>NC_073254.2:156512954-156815984 GCF_029289425.2 Pan paniscus
AAACGGTGTAAAAATATTTCACACAAGCCTATCAATATCACATAAATGCATGCTCCTGAGCACAATTGCCTAGACTAATAATAATGTTTCCTCCTACTTAGCAAGATATAAAGGTAACAGCCATTTTAGATGGGAGAAAAGCTATCTAGCTATGTGAATGAAGCATCTCTTTCAAAGGGGACAAGCTTAATACCAAATTGACGTCTGAGCCCCTATTTAATTGCAGATATTCAATGTGGACCCTTAGAGTTAAGTGACACCTACAAGATCACTTTTTGATTTGGAAAAGTTCATGAAAGGACGGTCACGAAAGAGGCCATGTTCACCACACAGGTTGCTAAAATGGACAAAAAGCCCAATTCCAGATTCTAAGTCATGACCCACTTCCCAAAATATCAACAGAATTGACAGGTTATTGGCATTAACTTATTCCTTCGTGCATGAAAGCTTCATGAATTAATCAAAAGCAGCTTTAAATTTGCTTTTAGTTCAGGAGGTTTTTAAAACAGGCTATCAGACTAGGAAATTAGTGCTGTACACTCGCTTTCCACAGCTCTTGAACATAAACACAAAATTAAATATACAAAGCTTGGGTAGAGGCAGTTTTGTGAATATCACCCATCGTAGGTCGACTACTCAAAAAAGGCTGAAAAAGGACTTGACATCCTCTAGTGGTGATGTCTTAAACTTGTTTCCAAGGCAATTTTTTTTTTTCCCAGCTCTTAACTTTGGCTGTTGGCAAGAAAAATATTATATTGGAAGAACTTTTCATCCTCAAGAAAAATAAATGTTTTCGCCACAAGGAATGTGATTTGACTAACTTTGAGAAGATAAATATATACCCACAGAAATAGGGTTTTTAAATGTTGGGTTTATATAATAGCTTTCAATATGCTTAAGAACGGTCTCATTTCATAGGCCACACACCACCACTGTCAATCCATCTTTGATACACATATACACACACACACACTCACACATATAATTCTGAACACATTACAGGTATCATTTTTATAATAACCTGATATTCTCATCTAAAGTGCCCTAAAATTAGACCAGTCTTTGTATAGAGACCCAAAAACTAAGAGTTATTTAAGAGTGGACTCTACCTCATAATAATGAGTTCTAAAAAGAAATAAAATTAATCCCTCAAAAAATGTTGCCATTTAAGGTGGCAATTTTCAACTCTTGATGGTAATACAAGTTTCTCTGTCCACGGCCACCCACCACCACCACCACCCCCCACCCCCCCAACAATTCCATACAAACTTCTGATTGTTTAAAAAAATGAGACTTGCAGTATTTGGATGTGTATAATGTGAAATATGTTCACCAGAATGAAGTGCTAAATTAAAGTCTCATATTCAGATATAGGTCATGTGTTTTAAATATATGGAATAACTTAAGTTGTTGAAATTCAAACAATCTCACTTGTTCTCTCAAAATAACTACCACCTAGATTCAAAAAAATACATTTACACCTTCCTTCTTTCTTTGGCACCTGCTGACACAAATGCTTCTGAACACTAAAAACATTAATAGTAATCTTGGGGTAGAAAAATAGGAAAGAGATGCGGGGCCAGAATTAAGTTTTCAGTGAAATTATAAAGTATAATTATTCAAGACCATATATAAAAAATGTCCTTTGGAAAATGAAGTTTTTAGGCAAAAGTGTGGAAGAAATGTTTTCTATGAAGGAGATAACAGCCAATTTAACTCCCTTTTTAATAAAAGAAAATATTACACTGACAGGCACATGGTTGATTTGCATATTAATTGTTGGAAGCACGGCCTATTCCTTAACATGCTCAGGCACTGAATGTGCTACAGTTTGTAGTCAGTTCACTTACGTCTGAACAAGTTGTTCACGTGCAGATTCTAGAAAGTTTATTTTTGAGCACAAACTGACACTTAGCTCGCTAGAACAATGTTGTTTCACATGCAGTTACTGGGTCAGGGTTAGGCACGAAAATCATGCCGTATATTTACAAATGAGGATGCTCCTCTCCCGGGGCCCTCACTTGGGGGAGCCCCGTCCCAGCGTCTAGCTCATCAAATTCCCGAAAGCAATTACAAAGGCATCTCTTCTCCACCCCAAAACAAAATAATGATCTACCAATCTTGCAAACACATTAAGACAAACTCCCTACAGGAAGGAGCATGACTTAAACAAGTTCAAGATACTTTGTCAGTCTTAACCTCAGGTATCTTGGCTGAAGGGATTAAATCATTAGACTTTACGTACCCAACCTCTTCCTAGCAATAGCAGATACATAATTTGCAAATACTGTTTCAGAGCTCTCTGGACCTTTCACGTTAAAATAAGCATACTTGATGGTGGGGAGACAGTGCTTCTTACATTTAGGAAACAAATGCTTCCGATTGTGAGCGTATGGAAGTGGAAAACAGCTTGCAATTGGAGAGTCTAAGAATTGAATTTCTTTTTAAAGTAAGAAACTGCCTCACTGCCCCCATCCCCAAGTGTAGGAAGATATAGAAACAGCTTACTGGCCAAGAATAGAAGAGGGAACCAGTGGAGAGGGACGGATTTGCAAGATAGCCTCTGGAGAAAAAAAAAATCACGAGGAAGAAAAATCGGCTTCATACTATGGAGAGATAGGCGGGGTTGGGAAGCCTTGCCGCTGGTCTTGGGGACATGATCCCCTGTCCCTAAGTGTGCCCCTGGAGGTTGTGGGGGAGGGGTATCCTCAACACAGAGGCCTGACCACCAAATCCCGGGCTGTAGAGCCAACAATCCTCCTTTGGGCTCCTGCACAGACTAAAAACAAAAAACTCTGAGAACTCCGACAAGTCAACGAAAGTCTGATCCCGTCAAGCCCGCACTCGCAAACCCCCACCGTGCTGCACTGGGCCCCCGCCCTCCCGAGCTCGGTCTCCTCGGACGACGGTCGTCGCCACTGCGGGCACCAGATTGGGGGGCGGGCCGCTCACCCCGCGGTCCTGCCCCACACCGACCCCGCCGAGGAGCCCCCGGCACCCGGGGCGACCAGGGAAGGCGGGAGGAGGTGCCCAGAAACTGCTCGTCCTGCCAGTCGCACCTGGCCGACGACTCTCTGGCCACTGGTTTGGTCTGGGGGATACGATTTCCCATTCAACTGAATTAGACCCGAGCCCGCGGCGGGGAGGGCAGCGGCCGGGGTCTCTCCGTTTCCTCCCCCGGCTCGCCTCCACCTGTTGCGGGAAAGTCGCGGTGGAGCGCCCGAGGGCGGCCGCAACCCCGGCCGGGGCCGAGCCGGGCTGGCCGAGGCGCGGCGGCGAAGGGCGGGGGAAGGCGCGCTCGGAGCAGGGTGCGCGGCGCGCAGGGCCGGTTGTTCCGGGCCGCGGCCGCGCGGGCGGGGAGGGGGCTGCCGGCTCCGGGTGATTTCGGTGCCAGCCCGCCGGCCCCGCTCGCCGTCCCCTGCCCGACGGGACCCCCACTATCCCCGCTGTGCGGTCACCTGTTTCGCTTCGCACTGCGCCGTCGCCGCCAGCTCCTAGCTCCGCCATGGTGCTCCGATGACGCGCCCGGAGAGCCGCTCCGCCCTTTCCTCGGCTTGGCTCCCGCCGGCCCCCGCCTCCCAGGCCAGCGGCCCAGACAGGTGAGCGCAGTCAGGGGACGGCGGAGGGCGGGGGCAGAGAGCGCGGCAGTCGGCTGCGGCCTGGGCCCGGCGCGCCCCCTCGCGGGCAGGTGCGGCGTGGCAGCCGCTCCGACCGCCGCTGCCGAGTCTCGGCTGGAAGAGCGGCGGGCGGAACCAGTACCTCAGTCCGGAGCTTCCGGTCGCCGCGGCCGACCAGCTGAGGGCTCCCGGAGATATGGAGCGGGGTCAGCGAGGCCTGGTGGCGCCTCCTGGAGTCTGGGACGAGCGGCGGTCCGAGGAGCAGCCCAGGTGGGGCGAGGGTACGGAGACGCTATTTCCCTCCGAACTCTGAAGCAGCCAGGTCAGTGTCGGCTCCGCGAGGGCTGGAGTTCACGGTGACAGCCGGCAGAGCATCTGATGCCACGTGGAGAGGCGAAGTACATGGGTCGGATTCCACGCTGGGAGCCGGCCTGGATCTGCGCTTTAGGAAGCCACTGCGGGCGACCCTATCTTGTCGCCAGGACTTCGCATCTGATGAGCCTCAGGACACACAAGTTAGAGAGGCTTGTGCCGGCTGATGTGGCTTTTCTTTTTCTTGGTTTCCGTTTAGTAAACGACCTTTTGACTTCTGGCTTGCTCAGGAAGACCAGAAAAAAAGGCAATAGGTAACGAATTTTTCTTTTTTTAAAGAAACAGATTATTGGCCGAGGAAAAACCAATTTCGCTCTAAAGGATAAGCAACAAAATACTGAGGGGGGGAAAAGCCTACACAAATGGAAACATACGGCACAAAATCAAGGAGCGACCAGTTCCGCATGGTTACACTAAAATGCACTCCCACACTCTGGCTTGGCTGAAGATAACCAGCAAGCTCTGAACAGTTTAAAACCCTTCCAAGGACTGCAGCAGCACTGGACACACAAGAGAGTCGAGAACAGTATTGGATTTATTGTTAGGGTTACAATTTTCACGATCTTTGCATGCAAAACTTGCCACTCTGAGCCCAGTGAACTATTTTTATTTGGTTTACTTACTGGCTTTCTGGATGACTAGGTAGAGCTTTAACTAAAGAACACTTCTGCTGTGGTCTGTGATGATGAATTTTCCCGTAGTGTCATTTCTATAATGGAATAGGCAAACTGACCATTTAGAATGTGATATTCCTAAATCACATTCAAATCAGTCTTATCAGAGACTTCTAATCAATAAAAATAAAGCACCAGATGGCTAGAGGTAGTTTTTGACCTCAGCTTGGGCCTCAGCAAAGATTTTTTGTGTTTTTTTTTTACTACATTAAAACATCAGAGTTTAAGACACTTTTCTTTGAGCATCAGAAATACTCTCAGCTGAATTTAGAGAGTTGAACTATCCGGAAGAACCCTGGAGAAGGAGGGTGATTTATTTTCAACTTTCTGATTTACCACCGACTTAAATCAACCAATGAGTTCTTTCTTTGACCAAAAAAAAAAAAAAAAAAAGTCAAGACTTGTGATGTTTCTATTTGTTTTGTTTTGTTTAGTTTGGTGTGTGCTTACTCATTGTCCCATTCTTTTGATAACCTGTATTTATCTGCCACAAGTTAAACAAAAATAAATGAAATAAGGAACACACCAAAATCCTGCACTTAGGCCCTGTATAGACAGTGTGTTCCAAACCTAAGGAGGTGTCTGCAACAGGGGAGGCTGCTGAGTGACTCTGCAGAGAACAGATGACATCTGTTAAATGTCAAACACCATCACGTTGTACTTCAAGTTGTACTTTACTTGGAACATGGAAGCCATCTGTCTGGAGCTCCCACATCCATTTCAAATCTTCAGGGTTCCCCATTCCAGGGGAGGAGCTGAACCTCCTGACACCGTCCACTTCCCTCCTGCCTCCTTCAAACATCATCCCTTTTTTCTCCCGAATCCCTAAATGTTTCTGCACCCAAGGGCTCTACCCCAATAAACACAGCTAAGACTCTTTGATTCTGAAAATGTCTTCCTTTAACGTCCCACCCTCCAGAATCTATTGTCGTATGTTTTGTTCACCAAAGGTAATAAAAACAAATGTGGATTTTGGTGCCGTTATTTTTCAAAAAAAGCTATATATTAATAGTTTTTCTTGCTTATGTATACAAATCAAATTACTTATTTTTAAATCCATCATTCCCCTAGACGAGTTTCTGCAGCACTTGATCCTCTAATCACTTTGCTCTTGGTCTACCATTGGCTTGGTTTTTCTCCTTCCTCTGTAGCAGTCCTTTCGTCTTTGTTGACTCAGATTCTTCCTCCCTTCTAATCCTCCAATATTTTTACCATCCCCTAATTGTAAACCACAGGCTTTTTATCTTTACTGTCTCTCACAGCCCTCATTTACTATTACTTCCATCCCGGATCCCGGTGACTCCCAACTCCAGAATATATACCCTTAACCTCACTCCTGACTTCCACTAATACATTCTGAATGGTCCCTGCACAATTCTATCAAGATACCCTGCCGTTAATTTAATATGTTCCAAACCACATTAATCTTGCAATATACAATCACTTTACACATATCTCTCCCTTGCTCAAAAACCTTTAATAGATTCCCCGTTCCTATATAAGTAAATATTAACTTCACCTCCTCACCATCACCATCACCACCCCCTAATTGGGCCCTGAGCTCTCTACTACCCATTTCCACTTTTCACCTCTGTAACTCATATTTCTAGCCCATGGAGTTGTTCATTCTCCAGAACACCTTCCAAATCCCTGCTTTCTAGTCTTTGTGTTTGAAGCTGCTCTGCCCGAAGTGATGTCCTTCATCCTGATGTATTTAATAATACTTTCCCTCTGAGGCCCAGGTTAAGGTCTACTTCCTCCATGAAGCCTGTTCTTCCTGCCCTGGCTCCCAGCGTGCCTGTCCTTTGGACCTGGCCAGGGCTTGCTGGGCTTGGTACTTGTCCAGCTGTTAAAATAGACTAGGCATGAGTTATTGCAAATTTGCCTTCTCAATCTGATGCACATTTTTGGTAGTAGGGTCTTTGTCCTCTACTTCTCTACAGAGTGTCCATAAAGTCTAGAACTATCAGTTATTTTATTTGCTCACGAGTTGCAGATGTTCTTGATGACATCATGTGCACTGCCTGCATTCTGAACTTGGTAGGCATGGTATATATCTTTTGTGTTGCTACCGTGCCTCACACACAGTGGGCATTCAAATGGGTTAATAATTCCTCAATGCCAAGCTTTTTTATGTGGTGGCCTAGGGATGAATGAAACCAAGTATCCAATGACAGGAGAAAGAGATCAAAATGCAGTTAAAAGGAAACATTAGATCTACTTCTCCCAGCAAATTCCTGTTTTGTTTCTTTTATAACACTGCCACCACCCCCCCCCCCCTGCATTAACTGTTCTGTTTCAAACCATCTTTCCAGGCTCAGCTCTGCACCTTCCCTCCTCTGGAAAGCTTTCCTTGACCCCTTCTGACAGTAAATGTAACTATAGCACTGACTGCACCACTGTTGTTTCTGCTTTGTCTTGATTCCTTGACAAGAAACTTCAGGGGAAAGAACTGTATCTTGTTGGTGCACCACAATATGTAGTACCCAGTATTTAATAAATACTTTTGAATGAAGGATAAGTGATGGCAATAGCAAGCATATCTCAGTGTTTACTGTATGCTAAGCATTGTGCTGAGCACCTCTCCTGCATTGTCTTTTCCTTTTTGAGACAGAGTCTTGCTCTGTCACCCAGGCTGGATTGCAATGGCGTGATCTCGGCTCACTGCAACATTCACCTCCTGGGTTCAAGCAATTCTCGTACCTCAGCCTCCCGAGTAGATGGGATTATAGGCGTGTGCCACCACGCCTGGCTAGTTTTTGTAATTTTAGTAGAGACAGGGTTTTGCTGTGTAGGCCAGGCTGATCTTGAACTCCTGGCCTCAAGTGATTCACCCACCTCGGCCTCCCAAAGTGCTGGGATTACATGCACAAGCCACTGCGCCCAGCCTCCATTTTCTTATTTACATCTTTATAGCAGACCTATGTGGAAGGTACATCATTTCCTCCATTTCACAGATGAGGAAGCTGAGACTTGGAGAAACTAATTCAGTTGTTCCAGGTCACAAGTCAAGTTACAGTTTTGCTTCAGGCCTGGGTGTGTAGCCTCCTGCTACGCTAAACAAATGATGAACGTTAACCATCTTGCTATTCCCTCTATAGAAAGGGGCTCTCCATTTCCCTCTCTAGCTGTTACCTGAAATAAGGAGGTGAAGCTTGATCATGTTAAAACACCTGTGAAACTAATTTTTTAAAAGGGTATCTGGGCCCAACCCCAGACCAGTAAAAACAGTTTTCCGGCTGGACACAGTGGCTCATGCCTGTAATCCCAACACTTTGGGAGGTTGAGGCAGGATGATCACTTGAGCCTAAAAGTTCGAGACCAGAGTGAGCTGAACATAGTAAGACCTTGTCTCTACAAAAAATTTAAAAATTAGCCAGACATGGTGGTGCATGCCTGTAGTCCCAGCTACTTGGGATGCTGAGGTGGGAGGACTACTTGAGCCCAGGAGGTCAAGAATGCAGTGAGCTATGACAGTGCCGCTGCATTCTAGCCTGGGTGACAGAGACTCTGTCTCAAGAAAAAACAAATAACAACAACAACTCAGTTGTCCCTAGGTGGTGACATCAATATTTTTGAAAAAGCATCCAAGTCATTTTAATGCGAAGCTGAGTTGAGAATCACTGGCCTAGATTGATCCTAAAAGCGTTTCAAATGCAAACCTTTCCATAATGGAGTCTTCCATAATGGAACTGTCTTCTTTTGTGCCTGAGACCCAAAATTCTCACAAATGGCTAATGATGTTGGCCTGGGAGTGTGTTAGAACCCTGTAGGGACAGAGGATCATCTGCTCACAAAGACAGGGTAAGAGGAAGGTACCAAGGAAAGATTGTATCCTTGAAGATTTGGTTTATGGTGGGTAGCTGGATCCTATATACAGTCAAAAGAAGCACTTCACCATTAGAATTGAGAAGATGAACTGTGGCTTAATAAACGACTTACTCTGTGTTTCAGTATGAGCCAAATGGCATATCATTGAATTTATACCTCACTTGTTTCAGAATATCCACACAGGATACCAGAGGCAACTCTGTCCTCCAAATTAGGATGTTAAAAAAGAGGCCAGAAGCAGTGGTTCACACCTTAAGCCCAGCACTTTGGAAGGCCAAGGCAGGAGGATCACTTGAGGCCAGGAGTTCAAGACCAGCCTAGATAACACAGTGAGATCCCACCTCTACTAAAAATTTAAAAATTAGCTGGTTGTGGTGGTGTGCCTCTGTAGTCCCAGCTACTCTGTAGGCTGACATGACAGGATTGCTTGAGCCTAAGGGGACAAGGCTGCAATGAGCTGTGATTGTACCACTGCATTCCAGTCTAGGCAACAGAGTGAGACCCTGTCTCAATCAATCAATCAGAAAACATTAGTGAGAATGTTTTCAAAATAAAGATGTCTTCTGCTTTGTCAAAGACTGTTGTTTATGAGTGAAATCATGATATGTAAACAGCTCTATGTTATTTTTATCCTGCCTAATAAACAGGTTCCTCTGTATTTAAGAAAATGTATTTCATTTATCCATCTAGGAGCATCAGGCTTCCTTTGATCAATATGGGCAGGCTCATAAAAATATACTATTCAGCTTAAAATAAATAAAAATGTTTATCCAAATATAAGAAAATTAAGGAGACAGAAAAATACAGTATTCTTGGCCAGGCATAGTAGCTCACCCCTGTAATCCCAGCACTTTAGGAGGCTAAGGTGGACGGATCACTTGAGGGCAGGGGTTCGAGACCAGCCTGCCCAACATGGCGAAACCCCATCTCTACTACAAATATAAATTAGCTGGGTGTGGTGGTACACACCTATAATCTCAGCTACTCAGGAGGCTGAGGTATGAGAATCACTTGAACCCGGGAGGTGGAGAATGCAGTAAGCTGAGATCACGCCACTGCACTCCAGCCTGAGCAACAGAGCAAGACTCTGTCCAAAAAAAAAAAAAAGCAAGCAGTATTCTCCATTAAGATGGTCTTTGCAAACCCCTTAAGATATACCATAGTTATCCAAGATAACTTGGGGCCTTGAGAAAAATATACTGACTTTCCTTTATTCTTTTTTTTCTTCATCCTCTTTTTTTTTTTTTCTTTTTTTTTGGTGAGACAGGGTCTTACTCTGTTGCCCAAGCTGGAGTGCAATGGCACAATCATGGCTCACCGTAATCTCGACCTCCCGGGCTCAAGCGATCCTCTTGCCTCAGCCTCCCATGTAGCTAGGACCACAGGTGTACACCACCATGCCTAGCTGAATTTTTGAGTTTTTGTAGAGGTGGGGTCTCACTTTGTTGCCCAGGCTTACCCTCTTTCTTAAACCTCTGTTCCTCTGAGGAACAACCTGGATGTCAGTTGTCTGACTGCTTGAATAGAAGACAGATTTTACTTAATGTTACAGCTGGAGAAATGACTGGAAATTTAACACAGCAGATTATCTAGTTTGTCAACACAAAATAAAAATTCTTTAGAATTTATCAAAACAGTATGTTGAGAGTCTCTTTAATTTTTAGAGTAAATATGACACAATGGATAGCTTTAGAACAAGCTAACATTACTACAGTTCAAGCATGTGCAACTGGTACAGTTCAGTAGTACATAAATGACTCAAACAAATGTAGGACAGGTCAGAAACTTAAGTTACAAAATAGAGTCAATATTACAATTAACACAGAGAAGTAAAAACCATTGCTCTTAGATTCTGCACACTTAAAAAAACATAAACTTTATACAGTAATTGAAATTACGCATTTCTACTCAGATTATTAGAGCATATTACAAACACACAGAAGCCTAAACAGTTATGGTCACATTTTGGTTTTGTTCCAGTGGTGCACGATCACATGAAATGTTCCATCCGTTTTGTGTGAAATAAACATTTGGCTGAAGTGCAATAGCTGCTGCATTAAAAATATTTCCATAAAAATGCTTAGATTAAAATCTTCCTGAACATTAGGGTTCTAATGTTCAGGATTATTTTAAGAGTCCTTATGAAGAGTCCTTAAAAATTATAGAAATAGATGTAGTTAGGAAATTTCAGTGTGTTTTGTCTGTTTTTTTCTTTAACATGAGTAAACAAATACCGGATTTAAAGTGCAGCGCCTTTCTCCTCTCCCTTCGATTTTCCCACCCCCAAGAAGATCAGCTCTGTATTAATTTTTAGAATTTCCATCGAAGATTAGATTGAGCAACAGTCAAGTCTGTTTGTTTCGAAAGTCAATGATAGCCTTCCACAGTGTGCACAGCATCCCTCCCCTGTTTAAAGACACAAGAACATGGTGAAACGAACATTTCATTTGAAACATTGCCCTTGAAATAGAAAAGTGACTTCTTAGCTTTCATCTGCTCTGGTCAGAAGAAGATCCCAAAGTCTGATCAGTTATTATGTATTCTTTTTGTATATTTTTTCTCATCTTCCCTCCATTCCTTCCCTTTCACTCCCACAAACTGCTATGTCCCAAAACATCATTTTAGAGTTTCAGCATTTTTGAAATTTGTCTTTATAATGGTGGGTATAATAGTTTTATGCTTGGGCTAGGCGCGGTGGCGCATGCCTGTAATCCCAGCACTTTGGAAGGCCGAGGCAGGCAGATCACGTGGTCAGGAGATCGAGACCATCCTGGCTAACACAGTGAAACCCCGTCTCTACTAAAAATACAAAAAAATTAGCTGGGCGTGGTGGTGGGCGCCTATAGTCCCAGCTACTTGGGAAGCTGAGGCAGGAGAACGGCGTGAACCTGGGAGGCGGAGCTTGCAGTGAGCTGAGATCACGCCACTGCACTCCAGCCTGGGTGACAGAGTGAGACTCCATCCCGAAAAAAAAAAAAAAGTTATATGCTTGGCCTTAATTAATAAGAAATTATATCAGATTATACCAGGTTTTTGGAGGGCAAGTCAGCACCTCCTCCAAATATTTATTGAGTATAACACCATCATGAACTCAATTAAAGCATTTGTTTAAGGCAGCTTCAGAATATCTGCATGGACTTAGTCTGCATCTTATTCAAAAAAATTCTTCCAGTTGATTTTCACTTACTAATATAGAAATATTGGTTATTAGAGCCCTCAAAAATAGCATTGTCCAACTAACTCAGTTTACTCAGAGCAGCTAAGAGCTAGAGAGCTCTGTCCAGAACTACAAAGCTAATTAGAGACCCAGCCTGGGAAGACACTCAGACTTTTTGATATTAGCCTGGTGCTCTTTCCATAGTGACAACAGAAAGAAAAGTGGTACCTTAGTCTCAAGCATTTTAAGTCATCACGTGTAACATAGTAGAGAACATCCAATAGTGTATAATCTTCAGCCAAAAACTGTAGAGAAAGTAGAATATGCACAAAAGATGTTTTATATAACTTTAATAAAGCACAAACTCTATTCATAATGTAAACCTTGACTATAATTAAAAATGAATCTAAAAATGAAATCTACTAAAAACACAATCTTCCAGGATTATTAGGGGAAAGGCCTCCCTGTTACTCAATAAATACAAAGAAATGCATCCAGGCCGGGCGCAGTGGCTCACGCCTGTAACCCCAGTACTTTAGGAGGCTGAGGCAGGCGGATCATCTGAGGTCAGGAGTTCGAGACCAGCCTGGCCAAAGTGGTGAAACCCCATCTCTACTAAAAATACAAAAAATTAGCTGGGCGTGGTGGCATGTGCCTGTAATCCCAGCTACTTGGGAGGCTGAGGCAGGAGAATCGCTTGAACCCGGGAGGCAGAGGTTGCAGTGAGCTGAGACTGACCCACTGCACTCCAGCCTGGGCGACAGAGTGAGACTCCGTCTCAAAAAAAAAAAAAAAAAAAAAAAGAAATGCATCCATATTAACTTCCAAATGCAAAAAGACTACAAGTGACACAGAACTTCTGAATGGTCTTCTAATGAACAGATGAGACTCACTTGTAATCACATCTGCTGTTCAAAAGCAAATCTTGCATTTAGAAGTTCAATGCTACGTAGCTTTGTTTTTTCTCAAGTGGATAAAAAGTGTTCCTGGAAAGGTACTGCCTATGCTTAATTTCTGAACTTATTTTTTCATGGTTAAGCAAAGGCACTTGACTGTAATTCACCATAAAAGCAGAGTCTTAATTTAAACTGCACCTTTATATTTTTAAATTTTATTTATTTTTTTATATATAGAGACAAAGTCTCGCTATATTGACCAGCCTAATCTCCAACACGTGGCCTCAAGCAATCTGCCTATGCTTCCCAAAGTATTGGGATTACAGGCAGGAGCCACTGCACCTGGCCTCAAGTTTTTACTTTTAAACCAAATAAAAAGGGTGATTATTTAGTAGATTATCAATTACTATTCCTTAATTGGGATTTGAGCCTAAGTTAGAGGAATGTATATTCTGGAGTTGTTTAAATTTATTCACCTGTAACTTGTTAAATGTAGATTTCTAAGGCGGCCCGAAATTCTACTTAGTTAATAAATTATCAAGTCAAAAGAAGAGAGATCTTTATTCTTATTTATTTTTAAAATTTAAATATAAAACAAATTAAAACAATATTGTATTAAGAGGGCCTTTCTATCAAATATTACAATGTTTTAATGTATGCCTGTGTGTTCATATAATGAACATAAACAAATGCTATTCACACTCATTACAAAAGTCTATAGGGGCTGGGCGCAGTGGCTCACACTTGTAATCTCAGCACTTTGGGAGGCTGAGGTGGGCGGATCACTTGAGGCCAGGGTTCGAGACCACCCTGGCCAATATGGTGAAACCCTGTTTCTACTAAAAGTACAAAAATTAGCCGGGCTTAGTGGCATATGCCTGTAATCCCAGCTACTTGAGAGGCTGAGGCAGGGAATCTCTCGAGCCTGGCAGGCAAAGATTGCAGTGAGCTGAGATCGCACCACAGCATTGCAGCCTGGGCGACAGAGTGAGATTGTGTCTCAAAAAACAAAATCAAAAAAAGTCTATACAGAGCAGAGAGGAATTAGATTATTACAGGTAAAATATGCTTTGTATAGAAAATATTTCTGAAATAAGTCGACCAGATTGATTTTATTAAGTAGCAATAAAATAGCTGCTGCCCAGTGGAATCTAATAATGTTGAAAAAGAATTAAAAATTTAACAAACAGGCCTGGCGTGGTGGTTCATGCCTGTAGCCCCAGTACTCTGAGAGGCTGTGAGAGAATCACTTGGGGCCAGGAGTTTAAGACCAGCCTGGGCAACATAGCGAGACCCTATCTCTAAATTTTTTTTTTTAATTAGCTGGGTATGATGGTTCATGTCTGTAGTCCCAACTATTCAGGAGGCTAAGGTGGGAGGATCACTTGAGCCCAGCAGGTCAAGGCTGCAGGGAGCTATGATCAGTGCCCTCCAGCCAGGGTAACAGAGCGAGACCTTGTCTCCAAAAAAATAAAATAAAATAAAATAAAATAAAATAAAATAAAAAAATTAACATACAAAGAATTAGAAACAAGAAATTTTTTCTTTTAGTCCTGTCTTTATTTTTTTTCCCACTCTTTCTGGTTTTCATTTCAAATATATAAAATTCCTAAGGGGCTCAGGACCACAGAGCTTTTGCCTGCCTCGTTGGATTGTACACACTGCAGCCCCACTGCACAAGGTTCTTCCCTGGTCTCCCTCCCACACCCCTCCTGAACATACATACAATTGACCTATTTATTCCCTCACATTCCGTTAGCCTTCAGCTCTTTCATCCCCTTCTCCAACAACCTTCCCCAACCTCTCTCGCCCTATCTAATAAACACCTGATACCTTTTTCTTCATAGAATTTACCAGTGTAGAATCACATTTGTATCTGTGGAGTTAGCTGATTATCACGTGCCTACCCTGGTCTGTAAGCCTCAGGAGGGCAGGGCTGGGTCTGATTTGCTCACCAGTGTATCCCCTGTGCCTGTCACATAGCAGGCACCCAACATTATGAAACGAAGTGAAAGAATACTTGTCCCAGAGACAGTTTTCTTTACCCGGCTTATAGTGTCTTCATCAGCTCCATTCACTCTCAGCCAGTCGGTAAGTTCAGAATCTTCAGTATTTGTGCCAGAAGAATTTAGATGAAATACAGGCAATTCAGGAATTTCTAGAACAGAATTTTGGGAAGATATTCTTAATTTCACCTAACAGAGGTCATCTGAGACCCTCACAATCAACAGACATTTATTGATACTTTAAAAGATTTTGCTTTATCAGAGAACAGTTCATAGAAACAATTGAGATTGGCAGTATAGATGATAATATGAATAAAACTCAGACAAGTGAATTTACTAGTAAACAAGGAGCAAAAGCAATAATGAAATGATACTCCTACATTACACTTTCATATCAATTTTATGGTTTCTTAGAATAAACTCTGTGCACCAAAATTAGACTTTGTGTTTTTCATGCAATAAAGATGAATACAATTAGCAGAGAACTATATAATTATCATAATCTCTTTTTCCACTATGAAAGAGCCACGTATCTAAACAAATAACTATGAATTCTGTTTTCCTCTAAATGGGCTAAATAACATTCTCCCCAGCTATGCCTTTTTACTACTACATCTTTATTCTATTTAAGCCTCTTCAAATTATAAGGAAAAAAGCTAGAATACACAGAATATAAATGCAAAATGACAAAAAATAGTATTATTTATTCTAGTAAGCTCATTGTGAAATCTTTAAAAATAAAGACTAAAAACAGAGAGCCCTGTTTACCTCAGTAATACATAATCTCAGGAAAAGATGATTATGAATAATCTATTTTTACTGCACTTATAAGAAATGAGTTTGCTACAGTTAAAAACTGGATTTTTTTTTTTTAAAGGAATTCCTGCTTGCAGTCATGGTAGAAGTGAGAAATGCTGACTTAGCCACAAATAAAACTTCCTGTTGGCTTTCTTGGCTTTTTGTGGCAGCCTGGCTGAACAGTATTACTATAAAACTTTCTGCTATTCACCTATGGGTTGGGACTTAAGCTTCAGGTGTTTAATTTCTTGGTCTTTTTCTTCAATAGCTCGATGAAGGAGTGCTTGTAATTCTTTCTCTTTCCGAACCAATTCTTCCAGTAATCTGCAGAAGAAAAATATATTGTTTGACAGGAGGTGACACAGGGTGACCTTCTTTTTTTTATTTTTATTTTTTTAGATACAAGGTCTCTCTCTGTTGCCTAGGCTGAGTGTAGTGGCCCAATTACAGCTCACTGCATCCTTAAACTCTTGGACTCAAGCGATCCTCCCATCTCAGTTTTCCAAGCAGCTGGGAATACAGACATGCACCACCATGCCTGGCTAATTTGTTTTTTTTTTTTTTTTTGTAGAGACAGAGTCTTGCTATGTTGTCCAAGCTGGTCTCTGAACTCCTGGCCTCCAGTGGTCTTTCCACCTCAGCCTCTCAAAGCTCTGGGATTATAGGTGTGTGCATGTGCCACTGTGCCAGGCCTAGTCACCTTCTAGACATGAGCTATAATAAGCACATACACCCCTGATTTTATTGAAATACAGATACTGGTCCAGTGCCCCGGGGGTGAGTTCTGAGACTGTATTCATAATGAGCTCCCAGATGACAATGATGTTGCAGGTTCACAGACCCTCAGGTCCAGAAGCTAAGCTTTGGAAGACTGTGCTTGCCGACAAGAATTCAAAACCTCCACCACAGATTGTCTGCCAAAATCTTCAGAGATGTGTCCTGATATTTCTTGTTATGACCATAAATGTCAAAGATATAAATATGGGATACAGATATTAACAGGCCTATATTTTACATGTATGGACCCCCATTAAAAAAAGTTGGCAAATGTGCATAATATCATAATCAATGCAAATCAGAAAAGTAATCACTTTTTGTAAACTATGAAAATTTGAGAAACAGTCATAGGTGAGGTCGCCTAGAATATCTGGCATATAACAAATTCTCAATAAATGTTCATGGTTGTTGCTACAATTGTGATTGTTACTATTATTCCTCTCCCTTCTAAGGGGGCGGGGGTGAAGTGGGTAAAAGGATAGCTGTGTTCCTGGTACATTCAGTTCCTAGTTGGCATCTGATGCAGTCTCCAAAGAAACAAGGAGAAACTGTGATATTCATACCAAAGTTCTTACCCATAGAAGGTTCGCTATGCAACTGAGAGCCAACTGGTAACCTACTCACCATTTCCAATAGAATTTCTCAAAGAAAACATTCCAAGTTATGAAAAGAGGTGCTCTAATTTTTTAGAAAAGTATCTTAATGTAAGTTGGATTCAGAAATAATAATTTAAAATATATCGTTATTAAGATTATCAGGATAAATCGTTGCATAAACTACAGCTCTTAACAAACTCTATTTGTTTCATTTTCTGAGTATTGATAGATTTAACTCAAGAGTTTGTTTCTGCTTCACTTGACATAATCTGAAGGCAGCATCGTGCAACTGACAGATCTGGGCTTGTGTCCTGGTTCAACCCTGCACTTCCTGTGTTAACCTTAGATAAATTACCTAATGCCTCCAGGCTTCAGTTTTCAAATCATTTGTAAAAAAGAAAACTAAAGCTTCCAGAAAAGATTATTGTGAGCATTAAATGAGACAGCATAGGTACAGTGCCAAGTCAGTGTCTGGTCTTTAATAAGGGATGTTCTGTTCCTTGCTACCTCAGTCCCTGGAAAAGAGCCTTTCCAGGACTCAGTGGGAAGGAAACCTTCCCAGACCCCCAGGCTCGACCCCATTTCCACAGGACATAAAGATGAGATCCTCAGAGAGAAGGGATCACAGCAGAGTAGGTAGCAGAGGTGGGACAAAAGTAAAACACAATAAGAGGTAGACAGAGAAGGTGGGTGGAGGAAAATAAGTTAACAAAGACAGCTGCAGGGTAAGTGTGGTGCACAATGAGGTGGATGAAGCAGCATGAACTGAAAGCTAGAAGAGGGAGCACAGGGTCTTGGAGGGAGGCTTCTTATCTCTTCCAAAACAAATATTATCCAAAGAAATGGGCAGGAAGCTCTGTGTGAATGTTTAAGTTGGCAGTTTTTTGATCTGGTATGTATTTTTGTCCTACTTGCTAATTTATACGTATAAGACAGTGATGGTATCTTCTTACTGTTTTCTCAAGGAACACAGTGATGTTTTCTAGAGTTTAACCTATGTTTGTCTAGACTATGTAATTTCTTTTTATCTTTTGTTAAAGTGAATGAAATATGGCCTGAGAAGGACTCCGTACTTGCATATTTGAGTCCTCGTGGACAAACTATAACTTAACAGGTAGACAAGATTGAAAACCTAACTTAGGAGTATGCGTCTATAACAATAGCTGAGTCTTGGCTAATCCCAGGAGCCATACTTCAACCACTCATACACTGCTGAGTGTTCAAATAAGGTGAACGCCAACCCATAACAAATCCAGCTCTTTCTGTACACTTCTGATTTCTGTACGTCACTTTACTTTTATTTTCTATAAATTTGTTCTGGCCACGAGGCATCCCTGGAATGTCTCTGAATCTGCTGTGATTCTAGAGGCCACCTGATTCACAAACTATTTTTTTCTTTTTCAATTAAACTCCATTAAATTTAATTTGTCTGAAGCTTTCTTTTAACACCTTAAACACCAGAACTTCAACACTGGAAGCAGAGTATTGACAGCCCACCTCATTTGCTCCGAATCCAGCTCTTAGAAGTATTTATCTTAAGAACAATCCAGTACATCAATTTTATTTTTATTTTGTGTTTATTTAGCAGGGCAATATTTTGAAATCAAGGCAACTGTCTGCCTTTCTGTTCCAAAAAAGTATGGCAGGATCTGCCATGAGGTCAATTTTTAACCTTGGATGGGCAGGGGTGATGAGGTGGATTGGTGGGTAATTCCAGAACTGTAGGATGGGGAAATTAGATAAACAGGCAGCTCCTCTTGAGATAGGTTTTTGTTTTTGTTTTTGAGACAGGGTCTTGCTCTGCCACCCAGGCTGGAGTGCAATGGTGCAATCATGGCTCACTGTAGCCTCAACCTCTTGGGCTCAGGTGATCCTCCAAGCAGGATAAACCTGATTTCCCTTCATCAGTGATCATCCTAAATATTCTAAGCTTACAATTTTTAATATGAGAGCTACAACCTTTCCTGAAAACACACTAACATTTCCTCTAGATTCATTTTGCGGTAGGTATGCCTTTATATTTCAGGTAATATTCAACTGAAAATTAGAAGGACCAATATGGACAGGACTGGTCCCTTATTTCAATTACTTGGTTTTTGTACTAAAGCAGCTGTCCTTTCTTCAAATCATGCATGAAGCAAACATCGTCCCTCATCTCATTTTTCTGTGGGTGATGGAAAGCCGTGGGAGATATTACTGAAAAAGGAAGAACGAGGCTGATTATCTGTAGATTTCACAGACTCAAATGTAAATATGCAGAGGAAAAAGCGTAAATGTGTGGGTTGTTGTGACATACTAATGTAATAAAGAAATGTGGGTAAATACTAGTCTTTTCAACAGAGATGGGCAGATGTGAGAAGCAGGCCCTCAGCTAGAACCAAGAGACACTCAGAAGAGAAAGGGGAAGCTGTGAAGAAAGCGGCCGGAAGCCCTCAGGGACTGCAGATGGCCCAAGCATGGTAGACAGACAGTGGCGCCAGGGTGGCGAGCACAACGCTAACCAAATAGGCCAAGGAGAGAAGGGAAAGGAGTTGTGTCTAGGCTGCATTAGGAGAGGCAGGTCCTATTGACATAGCCAGGTGTGTAGACAGGAGGTTTCAGGGCCAGAAAAGCAGATATACCAGCTCTTTGGTAAACAAAGTAGCTTTACTATCTGCGTAATTCTAACCAGAAGGCATGGGTGGGAGGAGGTCAACCAAAACAGTAATGAGTGAATTTTCCTCCTCCAGAGATCACAGCAGGAGTCCAAAAAACACCACCACTCAGGACTGGGCAACAGAGAGTAACCTAGAGATAAGTGACTAACATGGACACCTTCCATAACAATGGGGTGTTATCCTTGGACTCTTGCTTGAGAAGAGGAGGAATGAGGGAAACCAAGATTTCCATGAAGTCTCAGAAGAGAAAAGACCCAAGTTCTTTCCCACTAAATAGTAGAGATGGCAAGAGCTGGGTTTCAGAGGACAAAATTGGGATATGAAAGTCAGAGAGGCAATCTCCCTTTATTAAAATAAGACTGCTCTATGCACATCATAGAAGATGTGTCTATATGGATTTACTTAACAATGCAACCAAATTTCATGTTTCTGAATATAGGATGAGCTTTTACCACTTGTACTCATTTTGGTATACAAGCTTGCCTTTAAAAATCTAAACTTTATGACTGGAAATAAGATATTTTTAACCTCCCTGGTGAATAACTAGAATTTTCAATTAAGGTTTCTAAATATTTGAACAACTTTTATTGATTCGCTTAAAAAAAAGTTTTTAATGCAAACCCAGAGTCATAAAGTCAGTTTCCCACATGTCAACTGTAGGCAGCACAGGAAGCTATAAATCATAAAAATTCAGACCTTGAACTGTACCAACAACATCTGCAAAGAACAGGAAACATTTGCTGTTAATAATCTGATCCTGTGGGTTCTATGCTAGCAAATTATCAAAGGCAAATTATACTCCAGATATGTTACAGCATATCAAAAATAAAATAGAATCATAAATGTGGTCAATTATCTTCCTTTTTAGGTTCTAAAATACAAATCTTTAGCACCATTAATTAGTTTTGTTCCCTCGACCTCAGTGATCTTCCTCTCCTATAAAGACTTGACTGGGCTTTCAAAAACATGAGCTTTCTGTTCTTTCAGCTATCTACTGGAAGGTACATGCTGCTCTGAGCCTGTTTCTTAGACAGTCTATGAGGCTACAACGAAGCTATTGGAAAAATCTTAGGGCACTTGGAGATGAAGAAGTAATCAAATGCTGCTGAAAAAGGCTTAAATTGGTAGAGGCAGAAAGTGGTATTTGACAAAAGAGGCTAAACTAAACCTCTCTTGTTTTATAAAGAAAGGCATTCAATCAAGTTTCCATGAATAGGATAAGGGAATCATATTCTGTAGACCAAAAACACATGCTCTTTAGTAAAAGTAAAAGAAAAGAAACCAACCCACGTCAGTGTAGGGCTTACCTATTGGTTTCTATTTTCATCCTTCCAAGCTGTACATTCAGTGACCGGTGAGCACTCTGGGAATCATGAGACACAGTAGAACTGAGCGTGCTCACACCTGAGGTAGCCACAGCATCTTCAATGACAGCCTGAGGTCTTCGGACAGTTTGATTTGAAGGCTGTTCCTCATGGTCATCTTCTACATCCAAGTCTTCTTGATCAGCAGTATCACTCTCAGATGCAAGGCTGAAATGTGGCCTTAGTTCTGTTTGGCATAATATCAGTGGTAGTGTTTATAAAATATGACTCATTGCCTTAATTTCTTAAGATATGAATGCTACCCTCCTGCCCCACCGTCAATAAGATATATATTCCAAACTGCTTTTCCAAAAGTGAGGATGGATTTCTGTGCACTCAGATTTGTTCTTCTATTGAACTTGCAAAATTCACAAGATATGATCTAATTCAAACAGAAGGAAAGAATGATCTAATTCAAACAGAATGATTTAATTCAAGAATGATCAATACATATGTATTGAATGATCAATACATAGTCACATTGCACATATGTGGGGAAAATGCTAGGAATCTGAAAGAAATGTAAAGATGTAAAAACTTTTTAAGAATATTTAAAAGTGTTTATACAAGTAAAGTTCATTTTCAGATTACATAATATCTGACAACTATTAACTTGCTTACAGATAAGGAAAGTGAGCTATACAGAGATTATATAAACACACGTGAATATGCAGAATGCTTTCTGCCTGTAACATCCAAAATGTAAGGGGATACAGGGCAGGTGCTGAAAATGCCACACGCAGGCTGATACTCACATTAGTAAGACTATCTCTCTTTGACTATTGGGCCGATTTCTAGTGTGTGTTCTCCTCTAACCTGTTGACTAACCATTGAAATTTAAACTATAGAAGTTACAAGTTTCCAACTTAAACATACTATATAACATGAGATCACCTGCATGTCAGTTTAGAACTTGGATGATATTGTGGCTGGGCACAGTGGCTCACGCCTGTAATCCCAGCACTTTGGGAGGCCAAGGCAGGCATATCATGAGGTCAGGAGTTCGAGACCAGCCTGGCCAACATAGTGAAACCCCGTCTCTACTAAAAATACAAAAATTAGCTGGACATGGTGGCACGCTACTTGGGAGGCTGAGGTAGGAGAATCACTTGAACCCAGGAGGCAGAGGTTGTGGTGAGCCGAGATCATGCCACTGTACTCCAACCTGGGCAACAGAGCAAGACTCTGTCTCAAAACAAAAAACAAAAAACAAAAAAAAAAACTTGGATGATATTGTAAACCAAAAATAAAATTCTAAGCCCCCCAACTGACTGAAGAACCACCTACCCCCAGGCCAAGGAGATCCCCAAGAAAACCTGAAAAAACTAGTTCAGGCCATTATGGGAAGAAAGGTATCCTCCCTTTGGAGTTTAGGCACAACTGACCAGCATTACCATTAAAATAAAGATCATAAGGCTGACAAAACAGACTCTTTGTAGCAATAAGATAACAAATTCCAACCTGACTCTAGTATAGCATCCCATGACAAACAACAGGCCATAAAGGAAGTCAAAGTATTTTGCCCCAAAATATATTTCTTTGACATATTTTGGAACGGTCCTGCAAAGTCGTCACTTGTGGGGGAAATCTGCATTCTGTAGAGAATCCCCTTCCCTTTCCAGGTCTTTTCCTGATCCAGGAGAGATTCAACTAAGAGTCTCACACTTTTTAAGGTCCAATAAGAGATTTTACCATCTATTCTCTCTATAGCTTGTTACTTAGGGGCTTCATCTACATAATAAGAACCTTGGCTTCCACAATAGCCCTTATCTTAACTCAAGCATTTCTTTATGCTGACTTCAACTCTTCAGGCAAAGCTTAACTCTTTCAACCAATTGCCAATCTTTGAATCTACCTATGACCTGGGACCCCAACCACCTCCCCACCTCCCAATCCCTGCCAGATGTCCTGCCTTGCTGGGCTGAACATCTACCTTACATATATTGCTTTATGTCTTTGCCTGTAACTTCTGTCTCCCTAGAAGTATACAACCAAGCTATAACCCAACTGCCCTGGGTACATGTTTTCAGGACCTCCAGAAGCTCTGTCACAGGTCATAGTCACTCATATTTGGCTCAGAATAAACTTCTAAATATTTTACAGAGTTTGGCTATTTTTTGTCAACAATATCTTCCCATAAGAAAAAATATTACAAATTGTAATTAAATCCTTAAACTTGGTCCACAAAAAGGAATTACAGTCATAATTTAAGTGAAATCAAGGTAGCAGAAATATTGAATTTTCACTCCATATGCTTTGGCACATAGAACATTTATTGGATCATGGAACCTACTAAAAATCTGATGAAAGTCATAAAAACTCTCCCCAGAAGAAAACACATACATGCAACATTTTGCCTAGATTTCCTGGTTTTACCTAGATTTTGCTATATTTGCACAGATTCCCTGAAGCCTCTCCCGAGTCCATGAACCACAGGTTAAGAGCCCATGTGTACAGGAGGGGAGTTCAGTGGGAGCAATGGAGGACCCCATCCCACCATTCGTATATGGGCACTTTGGCAAGGTCACCAAAGGCCTGCCAGCCAAATCCTCTAGGTACCTTTTTATATTTACCCTACTTGATCTGTGGACAGTATTTTCCTCTAAATCTCTGGCTGCTATTTCTCTTCTTCAGAGCCTTTTTATCTACTACCTGCCCACTTTTAAGCTGGAAACTGGGATTCTATCCTTCACTTTTTTATGTTTCTACTTTTGCTCCATAGATGAGCTCATTCAACTCCACGAAGGTTAAGTATTTCAGATGTGTGGATGACAAACTCTACACCTCTAGCCCCAGTCCTGTTACATCTAGAACATCCTGGACATTACTGTTTGGTAGGCACCTTAAAGTCAACAATCTAAAGAGAACTCATCATCTTTTGATCATAACAAAAACCAGAGTGTCCTTTTTCAAGGCCCAGTTTACATAGACCTGGCTTTCTTTATCCCTCGTTTAAAATTCTGTATAGTGGTTTTAAAAAGTGCATAACAGAAAATTTACCATCTTAACCATTTCTGAGTACATAGTTCAGTAGTGTTAAGTATACTAACAGTGCTATGCTACCAATCTCCAGAATATTTTCATTTTGCAAAACTCAAACTCTGTCCATCAAAACTCCCCATTACTCCCTCTTCTCAGTTTCTGGAAACTACCGTTCTACTTTCTGTTTCTATGAATTTGACTACTCTAGACACCTCACGTTTATAGTTACAGGAGACAGATAAATTCCTAGGCAGACAGGAATCGATCTCCAGTGAAACCTGACCTTCAAACCAAGGACAGTTTAAAGCCTGAGAAGCAAGCTGCCAATTCCGGAGAGAGTCCACAACCAGAGTGAGAACATCTATCCTCATCTTACCCACTCTCTCTCAATTGGTTCCTTCTGAATGATGTCTTTTAACCAATCAAATGGTGCTTTTTCCAAGACCTCCCATGGACCAATCAGCATGCACTCCCCTATTCTAAGCCCATAAAAACCCCAGACTCAGCATCACAGATGGCTACCCAATTTCAAGTCCCCTATCAATGCTGAGAACTTTCTTTCTGTCACTCAATTAGATTCTACTCTGCTTTACTCACTCTCCAATGTCCGTGTACTTTATTCTTCTTGGTCACGGGACAAGAACCCAGAACTCACTGAACTGTGGGAGTGAAAGGGATGTAGCACTCCTGCTCGCCAAGCTGTCAGCGGCAGGAGTAATACAGCTGTAACACTCCCTCCCACTTGTCGAACAATGGGAGAGAATAAGCCACTGGGTGCCACTCCCTCCCACTTGCTGAACTACAGGAGTGAAAAAACCATAAAATTATGGAATCATATACTATTTGTCTTTTTGTGACTGGCTTATTTTACTTAGCATAATGCCCTCAAAGTTCATCCATGTTGTAGCATGGGTCAGAATTTCCTTCCTTTCTAAGGCTGAATAATATTCCATTATATGTATACACCACATTTTGTTTATCCATTCATCTGTTGCTAGATACTTGGGTTGCTTCCACCTCTTGGCAATTGTAACTAGTACTGCTATGAATATGAATATGCAAATGTCTCTTTGAAATCCTTCTTTTAGTTTTTTTGAATATACACCCAGAAGAGAAATTGCTGGTTCACAAGGGTGCTTTCTTCTATCTTTAATTTCTGAGGAGCCATCATACTGTTTTCCATAGTAGCAGTACCATTTTACATTCCCAACAACAGTGTACAAGGATTCCAATTTCTCCATGTCCTCACGCTTTACCTCTTAAGGCTAACCAAACTTCACCTCTACTCTATCTCATCTCTTATTCCAAAATCCCATTTCTTAATTTATTGATAGTATGGTAGGAGTAAGTCAAAATCATGTGTTTTAGTTTTGTAAACCCAGCACTGATTGCAGGGGCTAAACATATTAGGTCTTCAAAAACTGTTGGCAGAATGGAAGAGTATTCCTACTAGGGTTATTTGGTTATTTGTATTTAGAAAGCAATAAAATAATTTAAAAATAATTTAAGAAAGTGTGATTCTAGATTAAATTAGAGGACAAGATTAGACCTTTTACAACTTTCTATAATTATTCTTCAATTTATTTCATGATTTCTAAACTGATTTTTTTTTTAAGATGGGGTTTTGCTCTTGTTGCCCAGGCTGGAGTGCAATGGCACGATCTTGGCTCACTGCAACCTCCACCTCCTGGGTTCAAGTGATTCTCCTGCCTCAGCCTTCCGAGTAGCTGGGATTACAGGCACGTGCCACCATGCCTGGCTAATTTTGTATTTTTGTAGAGATGGGGTTTCTCCATATTGGTCAGGCTGGTCTCAAACTCCTGACCTCAGGTGATCTGCCCACCTCGGCCTCCAAAAGTGCTGGGATTACAGGCGTGAGCCACCGTGCCTGGCCCTAAACTGAAATTTTTAAATAATGCAAAAAGGTTTGTAGTCCTGTTGACTATAATCTCACTTTTAGGGAAGGAAAATTAATAATCCTATTATATTTAAATATCCTCTTAATTCTGTAAACTTTAAATTATCATCTTACGTATGTATATATGACGTAAAAAATTCTCTGAATTAATTTAAAGAAAGTAGAAACTTGTAAGTTCATGCAGTGCTTTGTTATTTTGGTCTTTCATGGTGGCTCCCTGAGTGCATGTCATCAGATTAGACATTGTAAAATATGCAAATGACACAGAACATCTGGTTGTTTTTCTCAAAGAGATGACAATCTAAAAGAGAACTAGGGCAAATACACAGAAGAGTGCTGAGAGCACATTGAAATGTAACATGAAATTATAAGCACAAATTAATACAGCTACATATATCTCAGATTATCTCAGGTATAGACCTAGTTATATATATAATTCGCATGTACACTGAGATGGTTAATTATATATGTCAACTTGACTGGGCTAAGGATGGCCAGATAGCTGGTAGAACATTATTTTGGATGTGTCTGTGAGGGGTGAGGGTGTTTCCAGAAGAGATTAGCATTTGAATCAATGCACTTAATAAAGAAGATGGCCCTCCCCAATGTGGGCAGGCATCATCCAGTCCACTGAGGACCTGAATAGAACAAAAAGATGGAGAAAGGGTGAATTCTCTTTCTCTCTCCTTGAGCTGGGACATCCACCTTCTCCCGCTCTTGGATATCAGAGCTCTTGGTTCTCAGACCTTCAATTTCAGTTGGCTCCCCTAGTTCTCAGGCCTTTGGAGTCAGACTGATTATACCACCAGCTTTCTTGGTTCTCCAGTTTACTGATGTCATATGGTAGAACTTCTCAGCCTCCATAATCACATGAGCCAATTCCCATTATAAATCTTCTCTTATATATCTCTATGTATCCTATTGGTTCTGTTTCTTTGAAGAACCCTAACACATACATGTAGTAAGAGTGCTAAGGGGTAAATAAAGTACATTTGCAGTGACTGAATCCAGTGGTAGTTTACTCACTCACTGAGGGATTCATGGAGGCTGAAGGGCCTATGCAGAGTTCTGGGGGAGGGGAGCCTTGGCTTGATAGAGAAAGAGGGAAGTGTATTTGAAAGAATGAAGCTCAAACGATGGCCCAGGACCCTCTGAGAACAATGTAAAGCAGAGGGGACTGTCAGGAGACAGCCATGTGTCAGGAGAAAGACTGGGACTCAAGGGGGCCTTAAAGCCCATGAGTGGAAAAGTGGAGCCAGTGCATTGTTTCCAAACCAGCAAGATGGGATCAACAACAAAACTATTTCCACCCAAATGGTTACTTCCTCAGAGGAAGGAAAATAACTAGACCAAGTTTCTTTTTCTTTTCTTTCTTTCTTTTTTTTTTTTTTTTGAGACGGAGTCTCACTCTGTCGCCCAGGCTGGAGTGCAGTGGCATGATCTTGGCTCACTGCAACCTCTGCCTCCCAGGTTCAAGTGATTCTTCTGCCTCGGCCTCCTGAGTAGTTGGGATTATAGGCATGCACCATCATACCTGGCTAATATTTGTATTTTTAGTAGAGATGGGGTTTCACCATGTTGGCCAGGCTGGTCTCAAATTCCTGGCCTCATGGGATCTGCCTGCCTTGGCCTCCCAAAGTGCTGAGATTATAGGCATGAGCCACCATGCTTGGCCTAGACCAAGCTTCTTTAACACAGAGTATTTCTAATGCTTAGTAAGATCATAATACTTGTGAGTGCAGTGTATAACACTTGCATGAAGCTCCTCGTACGTACACCATGCTGTTCAATTCACATTAATGTGAACTTGGAGCACATGCTTGATTCAGTTAACAACTAGTGGTAATATCAAGTGCTTGAAGCAGCTGTTAACAATTATTGTTGATAGAGGAAGTATGCTTACATTATCAATACTCTTACCTTAGCACTGCCATCATAGTCTCTGTGCTCAGCATTACTCCATCTGGTCACCCACAAGCAGACTGTACTAGAGGACTAATGCTGCCAATAATCTAAAGGCTGATTGTTGATGACAAGTGAGAAAATAGTCTGAGAAAAAACAAATTCTTAAGGGACTTGTACTGTACTCTCTGTTCTGTGTGCTCCTTTTGGAAAAAAGATTAAACACTTTTTTTTTTTTTTTTTTTTTTGAGAAGGAGTCTTGCTCTTTCACCCAGGCTGGAGTGCAGTGGCACGATCTCGGCTCACTGCAGGCTCCACCCCCTGGGGTTCATGCCATTCTCCTGCCTCAGCCTCCCACATAGCTGGGACTACAGGCGCCCGCCACCTCGCCCGGCTAATTTTTTGTATCTTTAGTAGAGATGGGGTTTCACTGTGTTAGCCAGGATAGTCTTGATCTCCTGACCTCGTGATCCGCCCGCCTCGGCCTCCCAAAGTGCTGGGATTATAGGCGTGAGCCACCGCGCCCGGCCTAAACACTTTTTTTTTAACTTTTTATTTTGAAATAATTTTAGGATAACAGAGAAGTTGCAAAAATAGTGCAGAGAGTTCCTGTATAGCCTTCAGCCACTTGCTCTCGCCTTAACAGTTTATATACCTTTGGCACTATTATCAAAACCAGGAAATTAACATTGATACAATACTATTTTTTTTTTTTTTTTTTGAGACAGGGTCTCACTCTGTCCCCCAGGCCAGAGTGCAGTGGTGCAATCTCAGCTCACTGTGGCCTTGACCTCCTGGGCTCAATTGATCCTCTCACCTCAGCCTCCCTAGTAGCCAGGACCACAGGCACATGCTGCCATGCCTGACTTTTGTATTTTTTATGTAGAGATGCGGTTTTGCCACACTGCCTGGGGTGATCTCAAACTCCTAGGCTCAAGCAATCCTCCCACCTCAGCCTCCCAAAATGCTGGTATTATAGATGTGAGTCACCACACCTGACTTTGACACAATACTATTAACTAATCTATGGACATTATTTGAATTTCACCAGTTTTCCTACCAATGTCCTTTTTCTGATCAAGGATCCCTCATTATAATTAGTTGTCATGTCGCCTTAGTCTCTTCCAATATGTAACTAGTATTTTTTTATTTCTCACGACCTTCACCCTTTTGAGGAGTATTGGTCAGGTTTTTGTACAATGTCTTTTATTTGAGGTTCACTGACGTCTTCTTGTGATTAGCTTGAGGTTGTGCATTTTTGGCAAGAACACCACAGTGTGATGCTGTGTCCTTCTCAGGGCATCCTATCAGGAGGTATATGACGCTGATGTGTCTTCTTACTAGTGATGCTTACCTTGATCATTTGGTTGAGGGGGTGTCTGCCACATTCCTTCACTGTAAAATTACTGTTTTCTCCTTGTAGTTAGTAAATATCTTGTGGGGAGACACTTTGAAAACCATCCACATATCCTGTTTCTCCTCATTCTTTTGCCTACTTTAGCAGTCATTGATGGCCCTTGCCTGCAATAATTATTACTGTGGTGTTTGCCTACTGGTGATTTTCTGTTTTCCTCATTCATTTTTATTTATCAATCACAATTCTACTATAACAAAAAGGTGATCTTTCTCGTCCATATATTTATTTATTCAATTATTTATATTAATATGGACTCACGGATGCTTATTTTATTCTATAATCTATAATCCAATATGATCATTATTTTGTTGTTCAGATTGTTCTGGCTTGGACTGTTTGGAACATTTTCAGGTTGGCTCTAGTGTCCTTTCAATAAATCTCCATCCTTTTTGACACTTTCTTATTTCTGGCATCACAAGGTGTTCCAGGTATTTATTTATTTATTTATGACATGGGGTCTCACTCTGTCGCTCAAGCTGGAGTACAGCAGTGCAATCATAGCTCACTGTAGCCTCTATCTCCTGGGCTCAAGCAATTCTCCCACCTCAGCCTCCCAAGTAGCTATGGGCATGCACCACTATGTCTGCCTAATTTATTTTTATTTTTTTAGAGACAGGGTCTTGATATTTTGGCCAGGCTGGTCTGAAACTCCTGGCCTCAAGCAATCCTCTTGCCTTGGCCTCACGAAGCCTTAGGATTACAGGGGTGAGACACCATGCCCAGCTACAATCTTATCTTTTATTTCCCCTGCCCCCAGCCTGGAATCAACCACTTCTCCAAGGAAACCCAATTCCTTTTATTGAAGAATGGCATTTAGAAACCAAGATTTGGGTCTTCTCAGTAGACAGATCTAGGAAATGAACGTACAATCATGTACGGTATAACAACATTTCAGTCAAGGATGGATCGCATATATTACAGTGGTCCCATAAGATTGTAATACTATATTTTACTATACCTTTTGTATGTTCAGACACACAAACACTTACCACTGTGTTAAAATTGCCTACAATATTCAGTATAGTAACACACCATACAAATTTGTAGCCCGGGAGCAACAGGCCATACCATAAGGCCTGCGCATCTAGTAGGCTCTGCCATCTAGGTTTGTGTAAGTCCACTCTAGGATGTTTGCAGAATGACAAAATTGCCTAAGGACGCATGTCTCAGAACATAGCCCTGTCATTAAGCAATGCATATTGTACTAGCGATGGTATACTTTTTAAAATTTGTGGTCTTCTTTCGCATGTCTTCTGAAATGGCAGGTTAACTATAGTATCTTGCATCTGAAAGGAATTTTTATCAGGGGCATTTGAAGGCGTCTGTTTTTCATGTAATTTCTTTATATCTTAATGGCATAACAAAATCTTTCAGGACATCTGGAAATTTGATGGAGTTGTTGAATGACTGACATCACTTCATTTTGTCCACATATTTCATCATTTGTATATTGGTATACAGTGTATATGGACTTTTCTTATCCTGAGGGAAATACAAAAAGTACTGTCCATGTAATTCTCTTCTAAAAATTCCACTTTTCAAAAATAAATGTTTTCAAACAGTAACTTCAGTTGAAATCAGAAATTCCTAGTGGCCTCAAAGAAACCAATTTCATGGTGGAAGAACAAAGTCCTTTCTTTAGCAAACACTTTTAATAAAAAATGTGCCTTGTTCTGCACATGGTTGATCACAGCAGCGTCCATCCCTGGGACACTCGCGCAAGGACAGCTCCCTCTCTGCAACCTCCCTGCTGTTCTCCCTAAACCTAACAGAGTTTCACCTACAGTTACTTTTGCTTTTTAAACTTTCTATTCTGGAAGAATTTTAGATTCATGGAAACATTGCAAAAATAGTACAAAGAATTCCTGTATACCATCCACACAGCTCTTCCTAATATATCTTACATAACTATGGCACGTTTTTCAGAATGATTAAATTAACATTGGTGTAAACTATTAACTAAACTGCAGATTTCACTCAGATTCTCAGTTTTTCACTAATGTTCGTTTTCTATTCTGGATACCACATTACATTAGGTAATCATTACTAAAAGGAAGTTTGTTTTTTTTTAATTAAGTAAACAGATCATTTATATGCTATTTAAGTTGTTTCAAAATATACTCTCTTTTTCCTTTCTTCATTTTGGTGTCCTTAATTTAGGTTGCTACTGTGTTTAACTCATGGCCCATACCTCTCCCTTTCAGTGATATACACTATTCCCCCTTCATCTCATAGATCTTTTGAATATCTAACCCCTCTATAGCACATTCCCTACAACCAGCCTTATCCTAATGATAAAGTATCTGAATATAAATATTGTTTGACTTCCTTAGAGCATGAATTTCTTAGGTTCACATCCAACTACTAATCATGTGCTTCAAAGGCTCTCTAGAATTTTTTTCTAAGTTTCTACACCATGCAAATTTTCCACCCTAATTTGTTATAATCAGGTGAAACTCATTTACTTACTGTTTCAACCAAATATGAATCAGGGATCCACTGTTTTCCAGACACTGTGCTGGACAGTATGCTAGGCTCAGAATAAAATAAACCACAAACAGTTACCCTCTGGTGAGGGTAACAGCCATTAAACTAGAAACAAAAGTAGTTTCAGATTGTGGCATCACAAATAGGTGAAAACCATTTCCAAGGAGAGAGAATAACAGAGGAAGCCTACTTTAGATTTGGGGATAGGTCCAGACTCTCGGTGGCCTGAAGAATGCAAAGGTGTAAGCCACAGGACAGGAGAGACATGGGGTGGAAGTGTGTTCCAGGTAGAAGTAACATGTTCAGGGATAGCAGAACTTCTGTTTCTTTCTTACATAAGAAATAATTTAATCTTGACCAATGTTTGACATAAAGATTGACCCGAATGCTCTCACTCTCATGTCAAACACTCAAGTGTTCTATGAGAAGAGAGGGAATTCCACAACTCAGAAGGGTTGGCCTGAACTTAAAAGTTTGTAGTACCATTTATAAATAATTTTAATTTAAAAATATTTCAGGGCCAGGTGCAGCAGCTCACGCCTGTAATCACAGCACTTTGGGAGGCCGAGGCGGGAGGACAGCTTGAGCCCAGGGGTTTGAGACTAGCCTGGGCAACAGAGTGAGACTTCATCTCTACTTAAAAAAAAAAAAAAAAAAGAAAACTAAAATGAAAATATTTCATATTGATCTTATCCTTTTAAATTTATATTTCAGAATGCTTTATAATATAGGTACAAATTAGTACAACAGAACATGTTTCTAATTTGTTTATATAAATATATATAAATCTGTATCTATCCATGTAACAATTGGTCAACTGCTGTTTCTTTCTGCCTACCTACATACTCATCCATGCATCCATGCATCCACCCACCACCCCAACACACACACAGGGTGGAAGAGCTTTGCCTACAATTTTTTATTAATGGGTAGACTATCAAAACACGTTGGAGGTTTTGCCTTAGAGTATGAGTACACTCCTCACTTATGCCAAAAACCCTTGTTTCATCAACACTACCCCTTTTGTATCTCACTGCCAACATAGCTGGGGCTGTGTCTAGACCAGTGATTTCCAAACTTGGCTATTCATCGACATGACCTGAGAGCTGTATTAAAATCAAGTTCTTACAGATGGAACAAGGAGGATGTTCAGGGCTGTGAAAATATTCTTTATGATACTATAATGGTGGATACATGTTATTATATATGTAGAATTCCTAGAGAATGTACAACACCAAGACTGAACCCTAATATGAACTATGGACTCTTGGTGATGATAACGTGTCAATGTAGATTCACTGATTGTAACCAATATACCACTCTGTGGGGGACCTTGATAATGGAGGAGGCTATGCATGTGTGAGGCTAAGGGGTATGTGCAAAATCTCTGTATCTTCCACTCAATTTTGCTGTGAATCTTAAACTGCTCTAAAAGAGTAGTTTTTTTAAAAAAAATCAGATTCCTGGGCTTTATTCCTGGCAGATTCTTATTTGGCTTCAGATGGGGCTTTGAACGCTGTAATTTTAAAGACAATTAAATTGCTCAATGCAACGAGTTATGCAATGCCTCCTTAAATTGCGGAATACATTGGAAGATTTGGGAACCACTGGGTAAAAGATGTAGGAATGTGTTTTGTGGTCCAGATATCTATATTTTGAAATGCATATTTATCTGAGTCACCTGTATACTTTTTCTCTTCACATCCAAACACATTCCTTAAAGACAGGGGAAGCAAGTCTTCCTCATTCTTAGTAAATATTTTGCTCGGTGTACCATTATCCAGACTATATGTACTATTTGGTGATGTTGAAAATATTTCTTTGAAAAAGGGTATTATGGTTTTTAAAGTACTAAGGTGATATCAGAAATAACAGATGAACAGTAATCTAAAATATCCAAGCACTAAATATGTGCAGAGTAATTAAATATCTCTGACCTGGAACCAGGATGGTAATGGCTGTCTGTACCGCCTTCCGAATGATACTGTCTAAGGCAAACATCCAGTGCGGCTTGATGTTATGATTCCGAAGAACTTTATTGACCTGGAGAGAGAGTGACATTTAGCCTACTTTAATTTTTAATTGCAAATAGCCTAGCTGATCGAAGCACTTGTATGAAGTTCCATTTACAAAACAACTAAAAAGTTTCTTCACCTTGAATTCTTTGTAATTCTTTATGTCATTGGAAAACAAAGTAAAAATTGCTACTTCAAATCAAAGTTTAGTGAGCTCCATGTAAGCAAATAAGTTATTTAAGTGAAAGGCAGTCTGGTTCAAATGAGAATGTTGCTTCTTTGGGACTCAGAATGTGCAGTTTTTAGCTTTTATAATGTCTGCAGAATGGATGGGGAGGGGAGTGAAGGAGGAAGACAGGGTCTAAGAGACTTTAAATAAAAATAAAGGCTGTTCTTACTGTTCATTATTTTCAATTACTTCTTCTTCTTATTATTATTATTTCGTTTGTTTTGGGGACACGGTCTTGCTCTGTCACCCAGGGTGGAGTGCAGTGGCGGGATCATGGCTCACTGCAACCTGTGCCTCCGGGGCTCTAGCAATCCTCCTGCCTCAGCCTCCCAAAGTGCTGGATTGCAGACATGAGCCACCGTGCCTGGCCATCTTAGCCATTTTTAAGTGTATGGTTCAGTGGCATTAAGTACATTCACATTATTGTACTACCATCACTGCCATCCATCCACAGAACTCTTTATCTTGCAAAACTAAAACTCTATACCCATTAAACAGTAAGTTCCCATTTCTCCCTCCCCACAGTCCCTGAAAACAAGCATTTTAATTTCTGTCTCTTATAAATTTCACTACCGTAGGTACCTTCATATAAGTGGAATTACAGTATTTGGCCTTATGTGAATGGTTTGTTTCACTTGGCATAACATCTCTAAGCTTCATTCGTGTTGTAGCATGTGTCAGGATTTCTTTCCTTTTTAAGCTTGAATTATATTCCATTGTATGTATTTATCATGTGCATTACCTTTCTAAAAACAAGCTTTTAGCATAAGACTATGACAAGCTCACTTAAATTTTGGGTTAACTCTACTACCTGCTGGCTTACACAGACCTCTAAAAAAAGAGGCTATTTCCCCAACAGGGCTCTGGTTAGATACCTCTGAGTATCTATAGTATGATTATGGAAGTATAATTTTATTTAAATTCCAAAAATTTAATCACCATCCCTACTGCGGCTGGGGAGATGGTGACCCAGCCACAAACCCAGGTCAAGAGCTGGAGCTCCAGTTGCTCATGCCTGTCCTTGGTCCATCTTCATCAAAATCCCCTAGTTTGGAAAAGAGTCAGTTTGAGGACTTCATCGTAGTAGTTGCACAGGAAATGAACCCTTGCTAGGTTCCCACTTGTTCTAGAAAATCCATCCAGGCTGAGTTTGTCCTGGTACCTTCATTTCTTTAAAGAATTTACATACTGGCTGGACATGGTGGCTCACGCCCTGTAATCCCAGCACTTTGGGAGTCCGATGCGGGCGGATCACCTGACGCCAGGAGTTCAAGACCAGCCTGGCCAACATGGCAAAACCCAATCTCTACTAAAAATACAAAAATTAGCTGGGCATGGTGGCAGGCACCTGTAGTTCCAGTTACTCGGGAGGCTGAGGCACAAGAATTGCTTGAACCCGGGAGGCAGAGGTTGCAGTGAGCTGAGATCATGCCACTGCACTCCAGCCTAGCCAACAGAGGGAGACTCCATCTCAAAAAAAAAAAAAAAAATTACATTCTTATTAGGTGGAAGAGGGATCTGTTATAACCATAACCTGCTCCTCTCAGCTCTTTATTACATAGCAAATTACATCATAGGGCCCATACTTTGGGTTCATTCTCATCCTGGACAGTGAATGAGCAAGAGCAGGCGTGTGTGTGTACACATGTGTGTGTATACATGTGTGTGTGTGTACACGTGTGTGTGTGTGTGTCTGACCTGGCCCAAGGCCCAGGAGTACAACCCAATAGCTCTCAGTCTGAATTCTACAGCAAACTTGCTTTCCAACCTCTAGGCTAGAAGCCAATGTGTGGGCAAGTGCAAATTAGCTAAATTGTTTCACTCTACTTGCAGGCAGTTGGGTTTCCCTAGTTGCAGCATAAGCATGCTTTTAGCATTTAATATTAGTGATAGGCTTTGCCAGTTGCTTTAATTTCTTATGCCCTCAATCAAGTCAGGACTCTTGTCCCTGCCCACAATATAGCATAAAGACCAAGTGGCTTACACAGTGTCTCAGAGAATGCTAGTAGTTATTGAAGGATTCTAATTTGGCTTTAAATTGGGGATCATTTGATGTTGCAAATAAAATTGTCAACGCACTTTCTACAAAGAAGCAATATACACATTAGGGCTGAATTAATTTTGGAATTTAAATAAAATTATACTTCCATATTTATACCACAAGCACCATCAAGAACCCTCTTATTTCAGTCTCCCACATCTTGTTAAGGGTCTCCTGGAGGTGGCTTGAGGCTTTTTTGGCACTGAGTTCCACAGATAAGTCTCACCCAAGAATAACACAGAAGGTTCTGAATGCAGTACAGAAGACTGGCTTTACTTTGTGTTGCATAGCAACTCAATTTTGGAGAGAAGACTTCTCAGCAATCTCTCATTAGATCATGTGCTTTAATTTTTAATCAGTATGCTCTGTACTCTGAAAGTATACTTCTGGCTAGAACAGAGTAGGTATTTATGAAACAAACATGTTAAAAATGTTCTGTATGAAAACTAGAGAAAAACTGGAAAAAAATTAACTGGTTTTATTCAGCAGTGACCATTTCAATCTGTACTGTTAAATTTTTCTCAATGGCCACTAGATGGCATTTCTCATATAGCATTAGAAAATGTATGACTAAAGTGTGTTATGTTGCTAAAGTTGTCAAAACAAACAATGACCCAACATAATTTCATAAGAACGAAGTTCAGCCATGGGAAATATTTTGTTATTTTCCATGGTGATTTGGTTTTATGTGTTTTTTAATTTGGGGAATGCAAACACACAAAACAACAAATCAGATACTTAGAAGCACACTGAGAGGCGAATATCTCACATTTTTCATCCAAAAAGAATAGAGTTCACTGGAATTTTAAAAGAAAAATCACAGAACTTATGTTTTATCTTATTTTTCTAACTAATTTTAGCGTGTGGGAAAACACTGGCAAAATATCATACTTACAGCATCTTGAAAACCAAAGAGTACCACCTGGACTTGGCTAATGCCATGGCTGTCGAAGTCCAGCTCCAGTTTCAGCTTTGACAATGTGGTGGCTATGATTTTTCGGTCAGTGGATCTCACAAATTCTCTGAGGCTTGCAATGAGGGTTGTGATGTGTTCCCATTTTAGTTTTGGTTCTTCAGCCCCCTGTGAATAAAAATCAACAATCCTTCCGTCAACATATGCTGGATATACCTGCCATGGGAAGCCTATCTCCATACCCCCTCCCCCCACATTTTTTTTTTCTTTTGGTAGAGACAAGGTCTCACTATATTGCCCAGGCTGGTCTCGAACTCCTGGGCTCAAGCGAGCCTCCCATCACTACCTCCCAAAGTGCTGGGATTCCAGGCATGAGCCACCATACTTCCCACACCCCTTTCTGAGAAGAACTGGACTTCCAAATGTCTCCAAAGGAAAGACCATATTTTGAACTATATGGCTCCTCTTCAATCCTCCTACCAACACCAAGAAATAATCAGAGAGAAAAGGTACCTGCCCCACACGCTGGTCAGTAGCCATGATATAGTCAGATAACAAAGCTTTGCCCAAAAAGACTAAGGCCATAAGATTCTTTCAGAAATTTTAATTGGGAACTAAAAAGAGATTTGAGCAATAAGCCATAGGATCTCAACCTGAAAGTCTGCCCGGAAAGAGAAGCTATAAAATAGGGTCATGAATATGTCCAACCATAGCAGAAGCAATGGAATTGAGAAAGACAATAGGGAGTGTATTAGTTCGTTTTCACACTGCTGAAAACACATACCTGAGACTGGGCAATTTACAAAAGAAAGAGGTTTAATTGGACTTACAGTTCCACGTGGCTGGGGAAGCCTCACAATCATGGCGGAAGGCAAGGAGGAACAAGTCACATCTTACGTGGATGGCAGCAGGCAAAAAGAGAGAGGTTGTGCAGGCAAACTCCCATTTTTTAAAAGCATCAAATCTTGTGAGACTCATTCACTATCACAAGAACAGCGCAGGAAAGACCTGCCCCCATAATTCAATCACCTCCCACCAGGTTCCTCCCACGACACATGGGAATTGTGGGAGTTACAATTCAAGATGAGATTTGGGTGGCAACACAGCCAAACCATATCAGGGAGGGAGAGGAGAAGTGGACAAGAACAGAAATGCACACCAAGCAGGTCAACAGTAACCAAGCCAGAGAAAAGATGTGCAGACTCCGGGGACTTGAAGTTCCTCAGGCTCATATTCTGTTTTCAGTGTCTGTGAGACTCGGCTAGGCACTATGATTGGAATTCCTTAAGAGTCTACTTCCCTTATTGCTATGCGTGTCTACCTATAACATGTCCTTGGTACTTCAGTCGTCCTAATGGTGTGTCAGTTCCTTGCAACCAAGAGGAGCTGATCTCAAACTTCATTTTTGAAACTACCCCTTACCCATCAATGAAGCAATTGCTTCTAAGAACGGACTGATGGACTATTTTATTACACTAAAATATATTACAATGTTCAAACAAATGCTCTTTCTCAAAATGATTTTTTCTTTTTAAGAGATAGGGCCTCTCTTTGTCACCCAGGCTGGAGTGCAGTGGCACAATCATAGCTCACTGCAGCCCCTAACTCCTGGGTTCTAGCTCTCTTCCCACCTCAGCCTCCTGAGTAGCTAGGGATTATAGGCATGTGCCACCACACCCAGATAATTTTTTTTAAAACTTTTTGTAGAGACTGGGTTTTGCTAAGTTGCCCAGGCTGGTCTCAAATTCCTGGGCTCAAGTGATCCTCCCACCTCGGCCTCCCAAAGTGCTGGGATTATAGATGTGAGCCACTTTCCCCAACCTCAGATGGAACTTTTCTCCTTTGAGCAAGATGTGAGCCACTTTCCCCAACCTCAGATGGAACTTTTCTCCTTTGAGCAAGGCATACTGCTGCTTATTTATTTATTTATTTATTTATTGACAAAGTCTTGCTTTGTCGCCCAGGCTGGAGTGCAGTGGCTCCATTTCAGCTCACCACAACCTCTGCCTCCCAACTTCAAGTGATTCTCCTACCTCAGCTTCCCAAGTAGCTGGGATTACAGGCACCTGTCATGCCTCGCTAACTTTTGTATTTTTAGTAGAGCTGAGGTTTCACCATGTTGGCCAGGCTGGTCTTGAACTCGTGACCTCAAGTGATCCACCTGCCTCAGCCTCCTGAGTGCTGTAATCCCAAAGTGCTGGGACTACAGGCATGAGCCACCATGCCCGGCCCACACTGCTTCTTTAAGGAAGCACAGTAGGATGTTATTTGTTCCCATTTAACTTTAAGAAAATATAAGAAACTTTAAGAAACTATTATATCATTTTTATTTTATATTGTACATTTTCTTACTGTACCATTAAAATTAAAATTCCTCCACTGGGCTGTGAAAATTATAATTTCTAGGAGTCTATTAAAATAAAAAAGAAATGCACCATCGAGTTCTTTCTCTTAATATATTTTCATTTGGAAGCTTGGTCTCATGTTTATGTTTTCATGAGATAAGATTATATTGAAAAGCTTGAAAGCTGTCATTAAAGGAATACTTTAAAATCACAATGGGAACCATTATAAACTTTGTTGGTTTTTTCCTTACCACAAACTAAATTGCACCCAAGGTAAAGATTCACAGGCAAAATCATAACATCATGAAAACATGTTCAAGAAGAAAAATGTGAGTTATGCAGAAATTGGAAGCTTCTCTTAGTAAAAACTCAGTTGCAACATGTTTGCCAATAGCAAACTTCAAATGGCAAACTTTTTTTTCGACATTAACTTTGTTTTTACAACAGAAAAACATGTTGCTTCTGGTTTTTTGATGTGTGTGCTACTGTCCTGCAAAGGAACATGCTCTACTCTGGGAAATGTTTTCTGTTCAGACTATTTCATCTACTTACGTCATCATTTATTTCTGTTCTGACTCCAGTCTCTCCATGTTAACTCACTCATGTGCCTTCAAAAACAAGCATCTTGGCTAGTATCTGGTGAGCCTGACTCAGCGTCAGCATAGATTTAATGGTATGCATTTCCTGCACTCCTAGTACCAGGTTGTGATGGTTAATACTGAGTGTCTACTTGATTGGATCGAAGGATACAAAGTATTGATCCTGGGTGTGTCTGTGATAGTGTTGCCAAAGGAGATTAACATTTGAGTCTGTGGGCTGGGAAAGGCAGACCCACCCTTAATCTGGGTGGTCAAAATTTAATCAGCTGCCAGTGCGGCTGGAATATAAGCAGGCAGAAAAATGTGAAAAGAGAGAGTGACCTAGCTTCCCAGCCTACATCTTTCTCTTGTGCTAGATGCTTCCTGCCCTCGAATATTAGACTCCAAGTTCTTCAGTTTTGGAACTCAGACTGGCTCTCCATGCTCCTCAGCCTGCAGACAGCCTATTGTGGGACCTTGTGATTATGTGAGTTAATACTTAATAAACTCCCCTTTACATATATATGTATTCCATTAGTTCTGTCCCTCTAGAGAACCCTGACTAACGCACACGGTCTTCTGCAAAGATGCTCTCCAGTCTTTATCCTTTAAACTTCCTCAAAAACCAGGAAAGGATTTCAGAAGGATGTTACAGATTAAAAGGCTTTTCATGGTTTAAGGGTTTGAGGACCTGACCAATATCTAGATTTGGTTTTGTTATAAAGTGTAGGCTTAAATATAGATACAAATATGTATCTAGAAACAATACAATGGCAATAATTACTTCTGATTGATTGTAGAAAAAAATTAAAGATATTAGATAACTATTATTAGCCTGCTTGATAATGATAACAATAACAGTTAACAATTGTGGAATATTTTCTGTTATGATTTAAATCACTCACAATCTCAGTTACTCCTGATAGCAAGCTTATAAAGTAGACTCCTCCATCATAGATGAGGAGGTTCAGGCTCTGAGAAGTTAAATCGGTTGCCCAAATTGCACAGCCTTTAAGTGATGGAACCAGGCCTCAAACAGCAAGCTAAGCCCAAGCTCCTAACCATTCTATTCTACTGCCCCAATGACCTGCAATAGCAGCTGTCAACCTGGGTCAGGACCTGTTCTACCACTGAATCACCATTTGATGTCACAGGAAAGGATTCCCAACATCCTTAACAGCAGTCAGAAGGGCCCCCACCATCATGTGGCCATTATGGATTCAGCTTGTGATTCTGATCAGCAGTTTCGGGTACTCACTGGTAGCTTCATGTTGGTCCCCTAAGGCATGCCCTCTGATGGTTGCTTTTAAGGTTTTCTTTCATTTCTCCTTTTACAGAGAACATTCAAATGCACTTTAAAACCAGGAGGCACCAAACAATTGAATATGACTAACCACTCCCACATTTAACTATTTCAGCACAGTCATAGAAGTGATGACCAAGGCAGTCCTATCCCTGATGACGCTATGGTCCAGCAGGGAGACAAAGAATAGACCCCAACAAACTGGCATTTCCTGTACTGGAAAAGCACATTCTTTGGGGGTAATTAGAGATTTAGGCAATTCCTGGGTTTTATGTGTTTTTGACCTAAAATCAAGCATCTTAAAGGTCCACAGGAGAGGCCTTCACTCTGCAGTGGCTAATGGTGATTTACTTTCTTTCTTCACCTCCAATGCCTAATCCCCACCCCACTTTATGTTTTCCTAGCACTTGTCACCATCGGGCCTACCAGCGAGGCACAGCAATGTGGTGGTTAAAGCAAAAACTTCAGAGCCAAACTGCCTGGGTCAAAATCCTAACTCCATCACTTAGGACTGCATGACTTCGGCAAACTACTCAAGTCCTCTGTGCCTGTTTCCTCATTTGTAAAATGAGGATGCTAATAGAACTATTGGTATAGTATTACTGTCATGAAAATTAAATGAGCAAATACACATGGAATACTAAGAACAGTAACTGGCCTAAAGAAAATGTTAGCTGTTATTACTATATGTTTTATATATATGTATAGTTTTTCTTCTTCCACTAGAATGTCAACTTCAAGGGGATGCAGATATTTTTGTTCGGTTCGCCACGGCATCCCCAGCACATAGTACAGTGCCTGGCCTTCGACTGATGCTCAATAAGTATTTGTTGAATGAATAAATGAAAGAACTCCAAGGGCTGCCCAGCTGCTCTCTCCATCCAGCTTGGTTCCTCTTCTTGGGTCAACCCAGTCCTATTCTCAGTCTTTGAATGATCACCGTGAGCCAAAGGAAAGGCCAGAGAGAAAGCTGATGGCTCGAGACCACTCCAGTCTCCAGCGCCACGAAGCATGCATGACACTCATCCTCCCTGGACTCAGAGGCCAGCTATACCCCTCACTCTAGAGCACCTTCTTCCTGGGCCTCAGAGTAACTGCCCGAGACAGCTTTCCTTTAGGACCCAAGTCAAGGTTTTTGAGAGTGTGTAGAAAACACTCATTTCAGCTCTCCTTGTACTGAGGCCCTACTGGCACATATATGGCCTTTCAGCTCCTTCTATGAGATCTAAAGAGGTGGACATTAGGGAATTCCTAAGGCGATAAAATGTTTAGCAAAGAAGCACAGTGAGTTTCTCAAGACAGAGACAGGCTGAGATTGTTTACTAAGAGCCAAGAGAGAGCTTTGCTCCATTTACATCTCAATAAAAGATGAGAACAGGTAAACTGTTGTACTGAGAGACTTTAAAAACTTGGCTAGACTCCTCTAGCCCCAACCTTTTTTTGCAGCTATTTCCTCAGGACACAGGGAGGGAAGAAGCTATGTGCAGTAGTCCACAGTGATCATGAAGGACAGGTAGAGGCCACGGCAAGGGAGGCAGGTAGATGAGTTCCCAGTACCCATTGAACTAAAAGAGGATGAGAAGTGTCATACCAGGGACTGAGTGTGTCTGTGGGAGGTTGTATCCACAAGAAGCTTGGGGCTGAGGGAAATCCATTTTTCTCCTGGTGCATATTTGGGAAGGGGATTCTTCCTTGTGTTTGTACACAGAATTCCAGGGAACACATTTTCCCAGGTATTATGGTTCTGTGTCCTCCAAATTCGTATGTTGAAGCCCTAACACTCAATGGGATACATTTGGAGACAGAGCCTCAAAAGGGATAATTAGGACTAAGTGAGGTCGTAAGGGTGGGGCCCTAATCCAATTGAACTGATGTTTCTGGTGTCCGTATCAGAAGAGGAAGAGACACCAGGGCTGCAAGTGCACCAGAAAAGGCCATTTGAGCACATGATAATAAGAAGGTGGCCATCTGCAAGCTAAGCAGATAGGCCTCAGGAGAAACCAAACCTGCCAACCCCTTGATCCTGGACTTTCAGCCTCCAGAACTGTGAGAAAATACATTTCTGTTGTGTAAGCCACCCAGTATGTGACAGTTTGTTATGGTTGCTTGCCCTGGTTTGGATGTGATTTGTCCTGTCAAAATTCATGTTGAACTTTAATAGCCAATGTAATGATACTGAGAGGTGGCAGAGTCTTTAAAGAGGCATTTGGGTCATGAGGCTCATGAAGGGATTAATGCAGTTAATGTAGTTCTCAACAGACTGGGTTAGTTCTCAGGAAAGCAAGATGTCATAAAGCCAGTTGGCTCTCCTTGTCTCTCTCTTTTTTCCACTCAAGCCCCACTGCCTTTCTACTTTCTACCACGAGTTGAAGCAGCATGAGGCCCTCACCAGATGCAGATGGGCCACTGGATCTTGGACTTCCTAGCCTCCAGAACCATGAGCCCAAATAAACCTCTTTTCTTTATAAATTACTGAGTCTCATGTATTCTATTATAGCAACAGAAAATGGACTAAAACACAGCCCTAGCAAACTATTATACCAAGGAATGATAGGTTCACTGACAAGCTTTTGTTTTCTTCAGAGTACATATGGCCTTCTAAACTATTGTATACAGCAGATCCTCAAATAACACGGTTTTGCCCAATGTTGTTTCCTTCTAACCTTGATGAGAAAAAAAAGAATTGATTCCTGGTAGGGGCCACTGTCTGTGTGGAGTTTGCACATTTTCTTTTCTTTTTCTTTTTTTTTTTTGAGACAGAGTCTCCCTCTGTCGCCCAGGCTGGAGTGCAGTGGCGCGATCTCAGCTCACTGCAAGCTCCGCCTCCCAGGTTCACGCCATTCTCCTGCGTCAGACTCCCACGTAGCTGGGACTACAGGCGCCCGCCATCATGCCTGGCTAATTTTTTGTATTTTTAGTAGAGATGGGGTTTCACCGTGTTAGCCAGGATGGTCTCGATCTCCTGACCTCGTGATCCACCCACCTCAGCCTCCCAAAGTGCTGGGATTACAGGCATGAGCCATCACGCCTGGCAAATTTGCACATTTTCTCAATGTCTGTGTGGCCTTACCTGGGGTACTCTGGTGATATGGTTTGGCTGTGTCCCCACCCAAATCTCATCTTGAATTGTAGCTCCCATAATCCCCATGTGTCATGGGAGGGACCAAGTGGGAGGTAACTGAATCATGGGGGTGGGTCTTTCCTGTGATGTTCTCATGATAGTGAATAAGTCTCATGAGATCTGATGGTTTTACAAATGGGAATTCCCCTGCACAAGCTCTCTTGCCTGCTGCCATGTAAGATGTGACTTTGCTCCTCATTCACCTTCCACCATGATTGTGAGGCCTCCCCAGCCATGTGGAACTGTGAATCAGTTAAACTTCTTTCCTTTATAAATTACCCAGTCTCAGGTATGTCTTTATTAGTAGCATGAGAACAGACTAATACATATAGTTTCCTCCGCATCCCAAGGATGTGCATGTTAGGTTCATTTGTGTGTCTACGTCGTCTCAGTGTGGGTGTGTGTGTGGATGTACCCTGCAGTGGAATAGTGTCCTGTCCAGGGCGGGTGCCCGCCTGGTACTGAGCTGCCAGAATAGGCTCTGGCCACCCATGGCCTTGAACTGGGTAGATAGTTATCTTGTTTTTATTCATCTTTCTTAAATGTATATAGAGTTCACATTTATTTCAATGTAGAATATTAGAAGTGTTTTAGTCTTTATTTAGGAGTTTGGTCATGTTTTTGTGACCAGAAATATGCCATAGGAACTTAACTCTTGTTTATGTCAATTAGTCTACGGCAAAACTGGTTTGGTTATATGTAATTTTGCTTCAGTCACAGTTTCCAAGGACTTATCAACTACATTAAGTGAAGACTCACTACAATTTACTTCCCTTTGCCCTTCACCCTCCATCTAAATGTAACCTTACAAGCTCAGGGGTTCTTTTGTATTTGCTGATGTTTCCCAAATGCTGAGAGGAGCGACTGGCAGGTAGCCTCATGCTAATGTCAGAATTAGCAACTCACATGGCTTAATGCGTGTTTATTGATGGAATGAATAAACAAATGAATGAAGAGTAAAAGAGGCTTGTAGGGGCTAGTTGGAATGTTGCCAATGTGAAAAATTTGCTTCTGACTTAAAAATAACTTATGTTCAAAAATGCAATGAAAAAATCATTTCCCTATTTTCATATTAATATATTCCCTACCATAGGGTTTGCTTTCTTTTTTCCTGTGGGGTAGGTTTATCATGATGAGCACTACAGGTTCCTCCTGCCTTTCACATCATCTGTGACAGCTGCAGGTGGTTAGGACACAGATAAAATATGTAACCTTTGGGAAATGAAGCACCTGGGAGAGGATTTACCTGAGCTAAAGATTCCATTAGGTTTCTCACAATTTTGTCTTGGTCTTCCGTCAGGATCCTGTGAAGGGTAGCTCGCCTCTCACTGTCCTTCCTCAGCATGAAGAATCCAGAATCTTTTTCTTCAGGGGAAGGAGGAGCACTGTGATCTTCAAAATTCTCATCTGGAATGCTGAGAAAATTTATGCAGCATAAATCATAGTTCCCTTTATAAAATGACACACTTAACAACACACTTCTCTCACCCCAAGTAAGTCAGGTCTTTACCCCAAAAAGAGTGTCCGAATTCCCTTGACATCTCTTTCTCCGCAGGACTTGGCTCTTGTTTTGAAAGAGAAGGGGTCCACTTTCAACTCCGTGTCGGGTGAAACTGAGCCGTACTCACTGCTGCTGCTGGTGTCCTCCACCAGCACAGGTACCGGCAAGGATATACTCCTGAGATATTCTGCTTGTGATGAGAGGAGGGAAAAGATAATTGACACTTTAAAAAATGTACACATACTGAAACACCCATTGAAAGAGGCCATATTCTTTGTCAAATATCTTGTTGCAATGAGCAGCATAATTATGCTACGTAAGGGAACGGTCATGTGTTATGACTGCCTCCCTTGCTCAGCATAACCCATACGGCAGGGTAGCCAGGAAAGGGCCTCCCAGGCCCTGGGAGGGATATCTCTGGGGTACCAAAACAGTCAAGGAAGCCCAAGTTCAGTGGGTCTACTGAGGGTCTGATCCCCTCATTTTTACTGACTACTAATTATTTCTATTTATGGGTCTCAGTTTTCATATTTATCAAATTCAGGGTCAGATTGATAATCTTTAAGCCTGTTCTTCAGGGGCTTAAGCGTCTCCATTAGCATCTTGGGGCTGCCTTGGTTGGGATGAGTGAGTGGGATGCTGTAGGTCTAGACCACAGGGTCCAATCCTGTTATACCTGAAACCAGAGAAAATATGCTGACTGTCATATATCACAGTTCTGCTTAAGGATTCATATAAAAAAGGATTCATCACTGAAAACAAATTTTGGAAACAGATGGACTAGATGATCTCTTAGGTCTGTCCTGGTTCTCAGATACTATGATTCTCTAGTAGACATGAGCTGCTTCTTTATTTGGATGGAGAATAAGACAGTGGAGTTGCCTATATTTCCTCAAACATTGGTTTTAAAGAAAGCTTCATAGGTCGCTCTGGGTGTCAACATCTTTCCAGCAGATGGGGAAGAAAGAGTAGGAGGATCTCATAGGAAGTTTTTATGAATCATGCTTGGGTGAGTTGCCACTCGGGCCCACCATCCATTGCCCAAGCCTCAGTCCACCAGCCACAGTTACTTGCCAGGAGGCTGGGAAACCCCAGAAGGAAAAGGAAACAGGTCTGGAGGACAGCTAGTCAGTCTCTGTATATGTATGCCTGAACAGTTCACAGAAAGAAAAACACAAAAAGCTCCCAAATGTATATAAAACTTCTCAGCCTCACTCCTAATGAGAGAAACGGGTATCTGAATCACAATAAAATACTGTCCATGATCTATCCTATGGACAGATATGCAAAAAACAAAAAACAAAAAACAAAAACAAAAAAAAGAAAGTGGTTTTTGCCAGAAACATCTTTATCAAACACACATCCTAATGCTACAAAAGCATTTTAATAAAGAATGAAGGTATAAAATTATAGAAAAGGAAATCCACTGTTGCCTGGAATCTCCTTCTTACTTAATTCCTCTTGGGCTGAACTGAATCAACTGCCCTGATCTCAAGGATAGGGGACTCATGACATTGGTTTCAGCTGTAGCGAGAAAGACGGAAGTACATACAGCTTTCAGGAACAGCTGACCTCGGGGGAAACCACCTTACTGGTCAGTAACTGGAAAGTCTCCCCAGGATGAACTGGTTGACTTATCTGCTGTTATTTAAATAGTTCTGTAGCTGAATCACTAGAAGGCAGGAAGCAAGAGGAAGCCACAAAGAGTTGCTGAATTGACCAATTAAGTACCAGTATGCAAATGATATATGGCAGGGGAAATGCCTGGCATGTATTGTTTCCACATATTCTGGAGCAGCTCATGGGCCTAGCATTTCACGGACCATATTTTGGGCAGTGCTGCTACAGCAGAAAGGAAATGGGTGACCTCTTCCTTGCTGGTAATAGTAAGGTTGTCTGAGAGAAGAAAGGTTTGAAGGGGGGCCCAAACACCGAACTGCTTTTGAGTCATTCCTGGGGAAGGTCAAGGTCTATAGTGTGCCTTGTTTCACTTCAGAGTCAACATCTCGCTATTTGGGGGGAACAGACTTTAGAACAGAAAAAAATAGCTGCTTGGGAGAAAGAGTTTCACTGCTATGAGATGTCAAGTCCCTAAAGTTAAATGTTGCTGATGGAAGAACACAGCTGAAGAAGAGCTCTTGGCTTGACTGAGTAGCTGATCTCTTTACAAGAAGGGATACAAGCCCTGCAGTGGAACTCACTGCTGATCCTTGAGACTTGGTGAGTTTCCTCACCAGCCCATTTTTATGAGATGCATGCCACACTCAGAAACAGAGGTGAGCATCATTCATATTTCAAAGACAAAATTGTTGTTTCTTGGGAGTAAAGAGACTAGTACAGACTAGACTAGAACAGTACAAGATGAGGGATTCCTATCGTGTGTTTCCGTGTGTGTGTGTGTGTGTGTGTGTGTGTGTGTGTGTGTGTAGTAAATGTATGTGTATCTAAAGAAGAGAAGGAGTAAGGACTTGAATTATCCTGTATTTTGGCTTTTTGGTCATATCATGTGGTTTGATTATCCAGTACTGAGAGGACTTGTGTCACGCCTGTGAATTTTAACGTTGCTGTGACTACCGACTGCCTAAAAGGAGGCCTAATGAGGTAAAACTGTATATGCTTAAGGATGGAACCGAGTGCCTGTCACTATGGCTCGCTAAGGAAATAAAGGGACTTACAGATATTCTGCATGTTCTATGTGCAGAGCCCTGATTCCCTCCTCGGTTTGATTTTATTTTATTTTTGAGACAGAGTCACACTATTTTGCTCAGGCTGGAGTGCAGTGGCATGATCTTGGCTCACTACAACCTCCGCCTCCTAGGTTCAAGTGATTTTCCTGCCTCAGCCTCCCAAGTAGCTGGGATTACAGGCATGTGCCACCACGCCTGGCTAATTTTTGTATAGGGTTTCGCCATGTCGGCCAGGCTGGTCTCAAACTCCTGACATCAAGTAATCCACCTGCTTCGGCCTCCCAAAGTTCTGGGATTACAGGTGTTGAGCCACCGCACCCGGCCTGCTTGATTTTAAATGAGTGAACCTGATTCTAGATTGAGTCCCCTTCTCTGTTAGGCACATGCATTCATTCATCCAACATACAGTTGTGGATCATCTACTATATGTCAGGTAGCCAGCAGGAGTTGCTGATGGACTGGAGTGAAGGGTGTGAAAAGGAAGAATCAAAAATGACTCCAAAGTAGAATTCTGGCCTAAGAAACTGAATGGATGCATATCGTACTTATATTCTAAGATGAGAAATAATACAGGCCAAAAAGGAAAGTTCTTTTTAGTGGATAAGGGGTGTTATTTGACAGTTCAGTTTGAAAAATGAAGACGGCAATTGGGCGGCTGGGCGCGGTGGCTCACGGCTGTAATCCCAGCACTTTGGGAGGCTGAGGCAGGAGGATTATCTGATGTTGGGAGTTGGAGACACCTGGCCAACATGGTGAAACCTCGCTTCTACTAAAAATACAAAAATTAGCCTGACATGGTGGTGTGTGCCTGTAGTGACAGCTACTCAGGAGGCTGAGGCAGGAGAATTGCTTGAACCCAGGAGGCAGAAGTTGCAGTGAGCCAAGATCATGCCACTGCACTCCAGCTGCCGGCAAGACTCCATCTAAAAAAAAAAAAAAGCAATTGGATATGAGTCTGGAGCTCAGAAGACTGGGCCAGATAGAACCTCAGCAGCCTAATGGCTGGAGATGGTATTTAAAGTAAAGGATGACATAATTTGGGGAAAGATAAAAAGACAGCATAGACCCGGCCCTTAAGAATGCCAATATTTAGAGGAAAAGAAGGGGATGAACAGGCAGCCAAGGAGAATGACAAGGAGCAGCCATGAGGTTGGAGGAAAACAGAGAAAATGGGGTGTCATGGAAGCCCACACAGGAGAGGGCGAAAGTAAGAGAGAACAGTCATCCAGGCTGAGAGCCACTGAGAAGTTGAGTAGGTTGAGAAAGGCACTTGTTGGATTTGGCTAAAGAGATCTCATTAGACCTTGGCCAGAGCAGGCCCAGTGATCGCGTGGAAGGGGAGACGCTACATGGCCGGGAAGGAAGAGGTGGAGATCTGGAGACACTGTACTTCAAGACGGGAAGCTGTGATGGGGGGCAAAAAAATGGTGGTGGTGTCAGCCAGTGAGGCCATTTGTAGATCAGGGGAAGGACGGGTTTAGGACAAAAGACACTAGAGCATGTGTATATGGAACTCACTGGGAGAGGCAGAAGCTGGAGGAGTCACGGGGGCTCCACGGGAGCCAGAACTCATCTGTGGGGGATTGGCCTTCTGTAGGAAAATGGATGTTTTCTCTATTGTAAGGGGTGGAAAGAGCGAGACAGGTGGTGCTGAGACAATTTGCTTTATACATTTGTGGTGGAAATATGATCAAATCCACGCCTGAGATTTCTACCTTCTTAAGTTATGACGATTTCCTGGCAAGTGAGAATGCGTAGTGCCTTTCTGTGTCACTGTAAATGGGAAGAAGCTCAAGTATAACTATTTCCAGGGGAGCACGGTGACAGTTTCCAGATATCACAGAGGTTACAAGTTCCTCAAACATCAGCTCATACACGTGAGTGATTGGGACCCCAGGCTGCAAGAGAGGAGCCTGGCAGGATTTCCAGTCATGGGCAGCCTTACTGCTGATATCTTGCCAGGTATTAAGAAGCCCTCCTCTATGGGGCTGACCACGAAGAGTCTAAAAGAGGCTGAATGAACCTCTCTGAGGGTAGGATATGTCAAAGGTGTGTCTCTAAGGAGATGATTCTCATTGCCTTATTTCAGGGGCTGATGGGAAGGGGTGTGAGCCCCATATCCCCTAAGAGATAGCTTTACCAAGAGGCCAGGAGTAGGCTGGAGTCAGGAGGGGTGACTGGCAACCCTATGGACTCCAGATTGCTGGGAGCTCCCATCTATGGAAGGGAGACAGTGCGACCTTTAAGGAATTAGATACATTCCTGCTTTGGGAAAACGGGGATTTTCTAAATCCCTTCCATTGCTGTGAGGGTGGCCTCAGATCCTAACAGCTATTCGTGATCACTAGGGATCTTTATGGTTCTCCTTCTCCTAGACAGTTTAGGAACAGTCTGGCCACAACACAGAGTCTCCTAACTGGCCATCCTGCCTCCAGTCTCCAACTGGCCAAACATAGAATAGTGGTTCTCACACTGCAGTGATGACAAGAATCATCTGGGTTTACTTAAAAGTACAGAATTCCAGCTTGCACCTCCAGATTCTGAGAAGGCCCAGGCATCTTAATTTTTAACAAGCATCGCAAGAGATCCATGCAGGCAGGATCTGGGACCAACTGAGGCACAGCTATATTCCTAGCGCCTTGTGCCTACATTCTAGTGCCAGGTGCATAGCAGAGGGTTAAAAATGTTATGGAATAAATCCTACTAAATAAACCATCCTCACACAGCTATCGGAATGATCCATCAATAGCTTCACTGTCCAATATGGTCGCTACTACCCACATATGGTTATTAACACTGACATTTAAATAATAAAAATTCAGTGCCTCAGCCATGGTAGCCATGTTTAGTGTCTAATAGCCACATATGACTAGTGGATAATGTATTGGACAGGGCAGATAAATGACATTTCTCTTACTGTAGAATCATAGGTCCAGTGCTGGTCTATAATATTATTTCAGATAAAAATTTTCCCCAGCTCCCCAACCCTCCTCGCTGATTCCTTATCATTTCATAAGGAGCCCTTTGGGATCTGAGCCTGCTCCCCACTCCAGCATCATCCCTCCCCTTTTACTTTAAGCACCAGTGCTGCTGAGCCAGCAAGCCTCCCTTAACACACAGTAAAGTTTCACACATCCTGGCATTAACTCATGCGAGAAATCGCCTCACCTGGATCTCCACTCCCCATCCACCTGTTAAGTTCATATTTGTCCTTACTCATCAGGTGCACCTCACTGGAAAGTCTGCCTTGAAACAGCATTCTCAGACTGACTTCAGTCACTGTCTCTCCCTTTTGACTCCTCTGCACAGACTAAACTATACTATGGTGGAGATGATTTTTTCCAGTGTTTTTCTCCTATAAGGTCAATGGCTCTTTAAAATCAGGAACTCTGTCTTTATCATCCTTATACGTTCAGGGCCTAGCACATTTCCTGTGTACACCATAACTGTACAATTAATATTTAAGCTGACATGAATTACTTAAATCTCTGGGTCTGTGTGTGGCCATGGAAGAGCAGTCAGGATGAGACAAGTCATGTCCCTCTCTAAAGGGGAAGGGGGTCTCATTGTCACCACCCTCTTACTCCCCTCTTGAGGGGAAGCCAAGTGCAGTTATGGGAGGTAGAGAACCTTGAGAGGTGGGCCTGTGCTCTGGACAGAAACACATATATGGCCTATAGAAAGTACCTGGGGAAGGAAGAGGCCTGTATCTTGTACTCATCTAGAAGGAGAGTAAGACGAGCTAATAGGCCATTGTTTCAATTAACATGAGGCATGCCATTTCCTATAATACCTGGGAACAATCAAATGGGATTTTAGGCAAGGCATGGTGGCACATGTAATCCCAGCACTTTGGGAGGCCGAGGTGGTAGATCACTTGAGGCCAGGAGTTCCAGACCAGCCTGGCCAACATGGCGAAACCCCGTCTTTACTAAAAATACAAAAATTAGCTGGGCATGGTAGTGGGCACCTACAGTCCCAGCTACTCAGGATGGTGAGGTGGGAGGATCGCTTGAGCCTGGGAGGCAGAGGTTGCAGTGAGCTGAGATCACGCCACTGCGCTCCAGCCTAGGACTCCGTCTCAAAAGAAAAAGAGAGGGGGGGGGGGCGTGGATTTTAGCTCCTAATTTGGTTAGCACATCTGTCCTGCTCTCCTAGGAAGGAGAGGGAGGAGGCACATCATCCATGTAATGATATTGTTTTAGCTGAGAGTCTGAACAGTTTAATCATGCAGGGAATTGGGGACTGCCCCTTTTTCTAGGCCCAAGTCCACATGTGGGCAAGAAGGGCGAAAGGGCAGTGGGAACCTGACTGACTAGAGTTCAGCAGGTTTACACCTTCCATCTCACGCTCACTCCAAGGTACCTAGTCACTGAGAAGACGTAGAACTGTCCACTTAAATGATCTCTCTCTCTCTCTCGTACATGCACGCTCTTGCCAAGTGTGTATAGTTGAGTTCACAGAAGTTAAATGCGTGTGTGTGGTGGGAAACTATTTCCTGCGAACAAAAACCAAGCCATGTGGAAGGGATAAAACAATCATGAATTAAACTTCCAGGCATGGCTCCAAGGCTCTTTTAGGATATTATTTTATTTTATTCTCAGAACCAAATCTGTGAAGTAGGTAATGTTACCAGCACCGAATGACAGAAGAAATATGCATGTCCCATATTTAGAAAGTGGGTCAGTGGGATCAGAACCCACTTCTGTGTAATTCTGAAGTCAGTGCCCATTTTAGGACACCAGAAGCAGGCTGGTCAGAAGGTTGCCAAGCGGTGCAGGGCCGACTTTGTGACAATGCAAGGCTGCCTTCCGGAGCCCAGGCTGTCTGTGGAGAAAAGAGGTACAAGGGTGTGCCTGTCTTCTTCTGAGGTTCCCCAGATTCTCAGAATGGAAGAAATGGAAGAAGAAAAAGTAGAGAGGCTATACCCAGGAAACCCTAATTAACAGGCCTCTACTCTGGGCTGACTGGCTTTGGGGCATCAGAGGAACCTGCAAAAACCTGCCCTTGGCCTGCAGAACCCATGCACAATCAACATTAAGCCCCCTGAACTGTTTGATCAACCACACATCCAACTTAGGAAAATCCAACACCATGCTGTTAATTTTTTTTTTTTTTTTTGAGACAGGGTCTCGCTCTGTCACCCAGGCTGGAGTGCAGTGGTATAATCACGGCTCACTACAACCTCCACCACCCCAGTCTCAAGCGATCCTCCCACCTCAGCCTCCCTAGTAGCTGGGACCATAGGCATGCACCACTGCACCCAGCTATTTTTCTGTATTTTTAGTAGAGATGGGGTCTCACCATATTGCCCAGGCTGGTATTGAATTCCTGAGCTCAAGCAATCTGACCACCTCGGCCTCCCAAAGTGCTAAGACTATAGGCGTGAACCACCACGCCCAGCCTCATGTTCATTTCTTTATTATTCTTCAAAATGCTTTAATGGATCTTCTTAGAGCAAATCTACTTTCTCTACCTTCCTAGTTATGATCCGCAAAAGCCAACGTTAGAAAACAAAGGCACAATAACTCCTGGCCACTAAAAATAGAATGTATCACCCCAAAGATGACAGAGGAAGGTATCTGGCATTTACATTTTCCACAACAAATACATTAGGTAGTCAACTGGCTCCTAGATAAAGAAGCATTTACTTCACTCAAATTGAAGCTGTCAAAAACACAGTCACCATCTTGCTTTTAGGGAGAAAAAATTTAAGCCATCCCCACTCATGAAAGAGAAAGATGAAGGATTTCCAAAGGAATAAGCCCAGCCAGGCTTGCAGCTGCACACATCCTTATAGTATCTAGTACCGCACCCTCTTTTCCCCCCATGTAAGCCAGGAGCAGAGCATGAGGCTGCTTGATGGGAAGTCTGGAGTTTATCACACCAGACACCAGGTCTCAGCTCAATGGGCAAAGTAAAAACAAACTCACCATTTGATCCAGCTGAAAGAGCTGTGGAAAGAAAAGCAAACAGCCATGAATAAGCACGTGCTGGGTTTGTTGTTAAACTGAGAAATCAACAAAAAGTGAATGCCTGAAATGGGGTCAATGTCCTTTCCAAACATTCAATCTGCCCATTCTCCTCCAATATAAACACCAAAAAACGCCAAGAACAATTGGAACCTTTACTTTTTTTTTCTGAGTTATAGACAATTATTGCAAAAATATAATGTACTTATATTTTTACACTACTGTTTTATTTATAGCTGGCAATCTTTTCTTTCTTTTTCCTTCTTGCCTTTTTTTGGGTGTAATTATTCAGAAGTATATACCCTAAGAGGCAACAGGTATTTTCTACTGCCTTAAAAGAACCTATTACCTACAGGGCTTGGAAATCCAACAGCTCTATAATGGCTCTGTAGGCCCATTTGTGGTAATCTGGGGTTTCAGCTCTAAAAGGCTAAATTTAACCCCTCTTACACTTGAACCTTAGTATCCACAATGTTAGAGTGATATAGATGGTGACATATTAACTACCTACTAACTATGTGATTGAAGACTATTATGTATGAGGTCCCAGCACTTGTGAAATTGATGGAATACAGCTCCCTGATACTGGAACCAAATGCCTGAGAACACTGTGCTAATATTTATACCAATTTCCAGTGATATCTGTAAACAGGTTAGTTTACTTCCGGAAAATTCTTCCATCTTAAAAGCTTAGGATTGAAGGACTCAGACTATATCCTCTTCAATGCAACCACATACCTGAAAGCTTAGGTTGTGTCTTTTTCTTTTTGCTTGAAACTTTTAAAAACTCATCAACAAGCAAGTCGTTAGCACAGGCTCTCTTGTCAGGATCTGGTTCAAAACATTTCAGTATGAATGCCTTGGCCTCTGCAGACATGGACTCTGGGATCTCAGGGTGGACTTTAAACATTCCCACCTAAGACATAAATATAAAAAGTGCAATGTGCCTTCTGAGTGAACATCTCAGCACCTGAACTCCAGCTTCCATAACTTGACCCCCCAATGCAACAAGATCCCTTATCATACAACACAAACTTATGGCTTTTCTCAAAGGGAGATAAGATGTGTTTGCTGCAGGTTATAGAAGATCGACAGAGTGCCTTGGTACCTTTACCAATGGCACAGGCAGAATAATTAGTTGAAGACAGTAGGCAGCACTAGGAAGTAATAATTTAGTCCTTCAAAGCTTTAGAACATATTGGTACACTGGCACACAAAAAGGATCTTTATTTTTATTTATTTCTTTTTTTTGTTTGTTTTTTTGAGACAGGATCTCACTCTGTCACCCAGGCTGGAGTGCAGAGTGGTGCAATCTCAGCTCACTGCAGTCTCGACCTCCCAGGCTCAAGCGAGTCTTTCACCTCAGCCTCCTGAGGTAGCTCGGACTACAGGCATATGCCACCATGCCTGGCTAATTTTTTGTACTTTTTGTAGAGAGGGGTTTTGCCATGTTGCACAGGCTGGTCCAAACTCCTGGGCTCAAGCAATCCACCCACCTCAGCCTCCCAGAGTGCTGGGATTACAGCCACGAGCCACCATGCTCAGCCACCGAGCTGAGACCACTGCGTTGCTCACAGTAGCTAAGTGCTGGGCATTGTGCTGGGGTTTCTCCACTTACAGATCTCATCAAATCCTTCCAACAATCCAGCGGATTAAATATTTTCCTTGTTACACCAATGAGGAAAATAAGGCTTAGAAAGGATGAGGTAACAAGGCTAAGAGAAGGGGGATCTGGGATTTGAACCTGAATTGTTCGGATTAAAGCCTATGTTCTTTTCCCTATTACATGATTTGTGAATATCTTCCCTGTCTCAAATCACCTGCATTAAAAGAGATATTTAAAAGCACTTTAAAATTAAACAATATTTTTATAACAATTAGAATTTACTTCTTATTACTGCTATTCTAAAAAAATTAATGGTATTTTCATTTTTTAGTACAGAGCAAATTTTCAAAGGAAATCCTTTTGTTCTTATACAGCTTATGTAAATTCATTGTAATATAAACAATATATAATTATTTGTAAGAATTATATAGCCTATACCATGTGTCAGACACAGTTCTAAGTGCTTGGTACATTTTACCTTATACACTCCTCAAAAAGCTCTTATTATACAGGTACTTTTTTTTTTTTTTTAAGATGGAGTCTCACTTTTTGCCCAGGTTGGAGTGCAGTGGTGCGATCTTGACTCACTGCAACCTCCATCTCCCCAGTTCAAGTGATTCTCCTGCCTCAGCCTCCCAAGTAGCTAGGATTACAGGTGCCTGCCACTGTGCCCCCCTAATTTTTTTTTTTTTTTTTAAGTAGAGATGAGGTTTCACCACGTTGGCCAGGCTGGTCTTGAACTCCTGGCCTCAGGTGATCTGCCCGCCTCAGCCTCCCAAAGTGCTGGGATTATAGGTGTGAGCCACTACGCTTGGCCGACAGGTACTATTTTTATCCTTATTTTATAGATGAGGAAACTGAGGCACAAGCAGGTTAAATAATTTGCTCAAAGTCTCAAATATCTTGACCATGTTGGAGCCTGGATTCAAACACTGTAAACTGGTGCCACAGTCTATGTCATGTCATCTCTCTAAGATAGCAACTTCCTGTGCACAGCTTAGACTGGCCTAATGTGACAAAAAAACACATGGTACAATAATCATTGCATTCGTGAATTATAAAGCAGCATTTCAGATAAGTCCTAGACACTGGAGAAAACCTGAAAGACTGGCCAAGAAGAGAAAGACATCCACTCATGGCAAGAAAGGCACCTCTCTTGGCACCTGTCATTGCTCTCTGAGGTTTGGTCACACTACTCATTTTTATACCAGCAGTGTCCTATCAGATTGTCTTCAAGCATAAAGCCAAGCTTTGCACAAAAGCAGAAGGTCTGTAACAACACATGGCCCCTCACAAGAGGCTATGCACAGATGGAATAAGAGCTAGAAACATGGTCTGCAGCAGGGAGAGGAATAACAATTACCATCTAAAGTCCTCTCAGGCCAAACGCGTGGCTCATGCCGGTAATCCCAACACTTTGGGAGGCCAAGGCAGGCGGAGGGCCTGAGCTCAGGAGTTTGAGACCAGCCTGGGCAGCATGGTGAAACCCCGTCTGTACTAAAATATAAAAAATTAGCTGGGTGTCATGGTGTGTGCCTGCAATCCCAGCTACTCAGGAGGCTGAGGCACGAGAATTGCTTGAACTCAGGAGACGGAGGTTGCAGTGAGCCGAGATCGCGCCACTGCACTCCAGCCTGGGTGATAGATCAAGACTCTGTCTCCACAAAAAAAAAAGAAGAAAGAAAGAAAGAAAAAAAGAAAAAAAAAGAAAAGAAAAAGTCCTTTGCCTTGGATCCCACAGGGGAGCACAATAAATAAATAAATAAATAAATAAATAAATAAATAAATAATTTTTTTTTAAGTCCTCTGCCTTAGAAAGTAGCAGATGTGTGAGTTTTACTACTTGGGAAGCATGTTTCCATTTCAAACTTCCTGTTGGCCTGGCAGTCTGGCAGCGGAGGACTGCAGGGATTCAAGATGCAGGTCATAGCCATGCTCAGGCCCCAGATCTCAAAATGCTGGCACTTGTGCTCTCATGAGCCTATTTCTATTATCAGGTACCTCCTACTGCAAAAGGTGGGGCTTCTTCCTCCTCCCATAGGAGTTACTGATGGGCAAATTAACAAGCTAGAGGAGTAGGTATATGAGAATAAGACTGATTTACTTAAAATGGTAATTATGCTCTTTTTTTTTTTTTAAAAATGAAGCCTTCAAACTATTATGGTAGAGAAGTAAAGGAAATTATTAATTTTGGTTTAATTCCTAAATGGATTATAAAAAAAGTTCTTCTATCTTCATTCACGGAAAATTTTCAGACTGTTTCCCAAAGGGCTTAAATCATCTTCAGTATAGTCATGTGTTATTTATACTGCGTTGTTAAAAGGTGGTCAATGGAAGTTACATTGAATCTCACTTTATAGCTGAGAAAACTAAGGCACAGAGAGATCCACTGTGTGAGGCACCAGCGCTGGTTCTAACCGAGAGAGAATCTTCTTGACCTTTAATGTGTTCTAAGTTGTGTTTACTTAGCACCCTTTATCTAAAAAAATATGACACACACACACAGAACATCCAATAGCTATAAAAAGCTTTATCCATTTGTTTTTAAGAGAAATGAAGTGTGACCTTGAACATAGCTGCTTGTGGTTCTCCCAGTTCATAAAATGGGGGTTTTCCTGTGGCCATTTCAATGATTGTACAGCCCAGAGACCAGATGTCTGCTGCTTTTCCGTAGCCTCTTGGTCCTTTATCTATTATTTCTGGTGCCATATACTGGAGGGTACCTGGAAACAATTCAAACACATTTCCATTTTAAAAAGATAAAACAGAAGGGTATCTAATGACAGTTTTTCAACAGAATTTTTCAACAGAAATGAGACAACTGTAAAAACATGATTCAAGTACTAATATCATTTGTGAGTTCCAGTTTTCTCTGCTATTAATAAAAGTAGAAATAGCAGTTTTTATAATGGATTTCATCAGTGACATAAAAATACTTTACCCATATTATCTGGTTATGAATAGGTACGCTCTTATTCCCTAGACAGTGGAGTATAAGTGAGGCATCATTTCATTGGGCCTCTTAGAAACTTCTAACAATTAGTCTTTTGAGAACAATAACATCAGCACACATTTCTTGAAATGCATGAAGACTGTTATTATGTAAACTTCTAATCTTTTCCAGAAGAGAATATAGTTCATTCATCCATTTCCTTAGCTCTATCTCTATTTTTCAGTTCCTAAATTGAATGCTTTAACTCTTCTGTTTTCATTCTTATTTCTTAATCATGAAAGCATAAAGATACTGAAAGCCATTGTGAAAATTAATGCAAATAAATTTCTGGTGTGCCCTATTCTGTAATCCAAATATACATGACTCCTGCTGCTGTCTGTGGTCCATGGACTAACAGGTTTAAGAAATCAAAGACAGGCCATGAGCCATCCATATAGACACATAATCAGATACAGTGACTAAGAATAAAGTGAAGGCTGGGCGTGGTGGCTCATGCCTGTAATCCCAGCACTTTGGGAGGCCAAGGCAGACGGATCACAAGGTCAGGAGTTTGAGACCAGCCTGGCAAACATGGTGAAACCCTGTCTCTACTAAAAATACAAAAAATAGCCAGGCATGGTGGCGGGCACCTATAATCCCAGCTACTCAGGAGGCTGAGGCAGGAGAATCAGTTGAACCCAGGAGGCGGAGGTTGCAGTGAGCCGAGATCACGCCACTGCACTCCAGCCTGGGCAACAGAGTGAGACTCTGTCTCAAAAAAAAAAAAAGAATACAATGAAAAAGGGAAGAGCTTTAAGCCTGCATGGAATCAGAGAGGTGGAGAGTGTGGTATAATGGAAAGAATTAAGTGGAGGGGGCCACGAGCCCTTAGTCTGCTTCTGGCCTAGTATACCCCAGGTAAACACTTAAGTACAATTACCTCATTAACCCAAATGAGAGGCTGGATTTGAACTTCGAATACCCCATAAAGTGGTTTCCTAAAGTCTAGCAATGAGTCAGGAGCATGAATAGAAACATATCACCACATACCCTGCTTCTGATATACAAATAATATAGTCAGCAAACAAGAACTCATCCAAGATGCCATGTTGAATTACTTCAAATCATGAGGTGTTTGCCAAAAGAACTGCTTCAGATTTTCTGATTCATAACCAAAGTGACAGACATTTTGATAAATACAGATGACACCTTTTAGGAATGCCTCATGCATGGTTTTAGGTAAAAACAATTGTGTAAAATTCCTGCAAACTGTTCCTCTGAAAAGCACTATCATAGGTGAGAAATGGACTATTGTTTACAAAAATAAAAGTGTATCATTTTTGTTATGTATTGCAGTCTTTCTAGGTTTATCCTGCAGACCTTATCACTGCATAGCAGTAGTTCACGCTAACATACAACTGCACATGTCTGCTCTCAGAAAGCCTTTCACCTGGCCAAAGACAAGGCAACCATGCTCCCCAAAGACGCTCGCCCACCTTTACTACAAAATTGGTATGATTTCTCGTCATTTGTAGCTTTTCCCCAAGTGATAATTTTGTATGATTTAAATAAGCTCAAATGGTCTTTTCGAAAATGCGTCGAAGCCTACCACCCCCTTTTGTTGTCTCGGGGCCTAGAATAGAATTAATGAGAGAATTTAAGTTGTACTAATAGCTAAGTAGGAGTTATAGTGGATCAAAATTTGGAAATTTTTAATTTTTAAACATCGTAAATTAGACAATTCAAGTAATGTCAACAACAAATTATGCAATATTTGATTTGTCAGATAACAATCTGCCAATTGTGTTTAATTATCCCCCACTGAGCAAGTGCCAGAAAAACAGGTTGAGTCATGTGTTCTTATCTGCTCCTCTTTTTACTCCACAAATACATGCCACATAATATTTTAAACAAAGCAATTTACGAAGCTAGATAATGAAGATGAGAGCCAACCTGAACACTGGCTTAAGTAAAATCAATGAGAGTATTTGCTCTAAAACTCGTACCTCACATATCTGCATTCTAAAGTTTTTTTAAAAAATTGCTTTGAAATATCTACTGTAGAATTTCTTTGCTGCTGCAACTACCCAGGGAGGTGGTACAGCTTAGTGGTTAATTAAACTCTAATGTCACATTTCATTCATTCATTCATTCATTCATTTAACATATCCACACTGAGGGCCTACTATGGGCCAGGCACTGTTCTAGGCACTTAGAATACAGCAGAGGAGAAAACAGACAGAAATACCTGGGCTTATGTTTTTGCAGTAGAAGCCAGATGATAAATTATCAGCACAGTAAGTAAATTATACAGCATGTTAGAAAGTGACATGTTATGACCAAAAAAATATAGACCCGAGTGAAGAGGATCAGCAGGAAGGCTGCCATGGTAAACAGGGTATTCATGGTTGGTCTCACTGCAGAGGTGACATCTGCGTTGAGACTGGAAGAAGGTAAGAAAGTTACCCATGCAGACAGCTGGGGTAGCGGCAGGAGGAAAAGCCTGTGCAAAGGCCCTGTGATGGGACCCTGCCTGCTGTCATGGAGGAAATGCAGGAAGGTCCACGTTTCTGGCTCTGAGTAAATAACAGAAGAAGAGTAGGAAATGGGGTCTGAAAGGGAACAGACTCCGAATCAGGTCAGAGCCTTGTCCCCCACTATGAGGGTTCTGACATTTGTTTACTCTGAACAAAAAAAAAAGAAAGCCACTGAGGGCTCTGAGCAATAGGACTTGGTTTATGTTTCAGAGGGATCACTCTGGCTGCAGTGCTGAGAGTAGACAGTAGGGGGCAAAAGTGAAGCAGGAGCACAGTTGGAGAAGCCACCGAAAATGCAGGTGAGCGATGAGAGTGGCAGCAGCAGAGGTGGTGAGAACCGGCCCAATGTTGGACATGTTTTGAAGGCTTCGTGGATGGACTGGGTTGGAGTGTGAGAAAAGAGAAGCTCCCTGGATAACAATGTCGGGAGTGGCTGCCAACTGAGACAGAAGAGTGTGCCGGGGACAGGTTTGGGAGAAGATAATTAATTCCCTTTGGCCTGTTAAGTCTTGCTTGAGTCTCAGCTCTATTACTAACTAGCTTTGTGACCTTGGGCAAGTTATTCAACCTCTTTGAACCTTCATTTTCTCACCACAAACTGGGATAATGATACCTAATGATTAAGGCTGATATATGAATTTCAATAAAACAACATATGTAAAGCACTTAGTGCAGAGCGAGGTAATACAGTAAGCACTCCATAAATGGTGATCACTGCTGCCTTTTCCCTCATCAAAATCACCAAAAGGTGATACAGACCAATTTATTGACTGAGCACCTGGGACTAAGCACCTGGGACTTGGTGACCACCAAGTTCATGTTTGAAGCCTACGATGTACAGGGCCCTCGGCACCAGTGCTGGGGACAGATCTATGCATGTTAGTGACACACGTCACTCTTACATGACACCAGTGGAAGAGGTCCAAGCAAAGGGCTCTGTGAGGACTGCTTTCCTACAATTCCTTTGGAGATTTTACAAAAAAGATGTTCCCCAGATTAGTAGCAGAAGATATTGTGTTAACATCCTGTCCCACAAAGTGTGTGAAACGAGGGATTTTCCTCTCAGAAGTTACTGAGTCTTGACAGCACTGAAACTGCTGCTTGCCAAGTTAAGAGTATGAGGAAAGAAATGTAAAGACATTTGAAGTTATTAATAGGTCAGAATTTAGTTTTTTCAAAAAAATATATTCAAAATGTGTTTAATTCTGTACCCTAAAATATCCATTGCCCTGAGGTGGGAGCTGGGCCAGGGGTATTGCTGACTGAATGCTCTAGGGAAAAAACTTACACAGAATTTCTCTCTCTCCTCCTGCAGGAAGGTAGAGATAAAGATGGACTAGAGCCAGAAGGTAAAAGCAAAGAGCAAACAGTAGATACAAAATCTGAGTTCTGGCTAGGCGTGGGGGTTCGCACATGTAATCCCAGCACTTTGGGAGTCCACGGCAGGTGGATCACTTGAGGTCAGGAGTTTGAGACCAGCCTGGGCAACATGGTGAAACCCTGTCTCTACCAAAAATACAAAAAATTAGCCAGGCATGGAGGTGCGTGCCTATGGTCCCAGCTACTAGGGAGGCTGAGGTAGGAGAATCACTTGAGCCCGGGGTAGGGGAGGTCACAGTGAGCAGAGATTACACCACTGTACTTCAGCCTGGGTTACAGAGCGAGAACCCATCTCAAAAGAAAAAACAAAAACAAAAAAACAGTTTTGCCAGGCATGACATCCTAGATACTTAGGAGAGTGGGGTGGGTGGACTGCTTAAACCCAGGAGTTCAAGACCAGCCTGGGCAACATAGCAAGACCCAGTCTCAAAACAAAAACAAAAACAAAAAACCAGTCTGAGTTCTATCCGGTACACACTGCTGTGACTTCTGACTGCAATGTCACTTCTCTCCCAGGTAATTTCCTCATCTACAAAATGGAGGTACTCCCACCTACCTCACAGAATTGAGATGGGGCCATGTTGCTTCATATTAGACCAAAGATTATTCATGATCTTTTTCTCTTCCTTTCCCCCCACCCTTTTTTTTTCCTGCTAAATTTCTCTCTATAAGAAGAACTTAACACTTCATGAGAATCAGCATGATGGAGTGATAAGAACTAAATGGAGATCAGGTTTGAAATCTCACACACCCTCCCTATAACTGTTGGGCAGTCATGAATCTCTTGAGTCTGAGCTTCCTCTTGGCTACTGTTACCTTTTTGGAAATCACTTGGTCTCCACCCTCCCAGTACTTTGCACCAGAGGCAGCTCAGTGGCTGCGTTGCCTACTTTCTCAGGAAAGCTCTCTCCCTCCCTTCTTCTGAGTCGGTGAGTCACTTCCTCTTCTGAATTGAAATCCTAAGGTTATTTATATTGTGGAGTAGGGGAGTCAACCACAGAGAGTAAACAGTAAAAGAGGGAATTCATCGTCCAAATGGGAAGTGATTAGGGTATGAGTAAGAATCACAGAGAGGTTGGGCCAAGGAAATGTTTAATAAAAAAAAAAAAAAAAAAAATCTTGCTAGAGTTATTGTAGGCCAACCAGGAAAGAAGTAATTACATGAAAAGAAAAATAAGTAACAAGTTGAGAATTAAAAAAAAAAAAATCTTCAGTGGCATTAAGCAGGAGACTAAGCAAGTCATATAAATACAGGAAGAGAAAAGGGCCAAATCAAATTCTGTAACACATTTTTCAGTGAGCATCAAAAGATACCAACATTGGCCAGGCGCAGTGGCTCACGCCTGTAATCCCAACACTTTTGGAGGCCACAGGTATATCGCTTGAGCCCAGGAGTTTGAGACCAGCCTGGGCAACATGGTGAAACCTTGTCTCCATCAAAAATACAAAAAAATTAGCTGGGCGTGGTGGCACATGCCTGTAGTCCCAGCTACTCAGGAGGCTGAGGTGGGAGGATTGCTTGAGCCTGGGAGTTTGAGGCTGCAGTGATAGGTGATCACACCACTGCATTCCCGCCTAGGTGACAGGGCAAGACCCTGTCTCAAAAAAAAAAAAAAAAAAAAAAAAAAAAAAAAAAAAAAAAAAGAAAGAAAAGAAAGAAAAGAAAAGAAAAGAAAGAAAAGAGAAAAGATACCAACATTACTGTGTGTGAGAACACCAACTGAATTTCTCTCTCACATTGTGCTCAAACTCAGCAATTATTTCTTTAATTACATAAGATCTGTATCATCATTGCAAAAACATACCAGTAAAAGTTTCAGTACAGGGGTTTATGCCAGCAAGCCTCTTTGATGTCCCGAAGTCAGAGATCTTGAGAACACCACTGTAGGTATTAATCAACACATTGTCACCCTAGAGAACAGAGGACTTTAATCACAATTGTTATCTTTCTTCAGATACTGTCTGTTGTTGACTTGGTAAGTCCAATTTAAAAAAAAAAAAGGTGTCCTTACAGCTACCAACGACATTAATTCTGTATTCTTCATTAATAGTTTATCTCAATAGTGCATTCTTGACACCATTTTTTGTTTACATATTATCAGTTTGAAACCAACCGCCTTTGCGAAAATTACAACAGTGAGAAAATTATGACAGTAAAAGAGATCTGATCTAACCACCACCATCTTGCCTTAAATTTCCAAACTTCCCTTGGTCATTCCAGGGTGTAGACCAAGCTCACTTGGAGAAATTTAATTTATAGTTTAGTTGATAATAGCCCTTCCCCAAAACTAAACCATCTTTGTAAAACTAATGAAAGGCCACCAGGTTAGGAGGATGAGAGGGGCCTAAAGTCCGCTAAGATGTAGGCACAGTCAAATGATTATCAGCCCATTATTCTGGGGGTCACAAGATTTGCAACTTCCCCAATTGTTCCTATAATTGACATCACTATTGTAGAACCGAAGACTGGCCTTTTGAGATGTCTTTACAGGCTTTTCCATTTCTGACTATCAGATGGCATCACCCAGACCTGTGACTCTGGACTCAACCAGTCCTGTGGCCCCCACCCAGAAGTGGACTCAACACACAAGAACCATTTTCCACACCCCTATAATTACATCCCCAACCACCCAGACCCTAGCCCCCTGCTCACCAAACTATCTTTGAAAAACCCTAGCCTCTAAATTTTTGGAGAAGCTGATTTGAATAATTATAAAATCCAATATTTTGTTTGGCCATCTCTATGTGTATTAAACTCTTTCTCAATTGCAATTCTTACATCTTGAGAAATCAGCTCTATCTGGTCAGTGGGCAACATGAACTCATTGGGTGGTTATAAGTTCTTCATAATCTGCTACTCAGATCACAAGATCAAATATGATTCCTAATTGGTTAGAGCTTGTTGCTATTTACAGATATATAATGATGTATGTATAATTAAATTACGATTTTCATAACTTTCCAGTTACCTCACTTTCTTTTCTATGTTTCTTTACTTCTTTTCCTGGAATATGTAGGGACATGATAGATAAATGGGCTTTTTGGTTGATTTTAGGGTACTAATATTAACTTATTTTCAACAGTCCAGACTTTGTAAAAAATGTATTAGTTCTGAATTTTCTTTTTAAAAAGAGAATGTAAAGTTATTATTTTAGCTTATTTTAGAGAATCTATACCTTATAATTATAGTTAAATCAATGAATATGTGATACTTGTGAGAAAAGAGGAATTTTTTTCTTCTAACCATTCATCCATTGATTCAGTAAGTATTTACTGAGTAGCTACTATGGGCAAGGATACAAAGATTAACCAGCCTATAAGCTCCTCAGGACCAGGGGCCATCTCCTGTTTAACTTTTGACAGCTGCATCCCACACCACAGAGCTCCTAGGAAACATTGTGTGGTGGGAGCACAATCTTGTTGGCTGAACGAAGTTAAGTAGTGTGTTCCTTGAGCAGAAGCGTTAAGACATGAACATAAATAACTGATTCAGGGTTGAACGATATTTTATATTTCTGCTGTTTCTAAGATTTACTTATTCACCATTCTAAATTAATACTCATAACACAATATGACTTTTGCAAGTAAAATAATAACCCAGCAAAGAAAGAACTCATGAAAATGAATGCTGGTGTACCTCACCTTTATGTCCCGGTGAACTATCTGATTGTCATGGAGATATTTTAATCCTTCCAGTATTTGCTTTGTATAAAAGCCAATTGTTTGCTCATTGTCTTTTAATGGACCCCATTTGGAACGAAGGAGAGCAGAAAGACTTCCTGTAAAGTAGGGATAAATAGTAAATAAATCCTCATTCAAATGAGCTCTTTAAAGTGTATTAATAATGTAACAGTAATTTAAGCTAACAGTCATTGGTTCTTCACAGTGGCCCAGGAGCTATACTGGATATCGGGCTCAAACATGAATTTGCAAATATCCCTACTCTAAAGATGCTTGTAATCAAATATGTCTAAGTAAAAGGCCAATGTCAATTGCCAACTTTAATTCAAGTCATGATGATAGATACTGAAATGGTTCCCATATTTATGTATTGTCTCTGTGAAATTACATAATTCACATGTAAAGCTTCTAGAACTTTAAATTATTTGAGCCTTATTATTTAAGGAATGTGACTTTGTGGCCTGAGTCATATAGCATTCAGTTGTAACTTCTGATTCTGTGATTATAGGCTAAATCTCTTCCGCATTTTTGTCCTGTAAATGATTGGAGAAGACTGAATGGTGCCAAAGAAAAGATCCCCTGAGACCATTACCCCTCCTTATGGAACATTAAAATAATGTGCCTTGGAATACAGCAAGCTGTAACCACTTAAATGTAATGACTTTGGGTAGAAGATGTTGCCACCCTGTTAGTCTTCAGCTTATACAAGTGAAACATGAACTTCCTCACTTTGGAACACTGGCCCATTCTTTTGGAGTCTGTGTTTCCTAGGTGGCTATCCTCAAGCTTTGCACTGGAATAAACTCTATACATTAGGATATTTTCTAAATCTCATCATTTATGGTTGACATCTCCTAACAAACTGGAGGTAATGTCACATGTCCAATTTTTCTTTCAGTTTAAACAGATTAAGACCTGGACTCTAGTAAATCCCATTCAATTTTACTCCCCTTCGAGGCTCTAAACATTCACACTTTTTAAAGAAAGAAATATCTCTTACCTCCAGGGACCTGCTCCATGAAGATTTTAATGAAACCATTCTCACTGAAAGAGCCCAGATACTGGACAATATTTTTGTGCTTCAGGTGTTTATGCAATGCTATTTCTTCATGCAGGGGCTGAGAGTATCTAAAAGACATGCAATTGTCAATGAGTTAATTATGTAGCCAGACTTTACTGTATAAATTTAAACAATACAAATGGAAAACGTCAGCCAAATATATGTCCATATGTAAAACCAAAACAACCATTTAAGGCCTTTATTTCTCCTAAGGTAAATTCTATGAGGTGGAAGGTTTGGTAGGATCTAAGGGGAAATGTGTCAGGTACTAAGCCAGTTGTATACATTAATTCATTTCCATGAGAAGGTGGTATTGGTATGCCCATTTTACAGACGAGGAAACTGATTCACAGAGAGGATGACTGACTTGCTCAAGATCCCAAAGCTATTAAGTGACAGAGCTAAGATTCAAACCCAGGAGAACAGAAATCGTCCACAGTTTACTCTCCATATTAACATATTAACATGACTTTCTATTCCACTGGCCTCATCAACACAACTTTATTATTGACTACAAAACTTTACTATTACAATTTACTATTAATCAGGAGACTCTTGCCCAGGAAGACAAAACTTGCATAATGTACATTCCAGAACTTCCTGAAAGGCCCGTCAATTCTTCAATAGCAAACACAAAACCACTCATATGTCAAATCTCTTTGAGTCCCTTGCATCAAAATCTCCACCTTACTGTATCCACTAATTCTATTATATCATGATTTTTACCTAATCCTCATGAAGCCTCCACATTGAAAGTGTGACTTCAAAATTATGTCCTTGATATATGTTGCTGATTCAAATTATAAAAGTTATTTTATATTTCTGGAGCAGAACAACACTTTTGATGATTATTGGAAGTACTGTAAAGCTTTATAGACTCTTAACCACCCTGAATTTAATGTAGCCCTAATGTAATTATTGTACAGCTTGCCAAAGAACATAATTTCAGCAAATTGAGTTTTAAAAATCAAATTGGCTTTTATTCATGATTCATGAGCCAGGCAGTATCCAATCAAAATAGGAGGTCCACTGGGCATGGCAAAACAGTGGGTTTTCTTTCCTAAGGTAGCTTGAGCAGGAAGAAAAACAACACAGAGCAAAAACCAAGTGGTTAACGTTAGGTTACTTCAGGTTACTTCCCTTGCAGGGGTTAAAGCAGAGGGGACTTCTTTTCATGCCAGCTCAGGTTCGCTGGGTGCCTTTTGATCAGTCCCTGTGACTCTGTTTTGTTTTTGTTTTTTGAAAACTGGCCTGTTGGAGAATTTGGCTATCATCTCTCTCCTGATTTTTCAGAAGGTCAGATCTTACAAGTAAACTGCTTAGTTTTGGTTTGGTGATGTGGAACCCTAGCATGGTTCCACAGGCTGGTCTATTGGAGCCTAGTGCAGGAGCTCAGTCCAAATCAGTAGCCTCAAATTTTACTTAAGAAGCTAAATATTGTAGGGTGTCAGCAACAATAAATACAGACTCAAAGCAATTCCTCGAGATATAGATCTATATATAATCTAAATTGAATATATATCTCTCTTCTATAATGGAGGCTACAGGTGTGAAATACACTAATAATTCACATTAGTGCAAACCTGGTGTCTCACACTTGCTTCAGTCCTACATGTAGGAAACCCTTAGATCTTACACTGACAAATCCATTGGTTAATGCTGAATAATGCTATTTTCAATAAGCTTTTTAGAGTAAGTGCTTTAGCTAAAGCAATTAGTTTATAAACATTTAAATTCATTTAATTTAAATTAATTTTTATTATCTGTGTAATATTTCCAGAAAGCAGCCAACAGCAATAACAATAACAAAAGACTTGTATTTTAGATCGATTATTCTTTTTTTCTTTAAAATTGCTTTAGGAACTATGAAGGGCACGTATTAAAATGAGCACTTTAATAGTATACCAGTTAGAAATAGCAACAACATTTTGATAATTGCTTGAGTGAGATAACACCAGAAATATCAATATACAGTGTTACCAATAAGATACTTAGGTAATGACTCTCAACTATAAGGGTATTTACAAGTTGCTTCTTCCATGAGGGTTAAAACACTTTGATGTTGGTTCATACCTGCTCCTCTTTTTTTTTTTTTTTTTTTTTTTTGAGATGGAGTTTCACTCTTGTCGCCCAGGCTGGGGTGCAATGGCGTGATCTCAGCTCACTGAAACCTCTGCCTCCCGAGTTCAAGTGATTCTCCTGCCTCAGCCTCCCAAGTAGCTGGGATTACAGGCGCCTGCCACCATGCCTGGCTAATTTTTGCATTTTTAGTAGAGATGGAGTTTCACCATGTTGGCCAGGCTAGTCTCGAACTCCTGACCACAGATCACCTCTCCCCACCTCAGCCTCCCAAAGGGCTGGGATTACAGCTGTGAGCCAACAAACCTGGCTTATAACTGTTCTTGATATGGATTAGTGGCAAATACTGTGCCTCTGTATTCTACAGAGTTAAGAGATAAAGAAAAATCTGAAACAATCAAGTAACTCGATGATGATGATGATGGTGATGATGATGATTTGAGACAGGGTCTCTCTCTGTCACCCAGGCTGGAATGCAGTGGCACGATTACAGCTCACTGCACCCTCAGCCTCCCAGGCTCAAGCAATGCTCCCATTTCAGCCTCCCGAGTAGCTGTGACTACAGGCATGCACCACCATGCCCAGCTAATTTTTGTATTTTTTGTTTTACCATGTTGTCCAGGCTAGTCTCAAACTCCTGAGCTCAAGTGATCCGCCAGCCTCAGCCTCCCAAAGTGCTGAGATTACAGGCATGCACCACCATACCGGGCCCTCAGTTAATTATTAATCAAAAGACTCCCACCTCCTGATTCTCTACTGAAAATGAAAACATCAATGCTTAAACTTAAGACCCTGGAGAAGCAATATCCTTACCTCATTACTTAAACTAAGGAGATAGCTCAAAATTTGCAATAATAGTCAGAATCCAACCTAGCTAAGGACAAGTACTCTTCTCCAATATAAAAAATATTACAAACACCCAGCATTTTCACTAAGTGTAAGTGCCAAGCATTAAACAAGGATGGAATTATAATTTGTTCACATCAACAAATTATTCTTATCTATGAGAATTATAAGAAAATCATATTTCTTCTCAATTACCTGTAACAAGGGAAAGAAGAAATGGCCTAGATAATCAGAGATACTTACATATTTTGGTTTTGACAAAACTATTAATCCACAGGTATCTCCAGACATCCCCTCTGAGTCAAATCCCTACTGCTAACCATCTAGACCAGTGGTTGCCAACCTTGACTGGATATTTACATCTCCTAGAGGGCTTCTAATTGTCCAGGACCACTCCAGGATTTTTGGAAGCAGAGCTTGAGCATCAGTATTTTTAAAAGCTCCCCTGTTGTCTCTCATATACAGCTGGGTGAAAAATGACATAGAAATAACCAGTCCACAGCCGGTGCAGTGGTTCACTCCTGTAATCCCAGCACTTTGGGAGGCCAAGGTGGGCAGATCACTTGAGGTCAGGAGTTCAAGACCAGCCTGGCCACATGGTGAAACCCCATCTCTACTAAAAATATAAAAATTAGCTGGGCGTAGTGGCAGGTGCCTGTAATCCCAGCTACTTGGGAGGCTGAGGCAGGAGAATCACTTGAACCCAGGAGGCGGAGGTTGCAGTGAGCCGAGATCGCGCCACTGCACTCCAGCCTGGGTGACAGAATGAAACTCCATCTCAAAAATAAAATAAAATAAAAATAACCAGTTCAGGATATGTAGAATATCAGAAGAGAAAGCCAACCTGAGATTAACAACTAGTTGGGGGTGGATGATGAGAGCATACTAAATCTACCTCTTCTCTCTTACAACCACTTTGATTCTCTAACAAAGTGGTTTTAGAACATGAAGGAAACAGAGGAGAAATTGTTTCCATTGCTCTGATCCTTCTTTACAGATGGTAGTTTAGTGTACACCCAGGTTGTATCATGCATTATTCACATCACACTACTTTTGTAATTATGCTTTGTAACTGTAACTGCTATCTTTTTCAACAAAACGTCCACACCCCTCCAGGTTACATGGATAGAAACAACTTTGTTTGCTGTATCTTCACAATAATAGAGTTGTCTGTGATCTCTTTATATTGTCAATAAGAAGATGCCCTGCACCAGCTGTTCAAGCTAAGGGCTTGTCATGTGCAAATCACATATACCAACTGCATTGTTACAGAACAGGAGCTGAAACATCTTGTTGGTGTTGGTGTGCTTTGTGTGTGTATAGTAGCATTTGAATAAACTTAAACTACAGGGTGATTTTAAAAGTGAGTTTCTTCCAAGTGTTCACCTAAATCCATCAGGAGGAGAGAAGAGAGGAGCTGTGGCTAAAGGTTAGTGAATTTGGCTGCAGCAATTTGATAGTGATGACCTCGTTAAATTTCATATTGTTTCAAAGTCTACACTACCTATACATATGCTCCTTAAGAACGCATAGGACTGAAAGAAAAATTTTAAGATGACAACTTTATATATATTACCTAGGTATTTAATGAGTAATTTCTATTACTGTTTCATAAGAATCCATAATCATGTCTCATGAATTAACTAAGAGGAAACTTTGGAACGACACCAAACAAATATGAAATTGAATGAAACTACACATGCTGCAGGCAGCAACAGCTGTTTGCTTACCTAGTATCTATTCTTCCCTCTTTCTATGATTTTGTTTGGAGAAACAAATGGCTGGCTAAAAAGCCAGAGTTCCTAGTTCCTTGTAGGTAGGGGTAGGCATTTTGGGTGAGTGCAACAGAGGAGAAAGTATACTGGGCAGTTCTGGGAAGCTCTGTTTTCCTTTTCCTTCTGGACTGACATATGGAACCTGGAGGCAGTGTGAAAGTCATGCACTAAGGATAAAGAGCTGGGACCGGACACAGTGCTTGCATGGGAGGGGGTGTCTTTTTCAGTTTGGGACAGTCAGAGAAGACCTCTCTGAGGGCTTGACATTTGAATTAAAGCTTAAGTGATGAAAATGAGGCAATCCTGCCAAGGTCTGGGTTGATCTTGGTATGCCCGATAGAGAGACACCAGTGTGGCTGGAGTGGAAGTGAGGCCACAGAGGAAGCAGATCACCTATGGCCTTGTGATTCAAAGTGAGGGTTCTGGGTTTCATGCTGGTTGCAATAAGAATCCACTGAAGGGTTTTAGGCAGTAGTGACGTGATGTGATTTTTAAAAATAGATGTTATTATTTAGAGCAGTTCGTAAGTTCACAGAAAAATTGAGAGGGAGGTACAGAGATTTCCCACACACTCCTGGTTCCCACACATGCACAACCTCCCCCATTATCAACATTCCCCACCAGAGTAGTCCATTTGTTACAACTGATGGACCTTCACTGACACATCATTTTCACTACATGATTTGATTTTAACTTCAGAAAGACCTCTGTGACTCCTCAAAGAAGGATGGACTAGGAGTGGAGGAAAGAGTGAAAGCAGAGACCAATTAGGAGGTGATTGCAGAGACTAGAAGGGAGTCCCAGCGACAGGCCTGAAGGCTTAGATTAGAGGTGCAGCTGTGGTGATCAGAAAGAGTAGAGAGATTCAGAATATATTGCAGAGGCTGATACAACAAACAGTACAACTTACTGATGGAGTAGATGTGGAGTGCAAGAGAAAGAGAGGAATCAAATGAATCCTGGAGGTTAGCCTGAGCAGCTGGATACATGGGGAGACAGTAACTGATGACACAAGGAGTACTTTAGGGAGAGTATATTTGGGAATAAAAATTGGGTTCACGGCCTGGCGTGGTGGCTCACGCCTATAATCCCAGCACTTTGGGAGGCTGAGGTGGGCAGATCACTTGAGGGCAGGAGCTCGAGACCAGCCTGGCCAACATGGTGAAACTCTGCCTCTACTAAAAACACAAAAATTAGGCGGGCATGATGACGCAGGCCTGTAATCCCAGCTACTCAGGAGGCTGAAGCATGAGCATTCCTTGAACTCGGGAGGTGGAGGTTGCAATGAGCTGAGATGGGGCCACTGCACTCCAGCCTGAATGACAGAGTGAGTCTCTGACTTAAAGAAATAAGGAAATAAAAATAAAATCTGGGTTTGCTATTGGGTTATATACTCACTACCTAGGTATATTTGATGGATTCCTTTGTACTCCAAACCTAAGCAACACACAATATTCTTTTGTAACAAACCTGCGCATGTACCCCCTGGTTCTAAAATAAAAGTTAAAAAAGGAAAAAAATCCAGGTTCAGTTTTGGTCCTGTTAACCTTGAGATGCCTTTGAGATCTATAACTGGAGATGTGGGGTAGACAGGTAACCTGGGGAGCTCAGGGGTGGGTCCTTCCTAAGGAAGGCTGGTCATGTGGCCTATGACCACGGCCACAGAACGTGGACTCAAGGGCAGCCAGAGTCAGCCCATGATGTAGCCCAGCATTAAAGCCTGGCCAAATATGGATAATAATAACCATCTATTAAATAATCCAATCCTCTCTCTTTCAGACTTTGAATACACAACACACACAACTGTGTATCATACACTACAACTGCGTTGCACTAATTACAGGAGCACTGCCTTATAGAGAGATGTAAGGGAAGCCCTAAGGCAGCAGAAATCATGAGGTTGAGAGAAGACAGAATTATTAGTTAGAGAAATAAACCATAAGGCAGAGCACAAGAGCAGTGAGCAACAGATAATCCTATCACCAGAGCGCTTCAGTTTCCTGAACATTTTTGTTCCTAAAAAAGATTCCACCTTTCACAAGGCCTCACTATGTGAGATTCAACTCATTTCTTCAAGCATAAGTTGGTGCAAAAGTAATTGCGGTTTTTGCCATTAATTACTTTTGATGGCAAAAATGTATATATTATACATTTTGTAGTTGTCACACAGTTCTTGGATATTGTCCCAGTTTTTTTTCAGTCTTTTTTCTCTTTGCTTTTTTAATTTTGAAAGTTTCTACTGATATATTCCCAAACTCAGAGATTCTTTAACTGTGTCCAGTCTACTAATAAGCCATCAAAGCCATTCTTCACTTCTATTACTGTTTTTGATCTCCAGCATTTTAAAAAATTATTCCTAGGATTTCCATCTCTGAGCTTACATTACCATCTGCTCCTGCACAATCTCTACTTTTCCATGAGAGCCCTAAGCATGTGAATACGATTCACAATCTGATAACTCTAATATCCCCGCCATATCTGGCTCAGGTTCTGACACTTGCTATGTTGCTTAAACTGTGTTTTTTTCTTTCAGTATGCCTTATAGTTTTCTATAGAAAGGTGGACATGATATCCTAGGTGAAAGTGCTGCAGTAAATAGGCCTTTAGTGATGTGGTGGGAAGCAGTCAGGGAGGGGAAGAGTTCGACAGGTCTGTGATTAGGTCTCAGTCTTTTAGTGAGCCAGTGCACCTGGGCTGTGAATTTTACAAGTGCTCCTTAGCTTTAGCCCCCTTAGGTGAGACAGGACAGCTAGAGGTGGGCTAAATTTGGTACTCCACTTCCCCTAGTTTGGTTAGGCTCTGGTAAAATAGTCTCTTGTGGACAGACCTTGTTAAGAACAGAATGCTCAGTGTATTTAAAAATGGTGACTTTGCCGGGCATGGTGGCTCACGCCTGTAATCCCAGCACCTTGGGAGGCCGAGGCGGGCGGATCACGAGGTCAGGAGATCGAGACCGTCCTGGTTAACACGGTGAAACCCCGTCTCTATTAAAAATACAAAAAATTAGCCAGGCGTGGTGGCAGGCACCTGTAGTCCCAGCTACTCGGGAGGCCGAGGCAGGAGACTGGCATGGATCCAGGAGGTGGAGCTTGCAGTGAGCCGAGATCGTGCCACTGAACTCCAGCCTGGGTGACAGAGCAAGACTCAGTCTCAAAAAAAAAAAAAAAAAAGAAATAGTGACTTTTCCTTTCTTGCTGCCAGAAGCACAATGGGATTTCTCTCATTTCAAGTCTCTGTGAGGACCTGGTAAAGCTCCAAAACTCATGAAAGTGTGACCCTCACCCCCAGCCCCCAGTGACTGGGTCCCGCTGGAGTTTTTAACTCAGACTTCACAGTGGGCCTCTAGAGATTTGTCAGTTACAGTTCAGTTTTCCTACCCCAGCACTGGTTCCCACAGAGGTGAGCAGATCATGGATTTCTGCTCAGTAAGTTATGAGTCTCTCAGTTTTCCAGTCTCTCCAATTTCAGGGGCAGCTGCCTCCCTTGCAACTTCACTGACGAATCCAAGAAGAGCCACCGATTTCAGTCTGTTCAGCTTTCTACTTGTTAAGATGGAAAGACAACTTCCAAGCTCCTCACATGCCCGACTGGAACCTAGAACTGGTTCCAACCTAAACGATTTCTGATAGTGCTTATTCCTCATCTATTCACATAATACATCCAACTTTATCCAAGACAACCTGAGCCCAACACACACAGGGCCATTCTCTTTTCTAGTCTTTGAAAGCCCCATTCTTCCCCACCAGTCTGGCACTTCAAACACTGAATGATGCAGCAGCGAAACCTCAGAAGGAGCTAATTCACACAGTGAAGTTTTCACAGTTTCATTCATTAGAATATCATCAAGTATTTTCTAAAATACTGTCAACAACCCAAAGTACTACAGAACAGCTTTTAGTAGCTACAATTACTGTACCTGCTGTCTCTCTCTGGGATTTCCTTAATAGCAATTCTCACTTGGTTGCTCAAGTCCCGACCTGCGTAGACTATCCCGTAAGTGCCTTTTCCTAAAACGACTCTGTCACCATTTTCATCATATTCATAGTCATACTACAAAAGGAAAAATGGGGAGAAAAGATCGAAACATTAGTTCATTCTACATTTCAAACATCAAATTTTTTTCCAAGAGCATTATTCCTTATCTTATCAGATGGCATTAACAGGCTGAAGTTCTAAGAAGCAGCTTCAAGGATGAACAAATAAATGCTCCCAACATAAAGCAGATACTGTGTTTATGTTTTCACAACTGTTACAAATACAGTGGGGATTACATAGTTAACTTCATAGAATTGCTTCTCCAAAAGCCATGTGGATTCTTTTACCCACTCAGTTCTGTTTTTCATTGATTCTGGAGATCAGTGAAACAGTGTATAACTAGCATCAACATCTATCAATGTCTATCACATCTAATAAATCTTCCTTTTGTTATTCAGCTTTTGATGCTGTTAAAGCATTTCACACTGCCAGGAGAATAAAACCACCGAAAGGCTTTGGGTAAGAAGAAAATGTTGACATCTTACCAGGTGCCAATGATAAAGTCAGGATTATTTTACTTCACCACTCCCCACCGTTTCCCCAAGACCCAAAAACATTTTTTTAAGTGAAAAATAGAGGAAAATTTTGATCTCTGATGTAGAAAGGAAATATCTATAGTTCTAAACTCCAAACTGTCAAGTATGTCAGCCAAATATGGAAAACCGGACCTACAGAAAGGATTCAGTAGAGACCTCCTCAGATCTGGAGGCATCACCCCAAAGCCACATCCTTTGTGTTGGACTGGAACTAAATGATTTAGGGCCATCACATGATCAAGGCATGTCCCTGTAGAAACCCAGCATAAAACTATAGACCCCTGGGAGAGAACATTAGAACAAGCTTTTCATATAGTCTACATTTTGCTGGAGTTTAAAACTGGCAGTCCATAGTTAGATTCACCTCACAGCAGGGTCTGAGTTGGCCATTAAAAAAAATTATTTCTGGCCAGGTGTGGTGGCTCATGCCTGTAATTCTAGCACTTTGGAAGGCTGAGGCAGGTGCATCACCTGAGGTCAGGAGTTTGAGACCAGCCTAGCCAACATGGCAAAACCCCGTCTCTACTGAAAATACAAAAATTAGCTGGGTGTGGTGGTGCATGCCTGTAATCCCAATTACTCAAGAGGCTGAGGCAGGAGAATTGGTTGAACCTGGGAGACGGAGGTTGCAGTGAGCTGAGATGGCGACACTGCACTCCAGCCTGGGCAACAGAGCAAGACTCCATCTCAAAGAAAAAAAAATGATTTATAACATGTATAAGTCAACAAACTTAACGTTAATACTGATGAGTAATCTATGAAGAGGGCAATGATCATGAGTTTTTATGCTCTTTAACAACATAGCCTTGAAATATATAAAGCAGAGTTGATAAAATTTCAAAGAAAAATACACAAATATCAACCACAATAGATTTTAACAGAACTCTTTTAGAAAGGAATATATCTGGCACACAGATTTTAAAATAGAGAATCTAATGGCACAATGAACAAGTTTGATACAACATCTACAGAGAGAGCTCTGTACCCAGATACAGATTCCTTTCATGCATACATGAAAAATATATTATAACTGATCACATATTAGACAACAAAGAAAAATTTCAACAAATTCCAAAGAACTGATATCATAAAGACCATGATCTCTGAGCACAGAATACTAAAAATAAGACAGCCAAAAGTATATTTTACTTTCCTTTAAAATAACCAATGGGTTAAAAAGGAAATGACCATGGGAATTACACAATAATTTTTTAAATGAGAAGAAAAACATTATTTATCAAATTCCATAGATATGGAGTTAGGTAGATGAAAAATTTCATGATCTTAAAAAAATCCATTAGAAAATAAAAATTTAACATGAATAAGTTTAATGGTCAAGTCAAGGAAACAGAAAAAGAATAACATGTTGCTACCAAGACAGTAGAAGAGAGGCTCTGGATTTGGCAAGATGGTAGACCAGATACCTGAGAACCTTCCTGCTAAAAACACATAGGTAAAATAAAACAGACATACTTTTAAATGTCTAGCTGGGCTTACTAAAGAGTAAATGTGACTGCAGAAGCTAGAAATGAAGAGGAAAGGAATACTAGCAGGTAATCACAAGAACTCCTGCAGCCCAAAGGGTGGGGATGAAGGCAAGATTTTCAGTTTCATTAATCTAGGGTGGGAGTTTGTCTGCTTTTTTTTTTGGTAAAAGGTCAGATAGTGAATGTTTTAGCTTTGAGGGCCATCTAGTCTTTGTAGCAACTACTCAATTCTGCCATTGTGATGTGAAAGGAGCCCAGCTGATATATAAACAAATGGGCATGCTTATGTTCCAATAAGGCTTTATTTACCAAGATTAACAGTGAGCTGGATTTGATCCTGGGGCTATAGTTTGCTGACCTCTCATGTGGGGCTTGGGTCTTAATGCCCAGGAGGGGATAGGAAGTATGGTCTAGTGCCTACGCCAGGCAAAGAGCAGAAACACACAAAACCAGGCCAGTGGTGAAAGGGTAGATTAGAAAAGTCAGCCCACTACACTGTGAAACAAAAAGAAGGCTGGTTTGTCTCAAGACTGAGCTCTGGAGGAGCAAAAATAGGTCTTCTCTAAATACTTTCAACCATAGCTGATCCTGGTGCTGTTTGAACTTCAAATTAACACTTATTATAATACTCATAATTGCTTTTGAGCCTGGGATATCCCTGGAGTGCCTGGCAGAAACAAAGCAAAAACATTTTAATGGCAGACCCCTTGAAGTTTGCTATGCAGAATTCTTACTGATAATGCACCACTAAAGTTGAACTCACAATCCAAAAAATATAAACTATGTAAGGAAACAATTCAACATCAGTGAAAACATATATGACAAATCTCAATCCTCAAGACTTCATTAAGTCAGAAATGACAGAATATAGTTATAAAATATGTACATTTAACATAAAGATATAAAATATTTAAAAATGAGAGGATAAGATATTCTAAAAAAGGCCAGACTTGAAAGAGAATTGAATACAACTTCCAGAAATTCAGCCCTAAATAGGAAAAATAAAAACAAACTCACTGATATATGACATAGGGAAACTACAAAATATGAAAGACAAAAAGATCATAAAAGGGCAAATTACCTACAAAGGTAGCTCATCAGATCACTCTGCAAACTCTTGGGTACACACGCATGACTCGAGAGGATGGGGCTGGGGTGGAGCATGTCCCTACCGGCTCCAGGTTATTTGTTTCCAACAGGTTTCCAGGCCCTTATAGAAGGCAGTCAGGTGGTGTCTTCTGGGGAAAATTATGCCTAATACAATGCTAGGGCTGGAGTGAGCACTGGCCTCCTTAGCATGAATCCTTCTCTGGCTCAGGACAGAGGCCAAGCTCTGGAAGGGAGATGACTACTTACCCATTGCCAAGTATCCAGTGGCACATTAGAGAATAGCCCTGTTCTGGCTGCCTAACGTAAAGCTGGAGACTGTCTTGGTCCAGGGTAGATCATCAGAGTGACCAGGTGATAGGTGGTCAGAGGGAAGGAACAGGCAGCAGGGATCATTTAGCAACATGCCATAACTCAGAGTTAAAACTGGGCTCCTGTGAGGAGGCAGGAAGCATAATCCAAACAATGCCACCTGAAGGAGCCCAAGTCTCCACACCCAATTCCTGTGGTCTAGACTTCTGCAATGCTGTGCCTGCCATGCTGGAATTCCACCAGTGGGACCTAGCCAGCAGCAGGTAAAGAAGCTCAACTTTCCCAATGTGCCCTCTCAAAGGATTAGAAACCTATACACTCCATCTAGTACCACCACCATTTTACACTACAATGCTTTATAATCTTAAAGGAAAAAAAAAAAAACAACTTTCAATAACCCACCTCACTTGACTATCATCATAAGCATGTGTAATAGGTTTCTGATTACTTTCAATTTACAAATGATAAGAAATTTTTTTTTCCAGTGAAAATATATCAGAGTTGTGGTTTGAAACCAGCTTGTGAGATTCCAGATTTTGTATCCTTTCCACTACCTATGCATTAGGGAAACCCTATCATAGAATAAGAGCTTACAGGGTGATTATTAGTTGTTTCCAAATACCAGTGTTATAAAGATATTACAGTATATTGTTAATATCCATTGAACATCCATTTGCTTTTTTTTAGCAGACATCTGGTAGCCACTGTCCTCTTAGAATTTTGTTTTTTTCCTTCTCTTACTATGTATTTCAAATTTATTGCCAACTGTTCTCAGATTTTTCTTCTTAAAATCTCACAAATTCATTTTACCTCCTTATTCTCACCGGAGTTGCCTCAGAATCTCTGTAGAAGTAGCACAGAAGAAAAGCACTTCTCTGCAAAAAAAAGTTCAGAGGCTTTTCTCCTCTCTTGTTGCTCCATTCCCCAATTTATTCTCCACTAAATTGACAGTGAACTTTCCAAAGTCCAAAGTGCCACATGAACTTTCCATGTCAGTGCCACTGCATCTATTTTATTGGCAGCTTGTTACTTTCCGGATGAAATCCAAACTCCTTAGCACAGCATAAATGCCTGCTATGGTCTGAATGTTTGCGTACCCCCCTCTTCAGCGCCCTCAAAATCTGTATGTTGAAACCGAATCACAATGTATTAAGAGTTAGGCCCTTTAGAAGGTGATTAGGTCATGAGGCTAGAGCTCTCATAAATGGGATTAGTCCCCTTATGAAAGAGGCTTGAAGGAGCCTGGTTGAGCCTTCAGCCATGTGAGCACCCACAGAAGGTACCATCTAGAGGAAGTAGGCCCTCACCAGACACTGAATCTGCTGGTGCCTTGATCTTGGATTTCTCGGCCTCTGGAACTGTGAGCAAAGCATTTCTATTGGGTATAAATTACCCAGTCTAAGGCATTTTGTTATAGTGGCCTGGATGGACCAAGACAATGCCCTTCAAGATCTTACAGCTGCCTCTGTCATCCTCGTCTGGACACTTGAGCTCTTCGAGACTTGGGACTTCATCCTTAATTACTCTATCCCCAGTTTTAGCATGTAGCTTGTAGTAGATGCTCAGTAATTATTTGCTTAATTAATTAATCAAGTTATAGAAAAATGTGATGAGAACTTTTTTAGAAAAGAACTAGATCCCAAAACAAAACATTTAGAGTCATTATTGGTTTATTCTTGGGTGAAAGCATTTTTCCAATAGATATATTTAAATCTTTTTTTTTTTTTTAAAGAGTGTTTTGCTCTGTCGCCTAGGCCGGAGTGCAGTGGTGCCATCATAGCTCATTGCAGCCTTGAACTCCTAGGTTCAAGCAATCCTCCCACTTCAGCCTCCTCAACAGCTGGGACTTCAGGTGTACAGCACTATGTCCAGCTAATTTTTTCTATTTTTTGTAGAGATGGGGTCTTGCTATGTTGCCCAGGCTGGCCTTGAACTCCTGGCCTCAACTGATCCTCCTGCCTCGGCCTCCCAACCACTGGGAGTACAGGTGGGAGCCATCATACTCAGCAGTTTTTTTTTTTAAAGAGATGGAGTCTTGCTATGTTACCCAGGCTGGACTCAAAGTCCTGGGCTCGAGTGATCCTCCCAAATAGCTGGGACTCAGGTGCACACCACCAGGTCCAGCTCTACAACAGGTATGCTTATATAGAAGAGTGAATAATACATAAACCTTGATGAGGCTGCTAAAGTTTTCATTTCCCCTAGGAATCTAAGGCATCAGAAGACTATTTTTTTAAAAGATTATGTATTAGATACAGATTTAAAAGATTATGTATTAGATATAGAAGATTAGATATAGAAGCTGACTCCTGTTAAGCAAAATGGTGATAGTAAAATGAAAAGGAATTGTAAAAAGAGCAGTGTTATTTAAGTAAAACCATCTCTGTGGGTAATTGCTGCTTTGTTTTTCTATCTCCCCTTTCTATTCTTACGAGATAAAGATAGAAATTGAAATGGCAGTTTTGAAAGAAAGCTGAAAAGAAACAAGAGACTGGTTCAGCCTAGAAGGACAGAGAATCATCTATGTATAAATGTCCAGGAATAGTAGAAGAGAGGGTTTTAAAAAATAAAAGGTAACATTACATTGCTTATATATTTTGCATTCTATTTCTATGGTAATAGGTTAGCAAATCAGGTTGTTGCTAAGGGAAACAAGAATTTCATTCTGAGGCAATCATGAGAATTTTTCTAGAATCATCTCTTTATTGCTGTCTGCCCAGAACAATCTAAACTGGTAGCGGGAAGAGAATCAGTGTAGGAAGGCAACATTGACAAGGCCAAACAACGAAGTGGTGACTCACTGAGTCCTTGCACTCTCGAAGGAAACAACCACCTTAGAAAAAGCCATGCACTTTCGGCAGGGGCTTAACCACGTTAGGTGAGTAATCACCTCGAAGACCCAAATGGCAGCTCTGTTAATGTTCAGTCTGTATGGCCTTCTTAATATGTAAATACCAAAACATTAATAACTACTAATAACATTAATAGAATGCCAAAAACACTGCAGGTACAAATATCTAGTGTGATGGATCTCTCCTCCCTTAGATCTTTACTCACATCTCACCTTTTTTTTTGAGAAGGAGTCACGCTCTGTCGCCCAGGCTGGAGTGCAGTGGCACAATCTCAGCTCACTGCAAGCTCCGCCTCCCAGGTTCACGCCATTCTCCTGCCTCAGCCTCCCGAGTAGCTGGGACTACAGGTGCCCGCCACCACACCCGGCTAATTTTTTGTATTTTTAGTAGAGATGGGCTTTCACCTTGTTAGCCAGGATGGTCTCAATCTCCTGACCTCATGATCCACCCGCCTTGGTCTCCCAAAGTGCTGGGATTACAGGTGTGAGCCACGGCGCCCGGCCACATCTCACCTTCTTTTATTTATTTATTTATTTATTTATTTATTTAGAGTCTCACTCTGTCGCCCAGGCTGGAGTGCCTAGGTTCAAGCGATTCTCCTGCTTTAGCCTCCCGAGTAGCTGGGATTACAGGCGCTTGCCACCATGCCCGGCTAATTTTTGTATTTTCAGTAGAGATGGGGTTTCGCCATTTTAGCCAGGTTGGTCTCGAACTCCTGACCTCAAACGATCCAACTGCCTCGGCCTCCCAAAGTGCTGGGATTACAGGCATGAGCCACCACACCCGGCCTAAATCTTACCTTCTTAATGAGCTTCCCAGGCCTTCCTGTCTAAAATTGCACGTCCCTGCTACACTGTAACTTCCTAAACCCTTCCCTGGTTTATTATTCTCCTTAACCCTGATCACCATCTAACATACTATAGATGGTATTTTACTTATTTGTGTTTATTGTCCGTCTCTCATTAGAAAGTAACCTGAGTCTACAGCCATACCACCCTGAATGCGTCCAATCTCTTCTGATCTCGGAAGCTAAGCAGAGTTGGGCCCGATTAAGACTTAGATGAGAGCATGTAAGCTCTCAGTGATAGCAGGAATTTCTCTCCATTTTGTTCTCTGCCATCTCTCCAGCACATGGAATGGTGCCTACCATTCAATAGCTGTCCAAAAAATATGTGAGTGCATTAGTGAGATCCACTTGGACCCACTGATGTGGATGAAGATGATTTTAGGCTGAAAACATCAGAAAAACAGCAGCAGCAGAAAAAAACCTTATCTAAACTTCTTTTGCAGACATAATCAATGCCTCCTAAAATACATCTGCCATTTATTTCCTCTCCAGGAGGTTAATGACCAAAGAGGAGATAGACCACTTGCACCTAGAGGAGATGTTGCATAAACAAAACCTTATCAAAACTTTCTGTTCCTCACACTTGTTTCTCATTAGTCTCCCACCATACACTTTCTTAAAGTCTTAACCCTCTTTCTTACTAAGATGATATATAAACACTCAACTCTAGCTGTTTAGGGAGCCAATTCTTTGTGTAAGTCTCTTTCACTGACTTAGCATTGACTACATGAATAAATTTTGGCTAGGCATGGTGGCTCACATCTGTAATCTCTGCATTTTGGGAGGCCAAGGCAGCAGCTTAGGCAACATGGTGAAACCCTGTCTCTATAAAAAGTACAAAAATTAGTCAGGCATGGTGGTGCACACCTTAGTCCCAGCTACTCAGAAGGCTGAGGTGGGAGGATCGCTTGAGCCCAAGAGATAGAGGCTGCAATGAGCCAAGATCACACCACTGCACTCCAGCCTGGGGGACAGAGGGAGATTCTGTTTCAAAAACAAAACAAAACAAAAGAATAAAGTTTGTCTGCTCTCCTGTTAACTTGTCTTTTGTCAGTTAATTTGCAGGCCCCTGACCATTGAACATAAGCTGGTACAAGAAAAAGGCTTTTCCCCATTCCCAACAGAATGAATGAATGAATAACAAATTGATACTCATATCATACAACACTATAAGTGATGTATTTTCTCAGGCAGGGAAGTAACTGTGGGTATTCAGCTTCATATCTGCACAAAAATAGAAATAGGATGTTAAAAAAGAGTTTGCTACATGATGATTCCAAACTGACTGAAATAAATTCTGAACCATAATTACTAAGGTATATGAGGCCAATCATCAGAAAAGAAAACAGTAAGGTCTTCCATCTTCCTGCAGATATTTGAGTCAAATGAAAATAATGTCACTTTTTTTTTTCTTTTTTTTTTTTTAGACAGGGTCTGGCTCTGTCACCAAGGCTGGAGTGCAGTGGCGCAATCCTAGCTCACTGCAGCCTTGACCTCTCGGGCTCAAGCAGAGAGGTCCATATGGATTGGAGGCCTTCTCCCATCCATATCTCTCTCCTCCCAGTTTGAGATATTAGGTTGGTGCAAAAGTAATTGTGGTTTTTGCCATTATTGCTACAACCTAATATTAAAACAACTGTGATTTTGTCACTGCCCAGCTTCAGACCCTTCAGATTGAATCTCTTCTACTTGGACACCTGGCACCATGTGAGCTCATGTGATTAAAAAGGGCATAAAGCCACCATCCTGCCACGGGACATTAACAGTCCAGTCCAGTGCAGGCTACCAGATGACAATGCATGGAGAAGAGCTAGGCCAGAGGAGTGGGCCAAAATGCTAAGAGAACAGAGAAAAGCAAGAAGGGGAGTTGAGAAATGATTCAAAGAGAAAAGGACACAGGACCTGGATCTGAAAAATTAAGGCTTTGGTCACTAAGTGGGACTGAGGAGAAAAGTCTGTGAGGTTGGGCATCTGCATGTCAAGCCCAGAGGCCGGAAAAGCATGGCTACCTGGAAAGTGGAAAGGAGGCTGGCACCGCTGGACCACAGAGTGGAAAGGAAAGGGGAAGCTACAGCCAGAGGGGGTGAGAACGTTGTATGGTGCAAATACTTCCTTCTACAAAAAGGAGCATCAGCTGGGCATGGTGGCTCACGTCCATAATCCCAGCACTTTGGGAGGCCAAGGCAGGCAGATCACTTGAGGTCAGAATTCAAAGCCAGCCTGGCCAACATGGTGAAACTCCATACTAAAAATACAAAAATTAGCTGGGCATGGTGGTGCATGCCTGTAGTCCCAGCTACTTAGGAGGCTGAGGCAGGAGAATTGCTTGAACCTAGGAGGCGGAGGTTGCAGTGAGCCGAGATTGCGCCACTGCTCTCCCACCTGGGTGACAGAGTGAGACTCTGTATCAAAAAACAAAAAGGAGCATCAAAGGTTTTTAATTTGGGGAGTCACAGGATTAAATCTGTATGAGAGATTTCTCTGATGATAACAGAGACAAAGCATGAGACATGTTAGGCTATGATAGAGGATGAAGACCTGAGATCAGGGGAGTGACCGAGAAGATGAAATGAAGGGGCTGCAGGAAAGAACGGGCATGAGGGATTAAGAGGGGTTTGGGAGGGGTTTCTCAGGAATCTGGCTTGGGTTGCTGGATGCCTTTACTTTTAATGAAGACATGGAAGGCAGGAAGAACAATGGAGACCAAGGCTGGTTAACTCTGATCAATTGTTTGATGATTTCAATATAAAAGTATTATAATAATAATATATTAAATTACTTGAGATATGAGTTCATTACCCTTCCACGTCAAAATACATCCTTGAGTCAAAAAACATAGCCTTGAATCAAAAGAAATTGATTTTCTTTCTGTTAAAAGACAGAAAATCCTTCTCTGAGAAGTGGTATTGCATTATATTTGAAATAACCTTGTACAATTTATACCAATCTTGAATATTATTTTAAAAATTAGAGGTAGGAAAGGACATTAAAGATCCTCTTGCTCTTGGCCAGGTGCAGTGGCTCACGCCTATAATCCCAGGACTTTGGGAGGCCGAGGTGGGTAGATCACCTGAGGTCAGATGTTCAAGACCAGCCTGGCCAACATGGTGAAACCCTGTCTGTACTAAAAATACAAAAATTAGCTGGGCATGATGGTGGGCGTCTGTAATCCCAGCTACTCAAGAGGCTGCGGTGGGAGCACTGCTTGAACCCGGGGGTGGAGGTTGCAGTAAGCCAAGATCATGCCACTGCACTCCAGCCTGGGTGACAGAGCAAGACTCTGTCTGAAAAAAAAAAAAAAAAAAAAAAAAATATATATATATATATATATATATATATATATATATATTCTTTTCAACTCTAACTTAAGGAATGAAGTCATCTTAGCCCAGAGGGAGTATGAACTTTGTCTGGGGTTATGAAACTGACTGTTGGCAAAGTCAGAACCAGGGCCCAAGGCTCCTGACCCCAGCCTGGAGTTCTTAGTAGATCCAGCTTGAATCAGAAGGAAGAAGGGGCTGGTGACCTGAAAGAAGCCAAATCCCACCCACAGTTGTACTGCTTCAAATAAACCTTATTGTTCCAATCAGAAAGAAAAGGAGTTATTGCCTTGGGCCTCTAAGAAGTCTTTTAAATTCTAGGAATTAGTTTCACATTTGTAGTTTATAGAACCACATTAATAGTTACTGTTTTGCTGACTGCTGACAACACCCTAAGTGAAGTTAAAAACATTAAGTAGCATTTCCTGGCCTTTCCAACATTTTTCTTTTGTTCTGGGCCGAGGCAGCCAAAGGCTTCAGGAATAATTGACGCATGTATTGAAACAATGTTAATTCTACCTTCAATTGAGGTAAACATCAGAAAATAATTATTCTGCATACAAATCTTAATCACTGTGTTCAGATGATCTCTAAAGTAATTCTTCTTGTTTCCACTGTAAAGAATGGGAAGTGGAGGAATTATTTTTAGCTTGTTATTCATGGGCTGAAGTTTGAGTTCAATTTGTGGTAATGAAATTAAAGAATTCATTTTAATCAAATATGCAGGATGCTGATAAAATAACTTTAATAAAGAATGTTGAAAACATCTAAGAAATGTAACCAAATATATAATGGAGAGTTATAAGTTATGCAAAAATGTAAGTTAAGGCTTAATAATTCATATTGGAAAGATGCCCTGGCTACAAAAGGACATTCAGGGAGAGGGAAAACCACGATGGATTTCACCACCCTCCAGTCCAGAGCATCCCTGTAAACATGAATTCATTCACGTTTTGCTAAAAGAACACCCACGAAAAACATCAGCAATATCACTAGCTGGCACAATGGCAAACTAAGCCAAGACTCTTGAAGCCGGTCTGCTTGAATTCTTCCTACAGGCTCTAAAGTCCATTGGGAATACTGTAGAAGCCATTCTCTGTCAGAAATTTTACATTATTCTAATGAAATGCAAAGGATAGAAATGTAAGAATGTTTTTCTTATGTTTTTCTTTCTTTTTTTTTTTTTTGAGACCAAGTCTCACTCAGTAGCTCAGGCTGGAGTGCAGTGGTGCAATCTCGGCTCACTGCAACCTCCAACTCCCAGGTTCAAGCAATTCTCTTGCCTCAGCCTCCTGAGTAGCTGGGACTACAGGTGCACGCCACCATGCTCAGCTAAAGTAGAGACAGGGTTTCACCATGTTGGCCAGGCTGGTCTCGAACTCCTCGCCTCAAGTGATCCACTCACCTCAGCATCCCAATGTGCTGGGATTACAGGCATGAGCCACCACACCTGACTTCAGAATAATTTCTTTTCTTCTCTTTTTTTTTTTGAGACGGAGTTTTGCTCTTGTCACCCAGGCTGGAGTGCAGTGGCACAATCTTGGCTCACTGAAACCTCTGCCTCCCAGGTTCAAGTGATTCTCCTGCCTCAGCCTCCTGAGTAGCTGAGATGATAGGCACCTGCCACCACAGCCTGGCTAGGCTATGCATATTTTTGGTAAGATGCAGTTAGTTTCTGAAAGGAGGGCATGAAACAAAGGATAGCTATCTCTGGTTTAAAAAAAAAAAAAAAACCAGAAATTTGTAACATTGCAAAATACTTTATGAATTTTCCAGTCATCCCCTTCATAATTCTATATTATTGATAGAATTGTTTCATTTTCAGTTTCTTTAAGTTTTACCTTGGCAAATTGCTATGTATCAAGTGATGCAAAATTTAACACAGAAACAAAGATAACAAGGTATAATCAAACGCGCCCTGAAGTAGGAGTCAAGAAAGCTAATTCCTAACAATCACTTGAATAAGAAATAAAAAATTGTAAAATATAAAACATACATAAATAAGAAGTAGTATCTATTACTTCTATAGACAGCAAGCTAATGCACAGGAAATTTTTTTTTCCAAATTAGGCCTGTCATCTTTTTACAACTTTAATGAAAGAGGCTTAGGCTTAACTACAAATATCAAAGCTATACAATTGCTAGATAATCATAGAACTTAACTACGGGCAGAGTTAACAATTAGCTATTATAGGCCAGGCATGGTGCTTATCCCTATAATCCCAGCACTTTGGGAGGCCGAAGAGGGAGAACTGCTTGAGCCCAGGAGTTCAAGACCAACCTGGGCAACAAAGTGAGATCCCGTCTCCACCAAAAAAAAAAAAAAAAAAAAAAAAAAAAGTTAGCCAGGTGTGGTGGCATGCTCTGGCTGAAGTGGGAGGATTGCTTGAGCCCAGGAGGTCAAGAGGCTACAATGAGCTGTGACTGTGCCACTGCACTCCACCTCCAGCCCGGGCAACACAGCAAGAGCCGGTCTCAAAAAACAAACAATTTATTATATTAAATTTTTTTCTCAACTGTTACCTTACTAATTCAGTGTTTCTATAAAAATTTTAGTTTATGAGATGACATTATCAAAGTGATCTAATAAATAAGTATGCCAATTAGACTGGTGAGCTATAGATTCTTCAATTTCACTTTAACATTAAAAATATAATTTTCAGTGTGGCTTGGTGCTATGGACTGAATATTTGTGTCCTCCCCAAATTCCTATGTTGAAATCATACCCCAAGGTGCGGTTATTAGGAGGTGAGGCCTTTGGGAGGTGATTAGGTCTTGAAGGCAGAGCAGGGTAACATTAGTGGCCTTGTAAGAGAGACCACAGAGAGCTAGCCAGCTTCTTCTACCATGTAAGGACACAGCAAGAGGGCACCTTCTATGAGGAACAGGCCGTCACCAGACACTGAATCTACCAGCACCTTGATCTTGGACTTCCCAGCATCCAGAAGTATAAGAAAATAAATGTCTACTGTTTACAAGCCACATTGTTTACAGTATTTTGTTACAGCAGCCCAATGGACTAAGATACTTGGATTCAGAGTTCTCTCCCAAGTCAAACACTGGGAAGGGCTTGGAGAAAATGGTGGCCATGTGTCAAGCCTGGAGAAGTGTCATCCTTCAGACATTGAAGATGCTGGAGTCAGCATTGTTGACACACTCCAGCATTGGTCCTTGCAGTGGAGGAAGGCTCTTCTTCACACAGCAGACATGGCAGAGAAAATGGACACAAACTAAAAGTAGGTGTCCAGCAGTCGGGTGCGGTGGCTCACACCTGTAATTCTAGTGCTTTGGGAGGCCGAGGTGGGAGGATTGCTTGAGCCCAGGAATTCAAGACCAGTCTGGGCAACATAACGAGACCAAGTCTCTATAAAAATAAAAATAAAAACCACATAAAAGTAGGTATCCATAGTGCTCTGTGTCCATTAGACATTAATAAAAGGATTCCAGTTGAGAGGAACAACATTTGAAGTCATTGTTATTCCCTCCTCTCTTAATTCCATTAATCTTCCATGGTTTCAGGTTCTCTGTGTAGCATATTAATGCCTGCCACAAGGGTGCTATCAACCAGAATCTTCAGTGAATCTTCTTTGTCTGAATTGCACATATCTCAGAGGAGAATAGAGAATGTGTAAGGACACCGTGGCCCATGCATTGACACTGTCATAGATAAAGCATAGTTACTCGCTATCAGATAAGTAAAATGCTAACGCTTGGTGCTGTGGAATAAGAATTCTCCAATGTTTACTTTTTAGCCCCTTTTTACCAAAGGAATTCCGGAAGTTGCTTTTAACACTAAAGGAAAGCCTACAGTCTCCTACCCCTCATACACCCTGCCTCCTGCCTCAGTAAGGCTTCAAATAGTTTGTTTTAAAATGAGCTCTAAATGTAAATGGACACCTAAGTCATTACCTCCAGCGAGTCACTTTCACAGTCTCCTTCCTCTGTGCTTCTCCCCTTTTCTTCGGTAATGGTGTTCACCATCTCAAAAAACCTACAATACAAGTTAGCATGTGAGCATTCATAACACAAACAATAGTAAATATAAGCAAGTACATCTCAAAGTGACTTCAGAACCAAAACTGAGAGCTAAGAGAGTCTCCAGAACCAGGCAATAACACACTATCAAGATCATGTGAAAAATACAATTTTTCAAAAAGAAAATGCAGGTTGGTAGGATTTTCTAGAAATTTCTAACCTAATGCCTCACTTCAAATACATTTTTCTTCAGGAACTCTTCTTGTAAAGTTTTTTTTTTTCTTCTAGAGACCATTTCAGAGACAAGCAAAGTGATTACAGTGAGAAACAGATTGGCATCCTACTCGCTGTGGCTAGGCCATTCAGAGAGGAGGCTGATGGTTCACAGACATAAAGCCAGGAAGCACTGTGAACGTGGGCTGATGATCCCACAGGCAGGTCATGCTATGCGATGCCAGCTTAAGGGAAGAGCAGGTTATGGTGTGATAAGAAAAGTTTCCCTAACACAACTCAGAACCTTTCTTACCCACCCATCCATCCATTCATTCAACAAATACTCACTGAGTGTCTACTAGGATAAAGAACTGTTCTGGCCATTGAGAGCATGATGATGAACAAAGTCTATCTTGGAATTTGGACCCCATTGATGGAGTTCATATGTGGTATCAACTTCCTCACTCTTCCTGTCTCTACACACATTTCTTGGAGGTCCATGACAAGAAAAAAAATTCCCAAGCCTGATTGGAATAACAGTTTGCGCTATTAAATAGCAAAATGAATGAGAGAGAAAAGCTAGTTTAACCAAGAGGAAGAATAAAGTGAAAGATCAAAAAAAAATCTGGTGTTACAGACATGATTTAAGATCTGGGTTAAGGATTTGCATCAGCCACTCATGCAAAAATTTTCAATATGAACATCTCTAGGCAGAATATAACACTCGACAGTGGGATGGAAGCACTAGCGTAATTTTTAGAAGCTTCCATTCTGAAGTCTCCTGTGCCTGGTTCAAACCCCAGATTTTTATGCTTATTGACTACATGATTTTAGGCTATACACTCCAAGACTACTTTTTAAATTCTTTTCAATAAAGATATTAATACTACCCATCTAATAGGGTTTCTTTGAAGACTGAAACAAATATTAGTTCTGGGGCACACACTTCATAAATCTTAGCTATAATTATCATAGAAACAGGTCAACAGACTTGAGAATTTAAGTGTAAGTAGAGAATTAGTCCATACAAGAGCTAGGAATTTTCTTATTTCCAAGTGTTTTTTTTTCCCCCACCATATGTTTTATGATAATAAAGATAAAGCTTGAGCCAAGAATTGTGGATTCAACAAACACTTTTCTTTTTCACACCAAGATAAAAATGAACGACTGTATATTGTAGCTAGAATATCAGTCATTTATAATGAAGTCAAATAGTAATTATTTAAATAAGAACAATCCCCAGCAAAATTCTGAGTCCAAACTAACTTTCACCTACACTTTGGCTTCTAAATTATCACTCACTTCTCTAGTTTCCCACAGTCAATCATAGTGTTCTAAAGAAGTAAGAAGAATTTAATTATTAGCCCAAGAGAAACATACAATGGAGAAAAACACAAACATACAATACAGTCCATGGATTTTTGGATGATCTCTTTTATTGGTATAGATCAGATCAGTGGCTCTTAACTCAGGCTTCACCCCCACCAGAACGTCCAATATAATTAGTCTGAGGTGGGGGCCATGTATGTTTTTTTAAAGCCTACCAGGTGGATCTAACTAATATGAGCCAAGGTAAAGAGGTACTATTGTAGATAATAGTGAGATGATTTAAAAGAATTTGAGAATGAAAATTCTGGTAATCATATACAGTAAGTGAGCACTTAAAATATGAGTTATAATATTTAACAATTAACCAATAAGTCTTAGTTAATGTTTTATCTGTGGGAAAATAAGTTATGACTAAGATAAAGTTTGACTTATTAAAGAAAACCCCCCCAAAATCTGTTAAATTTATGATATAATTATAAAATATTAGCCCAAATAAAATATTTATATAACCACATAGCCATGCATTCTTCACAGGAGGTACATGTTCACTCATTAGTTGAAAATAATGATCAGGTAAGAAGAATCTTTTTCACACACAATGACTAATACGTACTTTTTACAATGAAGTTCTGTACAGAAATAGATTTGGAAATCATCAGAATTGTGAAGCACATAAAGAAAGCAGCATCTTTCTTCAAATTTAGAAATACTGAAACCAACAAACAAAAAGGCATTATTCAGAGAACTATCAATTCTTCTACAGTCCTATGATGAAAAAGAAATGTTTTAAATTCAATCCCATTTATATCAATGTTGTTTATAACAAGAAGTTATAAATAGCACTTTAAAAAGTGATACTTCCTGCACCACACTACTAAAATGATTTACTCTTCTGAGAAGTGTCCTCCTCCTCATCTCTGCAGAGCAGGGCTGCTCTAGGGTGTTGCAAGCACACATAAACTACACATCCTTTCAACAGAGCAGGGAAAGGTGTCCTGCCTACTACACTATTCTGTGTGCTGGGAGGAAAAGCATAAATACCAACTGGCTGGCTGACCTCGGTGATTCTGGTGCTATGCAATCTGTAGAACAATGAAATGTTTCCAAAGCTAGGCAGTCAATTTGTGGAGGCAGTAAAAGCACCTCATTCGTTATAGAGATTTTAGAGGAGTGAAGCAACGTGCAAGTGCGCTCGGTTAGGGCTCAGTGAGTGGCTGACTTTACGGCAATATGAAACAGTTTTGAGTTGACCCACTAGGCCATGCTGTTTTATGCCAGGGATTGGCAACCATTTTCTGTAACAGGCCAGATAGTAAAATACTTCAGGTTTTTCAGGCCAAACTATGTAATTCTGCTGCTGAAGCATGACAGCTGCCTAAGAGGATGCATAAATGAATGAACATGGCTGTGTTCCAATAAAACTTTATTTACAAGACAGGTGAAGGACCAGATGTAGTCCATGGGGCACAGTTTGTCAATTCTTATTTTGTGCCTTTGTGCCTGCTGTTCCTTCCATTTGGAATGCATGTCGTTTTTTACTTTTAAAAGAAACTCTATTCACGATTTAAGGCCCAGCTTAGACCTCACCTTCTCTCCCTGCCCTACTTCTGCCCTAAACAGAAAGACTTCCTCTTACACCTGTGTCCTCTTGAGTATACTTCTTTCATTGCTCTTCTCACACTGTATTGTCATGAGTTGTTAAATGTCTGTTCCTCTCCCTGCTGGGCTGTGAATTCCTCAAGAGAGGAGTTGATGTCTTAGTCATTTTTGTATCTTTGGCAGAACAGGACTCAACATTTGACACACAGCTCGTGCTCAGTTAATGCCCACTAACTCGAGCTGTGCAAGTTCTGAGGTGACGCAAGGCAAGCTGCTGACCTAGTTGGATTTTCTTCCATAGTTTGTCATCTCTTCTTTGTGGAGGAGGAGGCCAGGAAGAATGAGCTCTCTTTGAAGTCACAGACTACAACTCAAGTTTCTCAGCACATAAGCCAGCAAAAGTAAGATAGTAGCAGCCTATGTATAAGTCACAAATCACAACAACTGTTACATAGGGCTACCATACCTAATTAAAGAAAATTTATTCATTGGAAAACAGATATGATAAAGTGAAATTTACATTTACCATACTTTCTTAAGTGGATTGCTTAAAAATGCAGCAATAAATAGTGAGTGCCTTGATAATGACTGGCTTTAAAAATTAAATATTAAGAGTACAGTTTTATTTGAGAAAGTATCGACTGAAAGATATATAATGAGTCAGTCCATCATCTTGCTTGTTTCTGTTCAGATCATTCATGAGGTAACAGGTAGCTTTACCAGGAGAACTCCAATTATTAGTGACTCAGACTGCTCTACCAATTTATGCTCTAATAAAACCAATTATTATTATTCCAAAAGCAACAGGATATTGCATAACCAGGCTGCAAAAATCTGTTGTCTCTCATTGCTATGACGTGGGGGTAAACAGTAGTTAGCACATCTAATTTGGTTTGAAATCTGCAAGAGTTGATTTAGCATGAGCTTCAATAGAACAATTATTTAAAGACTTAACCACTGACTCTTGATTCTTAAAAAAAAAAAATCTTATTTCTAAATCCCAAGAAATGGCATTTTCTAAGCTACTGGCATTGTGACAGCAGTCAGAACTGAACCAAACTGAAGTTCACCACTGTAATCTCAAGATCAATGCAGGAAAGTGACCTTACAGAAAGTTTTTTTTTTTTTAATGGACTCCTTATCATCTGAAGTCATTAGTATTAGTGACAGGGGCCGGGCGGGGTGGCTCACACCTGTAATCCCAGCATTTTGGGAGCCCTACGTGGGCGGATCACTGAGGTCAGGAGTTTCAGACCAGCCCGGCCAACACGGTGAAACCCTGTCTCTACTAAAATTACAAAAATTAGCTGGGCATGGTGACATGCGCCCGTAATCCCAGCTACTTGGGAGGCTGAGGCAGGAGAATCTTTTGGACCTGGGAGGCGGAGGTTGCAGTGAACTGAGATCATGCCACTGCACTCCAGCCTGGGCGACAACAGCAAAACTCTGTCTCACAAAATAAAATAAAATAAAATAAAATAAAATTAGTGGCAGGACACAATCTAGTAGACGGCATGTGTGCTTTGGATCCACGCAAAGGTTGATGAGTTCCTGGTAAACCAAAAGGACAGAAATCATCCTATTACATAAACCAACAGCTCAGCTAAAGAGGACCTCCACATGGCTGAGTGTAATCTACATTTTGATTCTGGTCCATAGTTCACATTGACCCCACAGTTACATTGTAAGTAGGTCAGGAGCACAGAATCAGTTCAACCAGCAGTGAACATTTTGTTGCAAATCTTTTCCTAAAGGAGATAGTGACACTGAAGAAGGTTGGGCATTTCCACCAATTGAACGATTCTTGACATTCCTTGTATTTTAAAATCATGATTAAAAGTTCTATCCAGCCCATGAATAGTGGAGAAAAATGTCTTATAAGTTAACAAAATGTACCAAGGAAACTTACCTCACTCCCCTGACAGAAGAGGCACTAAAATTCCACTCATGTATACCTTTCTAGAACAGCAACAAGAAAATATACTGAGTCATCCAAATGGAAAATAACATAACAACAATAATTTTGTTTAATTATTTTTAAAGTGATATACCCAGCCATTTTTCCTGGTACACTATTTTTCATGAAAGAATTATCTGGATGGAAAGCACAATTCATTCTCAAGTCACAAGGGTAATGATTACTCTACTTAATAATTCCTGTACTTCAATAAAACAGCTTCCAAAAGAGCCTAGGAGAATTAGTCTCATTAAATTCTAAAACTTGATATCTAGTAATAACTGTTGTGTGTTAATTTTTAAGTAAAAAAAGTCAATGATCAAGGTAATTCTATTATTACAGTTGAGAAATACTTCTTTTCCGAGAAAGATAAACATTAATTTGAATAACATCTCGGCAAGGTTTTAAAGATAACTATTTCTGAATTACCTTTAGTTAAGATTTCCAACTAAATAGGCGGTTCTATTTCTTCAGAAACTAGTAGAGCAAGAATGTATGTGAACACACATGTGTACAGTGCCCATCATAACTACAAGGTATTGCTACCTAATTTATGCAAAATTCCATATGCTAATAAAGTTTGAACATCAAAAATTTGATTGTCATACTATAAACATGGGTGATTTGCAGAGCCAAGGTAAAGAAAAATGTGGGAATTTATTTCTTGAGTTTATCACTAAAGCTAAGATAAAATTATTGTCAAATTCATATGTCCCTAAAATAAATAACAAAATGGATGATAATCCCTTTAAAAATATGTCAACAGTATAAAATAGCATAAATATTTTTACAGAAATAAAGTAGTTTATCCATGTGTCTAAGTTGAGCAAGTACAGTACGGCAATAAACTGACACTGAAATTCAATTCTGTAAAGTTAAAACAACCATGAAAATGAGTTCTTACCCACCCACTGCCAGGAGGCTGAAGTCTTGCCTGGGCTAATGAAATGGATGACAAAGCCTTGTGGCTCTGAGGTGGCCTAGAACCCTCCTTTTGGCTAAAGCAACTCAAAAGCGACAATTTATATCTACAGCCCATAATTCTTTGCTAGGTCCATGCAACTTAAAAGTAAAAATAGATCCTCTCAAGTCAGATGTGAATTTACTAAAAAGCTAGTTTCAGTGCATGTCAGTCAGGTCATGGGGATGTGATCTGAATGAACGCAGAGCAAATTTTGTTGCATGAAGTCCAGGAGGGAAGATACCATAAAAAGGTATGTGGTGGCTCTCTTAACCAGAGTACAGAGGGAGTGAAATTAAAATAGCAGACTGCAGCCTCAGCTGGTAATTTGGAAAGTTGCTTCTAAATCCTGTTGGCCTCAAGTGAACTTCTAAATATATATATATATGACCCAGGAGCTGCAGCTGTTACCTGTACACTACTTGCGTACAATGCAGCCTTATCCTCAGAGCCTGCAGCTGAGCTGCTTTCCAAGACCATGTCCAGGAGCAGGAGGTGGGAGGCAAGTGCAGAGCTGAGGCAGTATGCAAACCCGCCCCTGAACACAGCAACTGGCAAATACTAACAAGACAGCACTGGTAAAACCCATCTTCTATCAATCCTTTTCTGGGAACAGCTAAGTAAAAATTTTGGACTGGTTTTGTAGGAAAGGAGGGGAGCATTTCCAGAATGCTTGGTTCCTGAAAGGTTGCCAGTGCTGCCAGGGAACGTTCCATTTCAGTGATGTAAATAAAGCCCAAGCCCTGAGACGGAAGGTGGAAGGAGGCCTCCCTCCCCACCTACCTGTAGGACGCACCACAAGGAGGCGCTGATGAGCTGTAAAGCCAACAGGTAGTTTAAAGGCTCCTGGGATCTGTCTGGGAATCAGGGAAAACAGCAAGGCCAAATGCAGCGCTAGCTATAATTAGCCCCAACAGGCCTCAAACCAACACTCAACCTAATTTAATCAGCACAAGCACCATTTTCTAGGAACGGGTTAGCCTCAGATCCCAGGCCCCAGTTAGGGCTAGAATAGGAGCTGGAAGTTAATACTGTATTGACTGAAGGTGGCAGGAGTTATACTGTAGTAGGCACTGTCAGCTCCCTCAGCAACTGTCATTCCATCCTTCTCCTCTGCTGACAAAAAAATAAATTTTGCCCAGGTTCAGGTGGCAATGTTTCTGAATGGTGAAATTGATTAGTCTAAATTGGCCACGGTAAGTCCATTTGCCTTGCTGGGGATGGGTGTAAGCATGGTCATGTGATACAACTTATGGTATAAAGGAGAGGGCTTGGCCCTCCTCCCCGGGATGCCGCCTGTGTGAGGTGCTTCTTGGAATAGCTAGCTACTTAAGAACATGAGACTAACACCAAGAGTACGCAGAGAAGCCAGAATTCAGAATCCTGATGCTGAAACTACCCTCAGAATCACCCCACCTCAAAATTTATTTTTTTCCATCCAGGCTGGAGTGTAGTGGTGTAATCATAGCTCACTACAGCCTGGATCTCCTAGGCTCAAGCAATCCTCCCGCCTCAGCCTCCCAAGCAGCTGGGACTACAGGCACATATCACCAAACCTGGTTAATTTTTTTAAATTTTTTTGTAGAGACGGGGGTCTTGCTACATTGCTCAGGCTGGTCTTGAACTCCTGGCCTCAAGCAATCCTCCTGCTCTGGCCTCCCAAATTGCTGGGATTACAGGTGTGAGTCACCATGCTCGGCCTGTAATTTCTTGTAATATGAAATACCATTTCTTTAAGCTGCTTTTAGCAGGGAGTTTGTAGCAGAAAGCATCCTTGGTGGATGACAGCATCAAATCATCTTAATCTAGAATCAGGGGTAAGCATGTTTCCCTCATAAATTTCCTGGGCCTTCTGTGAGTGGCCACTGGCTGGAGCTGAAGTGAGGGAGGAGAGTCAGCACTTAATCCTCCACTAGGCCCCTGCCTTTGCTTGATAATCCGTGAGCTAGGCCAAGGGTACCCAAACTTCAACCCCCAAAAGGGGGGGAAATTCTAAACAACCATTTAAAACGCCCTGCAAAGAACTTCTCTCTTCCTCAATCTAAGTTTTTCTTTCATTGTACACATGCAGACTTTCTTCAAGGACTAACTTACTTTTCAGCAGCAACCATTCATTCAACAAAGAGAGAACTGTTAAAAGATCGGGATTTCAATTAATTTTACCCCTGAATGTAGAGTAGCTCTCTCTAAGAGTCCTTGGGAATTGGTATATAATGTGCTTAAAGTTTTGAAAGTTGCTGTATAAAGTATATACTAGCTCACAGAGCTATTTATTCCATATGTTAGAATAAAAATAGTGAGAGGAGTGACTAAAGAAATAAACATGATAAATGAAAAGCTACATTCTCTATTCTAATTTTAGGAAAAATTTTTAAACATTCTATGATAAAAACAACCCATTTTTAGTTTAACATAAGACCTATTAAACTGGTTGCTTCTCTGTTATTTACAGTTGTTTTAAAGTAACATGGTAATAATAAAGTTTTTTTGTTTTTATTGCTTGTCCTCCTTCCAATTTACCACTTTTATTTTTAAAAATTGAGAAAATGGTAGTGATAATGAATACACTATGGATAGAATCAGGGTTTGCAAAGAAATTGACATAAATTCAGAATGGAAACTGATACAAGAAAGCTTCAATTTTTGAACCAGGAGAATTTTTTAGCACTAAAAGTTATAGGAAATAAGGACAACATAAATAAAATTCCTCCTGATCAAAAGATGGTGAAAATGAAAAATGGACAGTACATAACTTAAATTTGTAACCCTATTTAATGCACTTGTTTATATCCTAATATATATCCTAATATTTCTTAGCATAATATAAAAACTGTCTCTATAATTGTCACAAAACATAAGAGAATGAAAACGAGGCTCACTTTACTGAGCAAAGAACCTCCAGGAAGGAGAAAACAATAACAAATTGCTGGAAATAGTACTCATTTTCCAAAAATCTCTGGCTTACTTTCTGTTCTTTTTCTGTCTTCCAAATTCTTCTGGCTCTCTACTCATTCTCTAGGCCTTGCTAATCGCTAATTCCTTTAGCCTCACTCTGTTTCCAAGTGTCCTTGGATAACCTTGCTCTTTTCAATCAAGCCTTTGAAAATCTCCTCCTCCAGTCCTGCTCTCATCTCCATAATGTTCATGTCTCCTAACTGCTCTTCGTTTTTGTAGTTTCCACTGGATGATTAGTGTATCTCAGCTTGTGAGAACATGTATGTATATACTTGCATACATGCAAAACAACATAAATATTGCACTGCACTTTAAAGTAATATCACTAACATGTATATAGACAGTTATATTGATTATTCCCAATTTTGCCACTGGATGATTCCACTTGGAGTCTTGCCATTAGTTTCAACTAAACACGTCCAAAATGAAATTCCTCATGATTCCTCTACAACTCAGGTTTTCCTTCTAAAAATCCTACCACCTTTATCAATGCAATCAAAACTTGAGTCACCTTACACTTACTCCCTCTTTTTAATCCTTCTTCCTAATTTGTGATTAAGTCGTATACTTTTCTTTCCAAATCATCTGTCCCTTTGCAGTCACAATTGTATTATTCCACTCTAGGATCTCTACCTGCCTCATATCTAGCTAGTTCCTCTAACAGTCTTCTCTGTGACCCTCCTGAGCCTCAGACTTCAGAAATCAAATGTCAAGACCAGATCAGTCTTATAGCTACACTAGCAACCATTATGGAGCACTTGTTCCAAGCCACTTAGCACTGTGCTAAATGATTTCCATTCATCCTCTCACTTAATCTTCACAACAATTCTATGAGGTACTGTTATTCTCATTTTACATACATGGCAACTAAAGCATGAGGAGTTGAAGTGGATGCCTAGGCCACGAAGCATGCAAGAGCTAACATCAACCTTCACACCTATGCACTTTGATGCTGACCCTGGGTTCATAATTCACATTCTGTTCTGCCTTCCTGCCAGCTCTCAGATTTTCAGAAACGTCAGTGACGTCCTGTTTCCTACCCACATATGTTTAAAATTCTTCTTCCTAGCTTACATAGCACTCTAGAGTTTTATGTCATCCTGCCCAACCAATCATATCTCCCACCTCCCTCAACACGTTTCCCCTTGTGGAATGAGTCAGACTCTGCCAGCCCCTGAATGTCCCATGCTTGCTTTCACTTTGGTGCCTTGGTTGGAATTCTGCCTTATTCTTCTAATCTAGTTTGTCTTCCCGTGTTCATTTCTCTCTTCTAGTTCTACCCACAGCCAAAGTCCAGCTTCCACTTCCTTTAGCAAGCCTTCTCGAAGGACTCTATGCCTCACTGATCTTCCTCCTCACTGAACGCCACAGACCAAGAACCCATAATGTCCTCCTCAGGAACCAGCACAGTCCCAAAGTCCACAGAACTCAAAAGAACGCTGGTAGATTGATTTGCTCTACTATCATCTCAACAGTGCTTTCCTCGGGTGTAGCATGATGCATTTTAACACAATTAAAATGACATGTTAGAAATGTTGCTGATGGGGTTGCTGGGGCAATGACTTCTTTCAAAGTCTTCCCTCTATTTACTGCACTCATGGAAGTGAATCTCATGGGAAGCTATGTCTTAGCTGAAAGCCTGTCTTCAAAGTCCTTTGTCAAGGAAGTTTTCTGTTATGAATAAATTAGTATCACAAGTAACTTTTTCAAGTGTTTTTCCATACAATTGACACTCCTAATAATGAAAAAGAATCAAGCTTCTGACTCTGCACACAGTGGCAAATATTGGCATGTGTAATCTGGGGCCTGTTGGGTGAAGATCCTTAAGTTACCACAACCTATTGGTAGAGTGTCTCTAAATTTTGGATGCAGCCAGTCCCAAACTGACTTGTAAAAGTGTCAGCTTGGACAGTGTTTCACAAACTGGGATTGGAGAAAGACCACAGTTCTGAAAGATGCTGCTCGGTATTGCTCAGTGCTACTAGATGGACTTGGTGTTGAGAGCATGAGAATGGATGTTTTTCTCCATGCTTATTATGTAATTTCATGTTGCCAACATTTAGTGTGCCTGCTAAAATACTAAGTTACAAGACTTAACATGACCAACTTTATCTAAACATAGAACAAATTAAAATATAAATAACATGCATTCTGGGTGCTGCTTAGTATCTATTCATTTTAAACACAAGATACTGCCCTTCCTAGAAACTATAGCACTGGGACTGGTGATTTCTTGCCATTCTGGTAGAGGTCACAGGGCCTGGCCATGATTGACATCCAGGAAGGATCTGTCCCAGCTGATTTGGACACATCAAAGCACGGGACATTCTTCTTGCTAGATTATGGACACGCTGTGTTGTTTTCCTGTTGAACTTCCTAAGGTGGTGGTTCACATACGTGAGGTCTGAGAGTCTACCTCATAGAATTGTCCTCAGTAGGTCTGACATGCAGATTAGGAATCTGCAATTTATTTTATTTTGTTTATTTATTTTTTGAGATAGAGTCTTGCTCTGTCGCCCAGGCTGGAGTGCAGTGGCACAATTTTGGCTCACTGCAACCTCTGCCTCCCGGGTTCCAGCAATTCTCCTGCCTCAGCCTCCTGAGTAGTGGGGATTACAGGCAAGCGCCACCATGCCCGGCTAATTTTTGTATTTTTAGTAGAGATGGGGTTTCACCATATTGGCCAGGCTGATCTCGAACTCCTGACCTCAAGTGATCCACCCACCTTGGCCTCCCAAAGTGCTGGGATTATAGGCATGAGCCACTGTGCCCAGCTGGAATCTGCCATTTAATTAAACCAGCTCCCTGGGTGACTCTAATGCTGGTGTTCCAGGGAACCACATCTTGAAAAGCAGCATCCCCAGGAACCAGCTTAGCCATAAAGTCAAGGATGTAATAATTCTTGAGCTACTACAATTGAGTAATTACTATGTTTACATCCCTATTAAAGCTGTTATCAACCATGGCTGCACATCAGAATCATGGATAAATCTTCATAAAAATGCACGTGTCCAAGCTTCACTCTAAGTATAAAGGATTCCAACTAAGTCGGTCTCCTGGGATCCAGGGCATTGCAGATAATTCTGATGCAGAGCCAGGTTTCTGCTCCAGTTCAACACCAACAACCTCCCAAATGATTACTCCCATGCCATTTAAAGAGCAAAGCAGGGTTAAACTCTGGGGTTTCAAAGTTAGGATTTAGTCCACATAATATGCACACTGCAGTGATTTATAATTGTTTTTGTTGTTACTGTAGTTAAGATATATTGAACATCTATTACATGCCAGGCTCTGTGAAATGCACTCTACCAAATTATTTCATTTAACCTTCACAACAACCTTTTGAGATGGATATTATTATTTCATTCTACAGATGAGGACACCATAGCTTGGAGAAGCCAAGTTGCCCAAGGGCAGTGGTGGGATTTGAATCCAGGTCTATTGACTCAAGTCTACATGTAAAAAAACTGCAAGCCCATACTCCCAAATTTACTTCCTGCTTCCACTTCCTGCTTTATTTTTCCCTTCTCACCATTGAATATACCTATACATTTATTTATTGGTTTATTGCCCTATCTGAGTGGAAAGCAAGCACCACGGAGGCAGGAACTTCACTCATTTTGGACACAGCTGTTTCCCTAGGGTCTAACACCGTGTCTGGTAGTGCCTGGTCCAGAGTAAGTGCTCAATAAACATTTATTAAATGAGTAAGTTGATGAATGATGGTTAAATAAAATTATAAGGGCATTCTGGGAAACAGTTACGAGAAAGAAAATAAATGAACTATTTTTCCACAAGACTTCTCTCATTTCTGTTGGTTTATCCTGTGGACTGAAGCCAGGTCCTGAAAATGTCTGTTTTTAAAAAATAGTAGGATGATTTGTACATGCATTAAAACTGATGAATATAGAAGTGGAAAGGCTTATCCACATGACTGCTATGAGCGGAAGTGAGACTGTTTTAAGATCTTTCTCAAAATAGGTGGTCGCACAGCCCACCTCACTTTGTGCACAGCACACTGAGTCAGTGGCTAATCTGAGATTTGGCAACTACTTAGATAACAAAACAGCTAGATGTAATGATAACTATAATGGTACCAGTGTAAGATTAAAAGTGGCATCATTCTGACAGGCTTCCTAAAATTAACATATGCATCTTTTATGTCACGTATTTTAAGTATTAGTTCTTCGGTGCATAACTTACGGCATGAATTTACAAAACAGAAATATTCCAATTCTGAGTATGCTTTGGATGGTTATGCCATCTATAATAAAAATCCAAATAGTTCAATTATATTTTATTAATACTGATAAAAATTCATAATTCAAATTTAACAAGTTTTATAATACGGAATGCATTTATGCCAAGACAGACACACAGCTGAGCTATTTCTTCTTAACTAACACAGACATTTGCTGGAGTATGTAAATGCTAGAAGGGTGTAAAGTCCCTTGTTACTAATGCTCTTGTGTTAATAATTGCACAATTTACCTTGTCATCAGGAAGCACGTGCCAAATAGAGATTGTCTTTTCCTCAACTTCATTGTTGATAGACAAATAAGAAGGTTGATAGATTTTGGTTGGTTCTAATATTAATACCTTGAAAAGATACGGCAAAGAAACTAATATCAGTGACTTAAGATTGAAACCACTTAGAGCTGCTGTAACACCCCAGCACCAACGTAGAGGATTATTGCATGAGCTTCTGAATCTGTTCCTGGAGTAAACCATTTCAACTTCTGATTGCTGTTATTCCTATAAATCCTTCAAGCATTTTACATTATTTATCAATTATCATAAGGTTCAATAATGCATCACCTTGTATTGCTAATAAGGTTAGAAATAAATTTTTGAAGTCCATACATGGGTTCAGCTATCCTCAGGGAATCTACTAGTGATAACTTTAAAAAATCTTCTATTTTATCATGTACTACATAAGCTATTTCTATAAATATAAATGTGTCAAAGAAAGACAGAAAAGGTCCATACATAGAATGTCACATCCTTATTTTAGTTTTTCTGCTATCACACTTTATCATACAGATGTAGTAGTATGGTTTTCATACCCATGTAAATAAATTTAGAAATGGTTTTGGTTATTCCTGAGTTTTATATATAAACCAAAGAAACAAACTTAGCTATATGAAATAATAAACACGTTTTTGCACTGCCTTCCAGATGAAACTGGCGTCTTCAATAATGATACATTTAGCCTTGTAAGAGAAAAAGAGAAATAAAATTTGTTCCTATTTTGAAGCTCTATAAGGGGTATGTGATAAATGAGTTGAGAATCTCCATCAAAGGACAGCATGAAGTATTATATTATTACTAATATCTCACATTTGGAGTGAATAATACTAAAATAATACACATGCCCTGATTTCAAAGGTGCTATGATTCATTATCTACTTGTATAGATGCTTAAAGGCATCTTCCTGGCCCAAATTTCCTAGGCAGACTTCACTAGGAATGTTTAAAAAAAGAAAAGTCAATACTTAACTATTAGAGGAACTGGAATAATCATTCTACTCTACTGCTTAACACTCAAGAAAATTATCTTTAGAACTAATCTTGAATCAAGCAAGTTTTCCAAATAAAAGTGGAGGAAAACTCCTTCAGAAGGCTCCACCCATAAGGAATTACAGATTCATAATACAGTAAAACATGAAATGCACTCTCAGAAAGAAGGCACAAGAACCTGGGCATATTTGTTTTACTCTCAACTTACCTTAACAGCGCATTTACTTAAGGTACAGGGAACTAGAGAAAGGGAGGTAGAAAAAAACACTTTTTCTTTACTCTTTGAATATTAAAAACGTTAAGGGCTCCAAGAATTCTCAGTCAGTCTCTAGCTGTGAAAATAAGATGGGCTATGCAACAAATAAACACACAGTGAGAGCCCATAAGTGAACATATTCTGACTCAGGAACAAACTCACCCAGTGAATCAAAATCTTAATTCCAATCAAGAGAGACACAAGCGGTAATGATGAATAATGAAAATCATTTTCCCATCTAAACTTTGCAGAAATGGTGCTCTCATATCTGAGTATCGCAATGTATATGAAATCAAAACAATAGAGAATAAAAGGTGGGTTTCCCAAAACATCATCCAACTCTCTTCATTGACAAGTGAGAATATACTCCATTCCCAAATTATGTGGGCACACTATTATACTCAACAGAAGAAAAGAAAAGCACTAACTCCTCTCTTGTTAAATTATGTCTTTATTGTCATCTCAGTATTTCTAACAGATAAAATCTGAACTATGTGTCCCTAACTTGAGACAGGAAATAAAAACAAGGTTGTAACTATCACTGTCTAATATTTGTTGAGCTCTTTGCTCTATCCTTGAAATGACAAAATGTGAGAAATGCATAGCACACATTACAGAGGTCACAGAAAGGCTGGGAAACAGACCAGGGAATGGAGGCAATTTGACAAAGCCTTAAAGGTAGATATACCTCACTTATGAGTTTATATATTCTTGCTTTTAGTTCCTTGTTTTTAGGTTAATATTATAATTAACTGCTAATTTCATGTATCTGAATCAAAAAGGAAGACTGCAAGGCCTATAAAGGATAGATATTAACCAGATGTTTAAGTTTCTACAGGGTCTTTGAAGTACCATACGTCTCTCCTTCCTCTCTCCTGACATTAGATAATGAGTTGATGGTCTCCAAACTTTTCAATGTAAGAAGGAAAGGAAATATACCAAGAGGAGAGGTAAGAAAAAAGAATAAATTGAAGTGATAAATGATGGTACCATTCAAATCATTTCCCAAATAAACTTTCAATTTTCTTTTGCCCAGAGTCACAGTTAATTCTTGGAGAAATAAGAATGAATACAGTATTGAGATAAATAAAAACAATCAAATAATATTTTCTAAAATAGGCCATCCTGGATTTTATTTAGATGCATTTCAAAAGAAGGATAATGTTATCATCCTAATCAACACCTACTGCAACCTTTGTAGTGTGAGCCACGGAGATGCTATGCTAAGGACATGACAAGGTGCAGCGACCAAGATCGCCCCACAGGTACTAAAAGGCTGCCTTTCTCTATGAGGGAGAGCACGGGTGGCAAATTCTGGAAGTGGTTACAACTTATTACCCAAATATTTGTCCTGTTTTTCTGCTATGCTATCATGTATACTGAGATTTAAAAATCATCTATATGGCTTTCATTATTTTTTAAAGCAGTATCTTTACAGTTTCTGCAACACTTCATCATACATGTAAATATAAGAAAACAATCAAGCGGTTAATCCTAAAGCCATTTCCATTAAATTTGGAGCTTCTCGGTAGACTGGCATTTTCTAGAACTCACACAGATGAAGTCGTAGGAAAACTCAAGAAGGACTACAAAATTGTGCAATTTTGTCCTCTGTGTAACAACAAACTATAGAAAAGAAGTTTTGAGTAGCTGAGTTATGAATTCTGATGTAGGAGTAGTATTTAGAGATGAGGGGGAAAACACTGCATTTTAGAGTCTTGTCACAAAAAGACAGACCCCAAATAAGCCACAAAGTTTCAAGAAGGAAATGGATTGCTGAGAAAAATCAAATATGCCATAAATATGTTGGCAAGATAACACCTATGTGCCTACCACTCGCAGATAACTAAGTGTTAACATGCTGTCATATTTGCTTCGAAATGTTTTCTAAAGAAATGAAATGTGGCAAACAAAGTTGAGGTCCTCAGGATCCCTTACACAATCCTATCATCCCCTTCCCAGACAGAATCCCAGAATATTCAGCAATTCCTATGCCCACCAGCAGGCTCTAAAAATGCTCTTGTCTCCACAATGGTGTCAACTGTTGTAAAATGTTTTAATTCTTTGAGTCCAATGGGCAAAAAAATAGTGTCTCACTTAATTTGCATTTTCTTGACTAACCAGAAGTTAATTATCTCTTCATATAAATTTTTTATTCTTCTTTTTATTTTTATTTTGTTTTATTTATTTATTTATTTCAAGATGGAGTTTTGCTCTTGTTGCCCAGGCTGGACTGCAATGGCATGGTATCGGCTCACTGCAACCTCTGCCTCCCAGGTTCAAGCGATTCTCCTGTCTCAGCCTCCCAAATAGCTGGGATTACAGGTATGCGCCACCATGCCTGGCTAATTTTGTATTTTTAGTAGAGACAGGGTTTCTCCATGTTGGTCAGGAAAGTCTCAAACTCCCAACCTCAGGTGATCCGCCCACCTCGGTCTCCCAAAGTGCTGGGATTACAAGTATAAGTCCTCACGCCCAGCCTCTTCTTATTTTATTTTGCTTATCACTTTATAGGATTTTTTTGCATATTTGGCAAATTGACAATTTTGCACAGTTTTATAAAACATTTTCTCCCTGCCTAGCAGTTCCTATTTGGCATGTTCACGGTGTTTTTTTTTAATCAAACAAAAATATCCATTTTTTAGTGAAATCAAATTGGTGAATATTTTCCTTTAGGTCTTATAAGTCCTTTTCTTGCTTAAGGATGCCTCTCTCAACTGGTGTTTATACCTATATTCTCCTAACTTCTCAATATTTTCTGGTTTATTTGTTACATTCACTTATTTATATTTATGACAGACAAATTCTGTCAAATATTTTTTATATTCACTTATATTTATATTATGACCGACAAATTCATATGATACTAATCTAAATGGGCTCAAAGTGACTAATTTGAATGGTTTCCTTTCATAGCCAGTTTTCTAGTCGATCAAGTCAATAGTCAATTAAATACCTGAATTCTATGTTCTCTTCTTTCACTACATTTACTGCTACTGAGAGCACGAGCTACAGGCAAGCTGCCAGCTCATTCTAAGGTAAGTATTTTCCTAGGCTACACATTATCTAGGCTAGAAAATAAAGTGAAGTGTTTCAGTTAGAAAGGCTTTCGCTTAAGGACCCTGCTGAGCTCAAGGCTTCATCTGGAAGCAAGAGTAAAGCATGCTCATGTCAGCAATGGATTTAATTAAGTGAAGTAGATGATCCTATCAACAAGAACTAGAAAACAAGATTTCACAAAAAGAATTGAGAACTGTCACCACCTCTGAGTATGGAAGATAGAGATTAGAGAGCTCAGAGAGATTTATGGCATCACTTTGATGTGGAAAGAAATTTGTACATACAGGGAGTTGCCAGTAATTCTTGAATTGGATGCTGGACGATATTAAGAACCATCCAGAGGGGCATGGCACCATCTGAGAAGAGCAATAAATTTTTTTAAAGTGTGTGTGTGTGTGTGTGTGTTATACATTTAAATCTATATATCTGAAGTCCACTAGAGACCAGCCAAAATGAGCTGCAGACCAGAAACTGCAAGTCATTTCTCATGGTCTAAAACATTGTAAATAGTGATTGGGGATATTACATCTAACTCTGACCCACCTGGGTAATGGGTGGTGGGGATGGGATAACAATGCAGGTAAGCCTGATACTTTTCACCACAATATGGGAGATAATACTGAAGACTGTGTCAACGCAACTGCAGTATTAAGGAAAAGCATACATCGGGCTGGCCTGAAGCTAAGCCAAGAGACAGTCTTTGCATTGCTTAGGAAGTACACTCCACCACTTATCAAAAGGAACCACCCAAATTCCATGGCAAAAACATAAAAATAGATCTCATTTCTCTGATTTTGAGAAGTTATTTTTAAAAGTAAGCTAAAGCAAACCAATGTGCAGGAAATAAAGATATTAACCAGATGACTGCAGTTTTAAGGCACCAAAAATCAGCCCCCAAGCACTGATATAATCACAGTACAAGATGTTCTTTAAATAAAGAAATGTACTTAGATTTAAAGGAAGAGTACTCACTGGAAACCTAACCACAGTAACATCTGTCTTTGTGGCCTCAACCAGGAAATCCATCCAAAAGTCCACAAGTTCTTGCTTGGCCACAGGCTGTTCTGTGGTCAGTTTCACAAAATGCTTATATATCAAAATTGTCTCTACAATAGACTTGAGGTACCTGAGAAGGAAAAGATATAAAACATGTAACAGACAAATTTAGAACCACCTGTTCCCATGTATCCCAGTCTAATTCTGTAAATGTAATTTATACATGACATTAATAGTTATGCATTCAGATTCACCGTTATTCGTTATTTGTTGCATATCGTGTGTTTTCACACTTTTTTTTTTTTTTATGTTTATACGGAGTCTCGCTCTGTCGCCCAGGCTGGAGTGCAGTGGTGTAATCTCGGCTCACTGCAAGCTCCGCCTGCCGGGTTCATGCCATTCTGCCTCAGCCTCCTGAGTAGCTGGGATCACAGGCATGCGCCACCACGCCTGGCTACGTTTTGCATTTTTAGTAGAGATGGAGTTTCACCATGTTGGCCAGGCTGGTCTCTAACTCCTGACCTCAAGTGATCCACCTGCCTCGGCCTCCCAACGTCCTGGGATTGCAGGTGTGAGCCAACACGCCCAGCCGTGCTTTCACACATTATCTCATTTCTATCTTACAAAAACTTAATAACGTCGGTTATTTTATCCCTATTTTAGAGATGAGGAAACAGGCTTAGAGGGCTTGGTAACTTGGACTAGGGCCATAGATCTAGTTAAAACTTGAACTTTAAAATGCGTATATTCTATTCAAGGAAGCGGTTAATGCATTTGTTTTTAATTATGCTTCTTTGAGGAAGCTTTCCTAAATAGACACTTCATAAGAGATCATTATTTAGCTCTGAAGCAACTCAGCTTATATATTATACAAATACCCTCAAACCTAATAAGACAGATGGTGCCTCAAAAGAAAAAGTTAGGAAAAATGAGGAGTGGGATAATTATAGGTGATAATGGCTATGCAGGCGCTTTATGGACTATAAACATGGAAGTCAACATTCCATAAAAATTAAGTTAGTGGAATCTTAAGGCACTGTTTTGTGGCTGCGAGTACCATTGCATAGAATAGTGCCTGTTTTCTTGTTAAAAAACCAGGATGCCTAAAATACTGCCATCAGAATGGTCACTGTAAAGAAACAGCAAATGTGACTCAATATCATGCGTGCATCTATTGGTTCCTTTATTTCATATCATTTGCTGAATGCCTACTGCTGCACACAGTGCTGTGGGGATACATATCAAAAGGTGTTATAACACCAAGAATAAATATCCATGGAGATATGATTAAACAGAGAGACAACTTAAAAAGCTATATGCTCAGTATCAAGAGAGGCGTAACTAAAGAATGACAGAAACACTAAAGAAGGGACTTGGGTGTGAGGAAGGGCTCTAGGTCAAGGTCGGCTTTGTGAGCAGGTGTGATGGATGAGTGTTCCTCGGAGAATGTGTGCATTCTGAGAGGCATGCTCAGCACGTGCTCAGACATTCATGCATGAAACCAGCAGTGTGGTAGGAAGAGACAGCAGTGTAAACCCAGGGGTGTGACAAGAGCCGAGGCTGGAATGGCTAAAGGCAAATCTTGTTTGCTAAGACAAAATGATGGACTTTATTCCTTAGGCTGTGAGGAACAATTAAACTATATTGATTTAAGGATTTCAGTGCAGGGGAAGTGTCAGGTGTGCATTTTTGAAAGATCACTGTGATCTTTAGAAAGATCCCTGGGGAGGATTGGCTAAAGGAGACCTGAACATGATGAAAATTCTTTAAAAAGCCATGAGGGCCTAACATGGTGGTCTCTTCCTCACACGGTTTCTGTGATGAAAACAGCCGAGTCGGTGGCCTGGGCTCTGAGCGGCTCTGGAAACAGGCTTTCACTATATCACGGTTAGCCTTTTAAAATCTTTATAGCTAATGGTTAATCGCTACATGTGATGCTAATAAGAATTCTTTTTCTTTTTCTTTTCTTTCTTTTTTATTTTTGAGACAGAGTCTTGCCCTGTCGCCCAGGTTGAAATGCAGTGGCGCAATCTTGGCTCACTGCAACCTCCGCCTCCTGGGTTCAAGTAATTCTCCTGCCTCAGCCTCCCAAGTAGCTGGGATTACAGGTACCTGCGATCATGCCCAGCTAATTTTTGTATTTTTAGTAGAGATGGGGTTTCACCCGGTTGTCCAGGCTGGTCTCAAACTCCTAACCTCAAGTGATCTGTCCACCTCAGCCTCCCAAGTGCTGGGATTACAGGTGTGAGCCACTGTGCGCCCGGCCAACACTGTTTTTCAATATGGTCCTGAATGCAGATGGAATTTTGTTTCCACCTCTCCAATTACCACAAAAATAATGATGAGATTTGGGTGCACTCCAAGAACAATTTGAAATTAGAAAAACACACATATATAAGAAACACTCAAATGTGTCATCAGTCAAATCCTAAGTAAGAAGAAAACAAAATCAAGAATGAGAATTCCAAAACTGAGATTAGATCACAGAGGAAACAAAGGGCATATGTTTGGAGTAGAGGTCTAACAGCTGCAATGGAAATGTGGTCTCAGGCCCCGAACATAAGTTATATTTGCAGGTGCAAAATGCGTGGCCTCTGCATGATTCACATGGGTGACATTGGCCAATCTGGGCCAGTGGGTTGGTCAATGTGCAGGAGAGGCTAAGTCAGGAACCTGCTGACATCACCTATGTCCAAAGTCATCAGAATTGATGTGTAACACGTTTTATGAATATCACAATTTTCCTCTATATTCTGCATTTTATTTTATAAGCAAATAAAATCATCTAATTGTCAGTTCAATAAATATAATACGGGAACAATATGGAGCTGTTTATTAATTGTATCAACATATAATAGCTAATTATTACCATGCTGGTGTCTTCAGTTTAAAAAGCTTTTCAGATGCTTGAATGACTCTCATGTGGTCATTGGCTAGGACGCTGGCCCCCAGAAAAAATCCAACTTCCCAGTAGCTCTGGAGTTTTTCCAAGTTTCCCTTTTTACCAAGAAGACTACTTAGCTTCACCCCTAGAATACAAACAGGAAGTAGAATGTTACAAATGCACCCCAGACAGGTAGAACCAGGTTTACACTAAAAAGTAAAATTAAGCTTTCATTCCTCTTTTCAGATTAAAACAGCTTTGTTAAGTTTCTGATTATTAAGGTGGCTTCAGTTCACTGTAAAAATAAGTCATAAAAAGGAATGGAACACTGATACATACCATAGATGAACTTGGAAAACATGCTAAATTAAATAAGCCAGACCCAAAAAGACAAAGGTTGAGTGATTCCACTTACAAGAGGTACCTATAACAGTCAAATTCCTAAACATAGAAAGCAGAATAGAGGTTACTAGGGACTGGGGGAAGAAGGGAATGAGGAGTAATAGTTTAATGCGTACAGAGTTTTAATTTGAAAAGATAAAAAAGTTCGGGAGGTGAATAGTGGTGTTGGCTGCGTAACAGTGCGAATGTTCTTATTGCCACTGAAGCGTGCACTTCAAATGGAAATTTTTGTTATGTACATTTTATCACAATAAAAACTTTGGTAAAAAAACAATAGTAAGTCAGACTAACCAGAAAGGTACACAGAAGAAAGTGAAAATTAACCTTTAATTTGAAAACCCAAGGATAACTGCTATGGTCACTTTAATGTACATAAATCTAGAATTTTTAAATATGTCAGTATATGCATAAATTAAAAGGTCATAATACAAACATTGTTATGTAACCTTCTTCTTTGTCTTTTTATAACATGGATTCTTAAATAACTTAAAAGGAAAATCTTACCTTTTTTACGCTGAAATTCTATCAGTTGAAGTATAAATGTATACAGTATATATATTTTGCAAGAGTAAAACGCTATAATAATTTTAGACACAAAAATTACACACTTAAAACATTAAAGAAATAAGGAAATATGCCTGACACGGTGGCTCACACCTGTAACCCCAGCACTTTGGAGGGCCGAGGTGGGAGGATTGCTTGAGCTCAGAAGTACTAGACCGGCCTGGGCAACACAGCAAGATTCTGTCTCATGAAAAAAAATTAAAAATCTAAAAAAAAGAAAAAACAGAAAAAAAAAGGAACTAGACTGACAGATAATACTGTCTTGTTATGTCACTGTCTTAAAAGTCCTGAAATCCGGTAATGTAGATACTCCAACTTTGTTCTTTTTCAACACTGTTTTGGCACTTCTATGTTCTTAATGTTTCATTATATATTTTCAATTCTACTGTGTCTTGTACTATTTTTGCATTTTATAAGTATTTGTTTGCTTAAAAAAATATATCCTTGTAGCATTGTTTGGTGCCACTAACATCCATCACATTAAATAGTTGGGAAAATTATCTGAGATTTAGAAATAAGGCAAAAAGGTAGGATATATCATTTCAATATCATATGGGAAGATAAGGCCACTCAAGGACTATCTCAGGAAAGTGATGCTAGTTCATCTCATTATGTACTACTTATTAAAGGTCCCAGACTTACAGAAGTTTACTTGTTAACTTGCAGATTTTTGTCCAGTAGAGATGCAAATTTCTGTAGAGTGGAATGGATAAATCCCTAAGATTTATGGCCTGTGGACACAAAACAGCTTTTTTTTTTCCTTAATCAAACTCAGATATCTTATCTTAACATTTCTTTGTTGTCTATGAATAGAAATGTTTTTTGAACTGGACATTCCATCTTACTAGTTTCCATATTAGTTGAGTTAAATAAAATATTTTATATGTGTCTATTTTATATTTGCTGAGGGTCATGATTTTATATGTGTCCATTTTATATTTGATGAGAGTCATGATTTTAGCTTTTTGAAAATTATCTGTGAAAGAAACAAAATAATGTTTAAAATTTTTCATGCTACTTTTTATCGTATAATTCCACTCAAACCACAAGTATTTCAGGAAAATGTCCATTTGGGAATTCTTCACATTTTGTGAGGGTAAAGAGAGAACAGCTTTGCCACTGCTGTTTCACGAGATGAAAAAAAAAATATTACACACGCATAGGACAACATCCACGGTCTTCTATCTGGATATAATTTTGTTGTTGTTGTTTTTGAGACAAGGTCTCACTCTGTCGCCCAGGCTGGAGTGCAGTGGCACGATCACTGCCCAGTGCAGCCTTGAATTTCTGGGCTCAAGTGATCCTTCCACCTCAGCCTCCCAGGTAGCTGGGAGTACAGGCATGAGCCACCACACCTAGCTAATTTTTGTTTTTTTTCCTGGAAAAACAAGGTTTCGCCATGTTGCCCAGCCGAACTCCTGGGCTCAAGTGATCCTCCTGCCTTAGACCTGCTAGCTGAGATAACAGATGCTACCACAACTGGCTAATTAAATTTCTTTGTAGTTTTTACTTTTTATTTTTTTGTAGAGACAGGGTCTCATTCTGTGGGCCAGGCTCATCTTGAACTCCTGGGCTCAAGCAATCCTCTCGCCTTGGCCTCCCAAAGTTCTGGGATTACAGGCATGAACCACCATACCTGACCCAATAATAGTTTTAATATAAAATTTCAGATGCACTCTTGAACCTCAGAAGTTCATTTTGTGGTGGTGATATTTGGTTTTGGCCTTGCCATACATTTATCACATGATTGTGACACCCAGCCAGCATTTGGATAAAATGTATATTTTTGATGTCAATTAGTATTTTAGCATATGGATGTATCATAATTTATTTACCCAAATGCAGATGGGTGGCCATTTTTATTACTCTAAACATTCTTGTACACACAGCTTTGTGTATTTGCTCAATTATTTCTTTATAATAAAGTTATAAACGTGGATTTGTTAGGGACAGAAGACATGCGCATTTTTAGTGTTGATGCATTTTTGCCAAATTGCCCTTAGAAAATGCTGTACCAATTTATACTTTCACTGGAGGCATCTGACAATAAGCTCTTACCCACACCCTTCCCAGCGAGGGGGACTATCACGTGCATTCATCTTTACCAATATGACAGAGGAAAAAAAGGAACATTGTCTTTTTTAACCGCTGAGATTGGCTCTCTTTTCATGTTTGTATTTCTTTTGTGAATGAGCATTTATGCTCTTTGCACAAACTTGTTTCTACATGAAGACATTAATCTTTTAAGTATGGTGTTAAGAACATGGCTCTAATTTTTTATATTTAGAAGTCCGTTCTCTCTGTCTCTTCCTTTCTCTCTCTCCCTCTCTCTCTCTTCCTTTCTCTCTCTCTCTCTTCCTCTCTCTTTCTCTCACACCCACACAGAATATAGAAATAAACATCTTAGTGCATCAAATTTGTTTTGTATTTAGGATTTTTTCCATAGGATAGAATTTCAGGAGTACTGTTATACTTGGTTCCAGACTACAATATTTTTAGGCTCTTCATCCATAGGGAAAAATTAATAAAGCACAATTCGTGATGTTCAATTGTACCTTTCTAACCAAGTCCTTCCAGATCATTATTTTTCTCTATTTAAAAATATTTTGGTTGAATTTTTAAGCAATGAGCAGTATGTCATTGCTGTGTTAACAACCACTTCACCATTTATTTGATTCAGTTGCATATTTATGCAATTTAAATGCTGACAATGCTGTCATTAAAATTGGTTGACTTACACTGAGGATTTTTTCATCGTTTACTTTTTATCATAGTCTTATCACCTTGCAGCTGTTATTATGTTCAAGGCTGTTTTAGTGGAAAATGGCAGACTTTACTGAATACTCAGATGCCTAGCACTGTGTGTACTGAAAATGTTAACTCTCTCGATCCATACACCACCACAATGAGTTAGAGATTATCTCCCTTTTGTAGTAAGGAAAAATAAAGCCCAGAGAGGTATTGCAACATGTCTAAAGCCATACACCTTATAAGTGGTGGAGATCAGATCCTTTTTAATTTTCCATCATGAAGAATCTCAAACATACATCAAAATAAAACTACAATGAATGACCATATTTTCAACAATCGTTAACATTTTGCTATTGCTTCATCTCCCTGAATATTTCTGCTGAACCATTTCAAATTAAATTACAGACATCATGACATTCCGCTCTGAAATATTACAGCATATACCTAAAAAATCTTCCTATATATTCTATTCCATTATTGCACCTAACAAAAACAATTCACTGATATTATCTATCATCTAGTCCTGATTCAGATTCTTGGATTGACTCCCAAATGTCTCTTATAGTTTTTTTTTCCAAACCAGAATCCAATCAAGGAACATTAATTGCATTTAGTTTTTATGTCTCTAAATTTCTCACTTTTTTTTTTTTTTTGGAGAAAGAATCTCACTCTATTGCCCAGGCTGGAGTGCAGTGGCATGATCTCTGCTCACTGCAACCTCCACCTCCCAGGTTCAAGCGATTCTCCTGTCTCAGTCTCCCAAGTAGCTGGAATTACAGGTGTGAACCACCACGCCCGGCTAATTTTTGTATTTTTTTAGTAGAGATGGGGTTTCATCATGTTGGGCAGGCTGATCTCTAACTCCTGACCTCAAGTGAGGCCCACCTTGGCCTCCCAAAGTGCTGGGATTACAGGCATGAGCCACCATGTCCGGCCTCAATCTCTTTTAATCTAATCAATCCCTCTACACATTTTTTTTATGACCCTGACTTTTCGAAAAGACAAGGAGTGCCATGGTGCAGGGTCCTCAATCCCAGGGCCATGGACAGTTACTGGTCTGTGACCTGTTAGGAATGGGGCCACACACAGGAGGTGAGTAGCAGGCAAGTGAGCAAAAAGCTTCTTCATCTGTATTTACAGCCATTCCCCATTGCTCTTATTACTGCCTGAGCTCTGCCTCCTGTCAGATCAGCAACAGCATTAGATTCTCATAGGAGCGTGAACACTATTGTGAACTGCGCGTGCAAGGGATGTAGGTTGTGCGCTCCTTATGAGAACCTAATGCCTGATGATCTGTCACTGTCTCCCATCGCCCCCAGATGGGACCATCTAGTTGCAGGGAAACAAGCTCAGGGCTCCCACTGATTCTACATTATGGAGAGTTGTATAATTATTTCATTATATATTACAATGCAATAGAAATAAAGTGCGCAATAAATGTAATGTGCCTGAATCATCCCTGAACCACCCCCCGCCCCTGGTCCATGGAAAAATTGTCTTCCACAAAACCAGTCCCTATTGCTAAAAAGGTTGGGGACTGCTGCTCTAGTGTGCTCACCTTCTGATCTGTCTGATGTAACTTCTTGGGATTATTTGACTTATTTCTCTAGAGCTTGTGATTCCTATTAAGAGAACTTTAGATCTTAAGATTCAAGTTAAACATTTTTGGTGACAATATTTCACAAGAGTTGCTGTACACTCGGCCGGATGTGGTGGCTCATGCCAGGTGGGCAGATCACTTGAGGCCAGGAGTTCAAGACCAGCTTGGCCAATATGGCAAAATCCTGTCTCTACTAAAAATACAAAAATTAGTTGGGCATGGTGGCACGCACCTGTAATCCCAGCTACTTAGAAGGCTGCAGCATGAGAATCGCTTGAACCTGGGAGGTGGAGGTTGCAGTGAGCCCAGATCGCACCACTGCACTCCAGACCTGGGTGACAAGAGTGAGACTCTATCTCAAAAAATAAAAATTAAAAAATCAAAAAGAAGAGCTGCTGTACACTTCACAGTTATCATAATAAAGTCCTAAGGGCACATGTCTGGCCACCCTATTATTAGTGATACGAGGATGGATCACTGACAGCTGGGTCTTCCCATTCTACAGGTACATTTGTTCCTTTGTGACTAACAAGTTATCTATGAGTTAGCTTTGGTATCATGTAAAAGGGGTAAAATGTAAATTTTTTTTAAATAAGCATTTCAATTTAATACTTTTAGTTCAAATTGATGATCCTTGCCAGAATCAATTATTTCAACATCACTCTCATTATCAGCTTTATCATTACTTTATTAACTATAATAGTGTACTTTTGAAGATTATATTCTCTGGAAGAATAATACATTTACTATGTAGCATAGCTCAAGAAGAGCTGTATTTTTTTTTTTTTTTTTTGAGATGGAGTTTCGCTCTTGTCGCCCAGGCTGGAGTGCAGTGGCACAATCTTGGCCACTGCAACTTCCGTCTCCTGGGTTCAAGCGATTCTTTTGCCTCAGTCTCCCAAGTAGCTGGAATTACAGAAGCATGCCACCACACCTGGCTAATTTTGTAATTTTAGTAGAGACAGGGATTCACCATGTTGATCAGGCTGGTCTTGAACTCCTGACCTCAGGTAATCCACCCGCCTCCACCTCCCAAAGTGCTGGGATTACAGGCGTGAGCCACCATGCCCAGCCTAAGAAGTGCTATATTTCATCAACGGGATGAACTACAGTATCTCTGAAAGAGGAAGGAAAAGTACATATTTCTTTCCTTATAACTTCTAATTTTCTGAAAAGTTGGTCACTTCCATAGGTGACAAAGGAGTTTTTCAGTGGTTGGTGATAGATTTTGTTCTGATGACTTTTCCTTGATTATCTCTATTGACTCATGGATTTTTATGTACAGTAATACATATTTTCTATTCAATATTTTTTAATGCTCACTGAAAATGATATTTAAATAGTGGTTGTCTAAGTTCCAAACATAGTGTTCTTTTACTGTATCATCATTACTGTTGGAGACTCAAACCTCTAAGTGGAATTGGAAAATTCCACAGAAGATGGAAGCATCATCTTGTTATTTAGCTAAAGTTTGAATATTATTTTTAAGGCTTGCAAAGGTGAAAACAGGAAGAAGATGTAGGATATGGCTCTGTGTTTTTACATCCTAGCTCTAAATAGCCTAAGCATCAGTGATTCTTCAAAAACTGGAAAAGTAAAACACAGATCCATGAAGCAATTAGTCATAACCACAAACAAACACACAACTAGAATTAAGAGTCTTTGGGCAACACAGCATGACAGTTAAGAATCATTTCTTACATTTGAGATCTTAAGATAATACATTTAGGGAGCTTCAGATTGAGTGCTCATCTTAATTGTTTACCCTTTTTAAATAAATCAAAATTTCAAAAAGCATCTTAAAGAAGGGACTTCATAAGTAAGTGTCTGGTTATTATAAGAACTCGGTAATTCGGAATAATTTGTATGTTTGCAGGGGCCAACAGGAGGAATGGGAGGTATAAATTACTGGAAAAGCTGATTGGAGCATTTAAAGAAAGAATGAAACTAGGTGTATCTTTAAAATATGCCAAGTATATTGTCTCATTTTTATTATATACGATCAATTAACATCATTATTATATTAAACTATTAATTTATTTAACCAACCTGTCTTTCCTTGAAAATCCATTTAATCCTCTTACCATACAAAAATTAACTTTAGATCAATCTATGTTGATTAGCATAATTTACAATTGAATAGAATCTAAGTTAGTGAGTTTTAACTATGTTTTCATTATTGAAGGACAATACAATTTAGAATGCATATCACAGTATTTTAGAAGCCTAAAACAGTTCTCACGATAGCTAAAACTTCACTGATAAGCCATATTTTAAGTCTGCATATGTTATGCAATTTCTAAAATTTTAAACTAACTTTGTATGTTTTCAAATGTTTAACACGTATTACAAGTGAGTTCTTCCTGAAAAAAATTAACATGTTTCTTTTACATATTAATCTCATTTCCTCAAACCTCAGAGTTCTGACCATCTTAATAAGTATTTACCTTCAAAAGGAGATTTAGAAAAAGTACAGTTTCAAACCATTGTCATTGCTTTGCCTACATATGCAAATCACTGTCAATTCCTGCAATAATTTAGAGGCTTCAACAAAACCTCACCTTGAGTTAAGAACAGAACAATAAATATATGACTGTATCAAAATAGAACATATATACTGAAAAAATATATATCTAATGTATATCAATAAAAACAATGAAAAAAGCAACAAAGGAGCAATAAAAATATTTTTAGAACACTGCTATAGGGATTTTGGCTAGTAAAGCGTTTTTAATTTAGTCTTAGACACAACATTTTATTATAATCATAATTTCTGAACAGCACAAACTGCAATGTACCTTCTCCGATTTCACTGAACCAATCAAAAGAATTATTTCAGGCTGGGCAAGGTGGCTCACACCTGCAATCCTAGCACCTTGGGAGGCCCAGGTGGAAGGATCTCCTGAGCTCAGGAGGTTGAGATTGCAGTGAGCCGTGATCGTGCCAGTGCACTCCAGCTTGGGTGACAGAATGAGACCCAACCTTAAAAATAAATAAATAAATAAAATAGCAGAGGTTTTTGAAAAAAGCACTAAGAAAGCACAATCTAAACCAGCCTGGGCAACATGGCAAAACCTCATCTTTACAAAAAATACAAAAAAATTATCCGGGTGTGGTGGTATATGCCTGTAGTCTCAGCTACCCGGGAGGCTGAGGTGGGAGGATCACCTAAGTCTTGGGGGTCGAGGTTGCAGTGAGCTGTGATTGTGCCATTGTACCCTGAGCAGCAGAGTGAGACACAGTCTCACAAGAAAAAAAAAATTATTTCAAACAGACCTTTATGCCTTTAATACCCCTGCTATCCCACAGTAATAAATACTTTATCATTCTTTTAGTCTGGGCATTTAAAAAAATAAACAAATAAATATTCTGACTTTATTTAGCTTCAGAGATTCTCCAGAACATTACATAAAGATATAAGCTCTTCCAAAATAATGGTTTTTTTTTTAAGTCTAGGATTCATTTCTCTTTAAGAAAAGTAACAAGAAATTCGCCAAAGTGGGCCAGGTGTGGTGGCTCACACCTGTAATACCAGTACTTTGGGAGGCTGTGGCAGAACTGCTTGAAGCCAGGAGTTCAAGACCAGCCTGGGCAACATAGTGTGGCCATGTCTTTATAAAAAAAATTTTTTTTAATTAGTCAGCTGTGGTGGTGCACGCCTACAGTCCCAGCTTCTTAGGAGGCCAAAGTGGGAGGATCACTTGAGCTTAAGAATTCGAGGCTGCAGTGAGCTATGATTGCACCACTGCACTCTTGCCTGGGTGACAGAGTGAAACCTGGTTTCCAAAAAAAATTTTTTTTTATTTTGAAGAAAAAGTTTCTTCTACAATTCATAGCTTCACTAAGATGAACGTGTTATTTTTTCCCTATGAAAAACAAGGCTGAATATTTCTATGTCTGTAGTAATTCCTAAAAGAGTTGGAAAGATTCTCTGAAAGGAGGTCGTTAGATACCCAACGGAGCAAAATATGATTCCCATAGACAGGATTCCAGTATCTAGAATCTTTAAAAAATGTGATCAAAGCCAAAACCAAGAAAATCACTTGAAATTTGTTCACTAAGATGCCCTAAGTTCTTTAAATTCCCAGGGAAAGGCAGCAGATGAGATAATGTCTACAGATAAAAGGGACAAAAGCACATTCTGTCGATGGCTATGATTCAGAGATGGTCTGAGGAGCCTACTTCCTACCAAGACCACCATTTGCTTAACCTGTTGCTCCTGGGGTTTTGGGAGGCTCTTCCCCCAACACCAGTGAAATCATAGGGAAAGGTGTGCTTGAGAAACAGATAAAGGAAACAGCAGAGGTTTTTGAAAAAAAAGCACCACAAAAGCACAATCCAAAATAGGAAATATTCCTGATGTCTCACAAAACAGCAACCTTATTTAGGAGTTGGGGGTTGAATGCAGAACCCATATCCTCAATATTAGTTTGAGCTGGAATATTAACCAGGGGGACTTTTAGAAACAGGTAAGATAAATTAAAAACTGAATTATGTCCTAATATCAGGATTCTGTACAACAGTATGAAACACCAAACAAGGAGATATAATAAGTTTCTTTTTTTCTCTTTGGGAAGTATGAAAAGACAGAAAGCAAAAGATTTATCTATTCATGATTCTTTTTCTTTGCACCAAGTTGGGTCCAGTTTCTTGATTTTCATGTAAAATATCAAGTTGTAATTACCAACTTTCCGGAGCTCAAAGGAAGATTCAAACTGGTGTCCAGCTGCCAGGAGGAGGACCGCATAATTAATTCCTGACTGTAGTGTTGGCTCAGATTCAAATGCCTTTTTGAACCTATAAAAAACCACAAATGTACAAGTTAACTTTCTCAATCATGAAACCCTGGGTGTGTAATAGCTTCTGTTTGTATAACTCCAATGCCTGAGCAAGTAAAAATATTGCACTGGCCTTCACCCCAGAATCTGGTGTGCTATTAGGACTTAACGCTTCAGAAACTGGTTATCTTTGTCCACAGCTCTGTTGCTTTCCCCCGCTTAGCTCACCCTCAACCTACCTAGTAACCCTAGTCTTTAAAAAAATCCTCTCTTCAACCATCTACCAGAAATATGTGAATGTGAAAATTTAGTTACAAGGGCATTTGTTACAAGATGAAAAATTACTCTAAATATCCAATAATATTATACAGTATGATATGGAATAACATATATTCCAAATGTTAGAAAGCTATGTAGTCATTTATGTTGTAGAAGCATGTTAAAAGTCAGAAGAAAACTAGTGTTTCCAAGTCAAATGTAGTCGTCTACTTGGAAGCCATCATTCAGGGTGTGTGTGTGTGTGTGTGTGTACAATAAACATTTAAAAATGAGAACCCCGCACATATTTTTTAAAGTAGTTTTTACAAACTCTTAAAAATATACAGAGCACTGAGGAGGTAACACACTGAAATGATCAATTCCATAAGAATGATATAAAAATGAAATAAACTGTCAATTATAGGATGAAATTAAGAAAAGCAGAGATGTAGAGTATGTCTCTACATACAAATTTTGGCTCAGAGAGTTATAAAAAGACTTTTCTGAATATGCATAAAACTGAGTATCAACCTTTGAAAATACTTCAATATTTAAAAGGACTTCAGTGTTTGAATATTTACTTTATTTTCAAGGTAATACTTCCTAGGATACTTTTAAGGGTTTCCTCACATGCACCATTAAACGGGCAACGATATTCAATATAATTTCACTTAGGTATATGTAAAACGAGAAAAATACAATAAATGCCCTAGTGACTAAGAGGAACTGCCTGAGGCCAATGCATGAAAAATGAAACTTTTATTTTTAAAAAAATCATGCTGAAGAAAATATAAGAACTAAATATCTAACAAATGACCATTTGATGATACCAAAAAAAGGTTATGTGGGAAGAAATACATTATAATTCCAAGATAAAAACATTCTCACCTAAGTCATAACTGTGTAAATAAAAGACAGGAATAGTAAACATAGTGATAGGCACAATAGTGTATATTGTAGGCACAATAAATGTATATTCTTGGCTTTTATATATACTCATAATTTTCCATAATTTAAAATAAATTAAACATCAAATGAAAACAAAAAATATATTTTTCTGAACATTGAGGACCATGTCTCTTTTTTAAATGTCTTGCTCTTTAATTAGAACGAGCATCTCTGAATGGAAGCAAAAATAACTATGAATCTTAACTAGTTGGCTCTGATAGTTATGTACCTATGGAATATGAAAAAAGGTACCACTGCATCACCATAGGTGATTAAAAAGCATTTTTTAATGTTTCCAGAAGTATACATGTTTCCATTCTAAAATGAAAAAAGTATATACACCTAGACTACAGATATTCGAAACTATATCAAGGCAAGTCACAACTTACAGGTCTTAGACTAACATAAGTCTCAAAGTTCTTTGTCTTTGTTCAGAGGCAAGTATAATGTCCCAACAAAAAAGGATTTAGGAGAAGAAAGAAGTAGACACTTCCCTTTCTACCAATTCATATCAAGATACGTAATATTTTTCATTAAATACATTATGGCATTTTCCCTGAAACCAAAGAACATGAAATGTCTCTTAAAGATATGAAAAGGAAGATGCAAAAATGAAGACATATCGAAATGAATCAATAAATATTGGCTGAATATCTCCTATGTGCCAAAACCAACCTAAATGAATATTTGGGTTTATATCTGTTTTTCTGTTACCACAAACAATATATATTTTTGTATTTTAAATGAAAAGATAAACACCAATAAAATTAATAATTCACATTTTTCTTGAGCTCCCCTCAATCCATGAGACTAAATTGAGTACTGTATTGAGGAAAAAGTCTTAATGTTTTCTGGAGATTAAAAGAGCATGTAGGTATATTACGAAAGAAATAAAATCCTGTCATATATCATTAGTATACCACTGCAGGAAGTGGGAATTCTCCCATACTGTAAAAGCAAAGAAGTACAGTATTCTTGGCAGAAATTTGCCAATATCAAAACTATAGAATTTTTGTTTGTTTGTTTCTTTGAGATGGAGTTTCACTCTTGTTGCCCAGGCTGGAGCGCAGTGACACGATCTCAGCTCACTGGAACCTCTGCCTCCAGGGGTCAAGCGATTCTCCTGCCTCAGCCTCCCGAGTAGCTCGGATTACAGGCATGCACCACCATGCCCGAATAATTTTTTTGTATTTTTTTTTTTTTTTTGTAGAGATGGGGTTTTGCCATGTGAGTCAGGCTGGTCTCGAACTCCAGACCTCAGGTGATCCGCCCACCTCGGCCTCCCAAAGTGCTGGGATTACAGGTGTAAGCCACTGCACCCAGCCAACTATAGAAATTTTTTAAAACTATGTATAACTCTTAACAATTATACATTTACAAATTTATACCAAGAAAAAACATTAAACATGTAATCAGAAGTTTCATTACAAGGGCATTTGTTACAAGATGAAAAATTACCCTAAATTTCCAATAATACTATAAAGTATAACATGGAATAAAATATTATACAAATGTTGGGAACCTACATAGCCATTTGTATTGTGGACAAATATTAAATGTGAGGGGGAAAACTTGTGTTTCCAAGTAAGATGTAGTCGTCTACTTGGGAGCCATTACTTCTGCTTCAGTAATTAGGGGGAAATAAGAATACATATCAAAAACACATTTTTGCAGACACTGGAGATCTATGGAAGCAACAAAAAAAATCACTGAAATAAACTCCAAAGAGGGAAGTGGCCTTCCAAGATGAGCTGAATTGCTGTTGTCTTTCATGGGGCATTTGCTGATTCTGACCCTGAGATTAGGCTTGGGCTTGGCATGGGCAGAGAAACTCTGTCTATTTTAAACTTTACCAAGAAAAAGAGAAACTAGTGGATTTCTTGACAATTGCGTGGTTTGGCACAACAGAATGAAACCTGAAGGAGCCCCAAATGTGTTGCTGTTTTCTTCACAGGACATTCGTTGAATGCTGAGTTGTACAGGAGGCTAGGGTGTGGAGTAGAGCTGGGATGACAGAGTGAAATCTCCTGAGTGTTTAGGAGAAAAGTCCCACTAGGGAAAGAAGTCTACAACAACCATAGGAAAAAAGTCTTCCCTTTAAGAAATTTACCACATTTTGGGCTGGGTGCACTGGCTCCCAGCCCTTTGGGAGGCCAAGGTAGGCGGATCACTTGAGGTCAGTAGTTCAAGATCAGCCTGGCCAACATGGTGAAATCCTATTTCTACTAAAAATATAAAAATTAGCCAGGCATGGTGTTGTGTGCCCGTAGTCCCAGCTGCTCGGGAGGCTGAGGCAGGAGAATCACTTGAACCCCGGAGGTGGAGGTTGCAGTGAGCCAAGATCACACCACTGCACTCCTCCCTGGGCAACAGAGAAAGACTGTATCTCAAAAAAAAAAAAAAAAAGAAAGAAAAAGAAAAAAAGCAATCTACCAAATTTTGGAGAATAAAGAGCTAAACACAAAACTCTCAAGGACAGATAAGAAATGTCCGACAGTATTTAAGGGATAAGAAGATAGAAATATGCCTGCCTATCAATTAAAAGTTCAAGAGGGTCACAGCTAAGAAGCAGAGATAAAACAGAAACAGATAAGGTCAATGAAAATGAAAACCCAGACCCAACCCGACTCAACTGCATTTGTTGAAGTAATCAGCTTCTTACCCTATCTGGCTAACAGAGGAAAAGGAGAATCTCTGTGAGTGAAAATAAAATCATCTCCAAGTCTCAATAGTTTTTTAATACAAAATGTCTGGGATATGAGACATGCAAAGAGCCAGCAAGTTGTGACCAATAAACAAAAGCAAACACACACAAAAGCTGACCTACAGATAATTTGGATGCTGGAGCTTATAGACAAGATAATTTGTCATAATTTAAGATAATTATGACAAATACGGTAAAGAATATAGAGAAAAAGATAAAATGGATAAAAGATATAAACAACTTCAAAAAAGAATCAGAATCAAAGAAATCACATAATCTAGCACCAAAACATACGATACCTGAAAACAATAATTCAATGTATGGGCTTATAAGTTAATTCAACAAAGTGGAAAAACAGTTTTGGTGAACTAAAATGCATGTCAATAGAAGGTATCTAAACTGAAGCAGAGATATAGAAAAAAAAGAAAAGAAAACACACACACATAAAACAACAAAGCATAAGAAACAGAGGAGACACAGTTAAATGGTCTAACCTATGTATTACTGTAGCCCCAGAAAGAGAAGAAAGAGAATATGGAGCACAAGAAATATGTGAGATATAATGGATAAAAACATTTCAAAACTGATGAAAACATCAACCCACAGATTCAAGAAGCTCAGCAAAACTCAAGCAGGATAAAATAAGATAATTATAGTCTAAATGCCAAAACATGTTACCAAAATCCGAAAACACAGTGGAAAATCTTTTAAAATCAGCCAGAGAAAAAAGATACATTACTTTCAAAGGAGCAATAAAATTGACAGTAGACTTTGCCATACAAACTACGGAAACCAGAATACAACGTAGTGACATCTTTAGAGTAATAAAAGAAAAAAAAAAGTCTAAAAAAGATATTTTCAGACAAAAACTGGGAACTAGTTGCCAGCAGATCTGAACTATAAAAAAATACTAAAAGTGCTTCAGACTAAAGGAAAGTGATTTCATTTGGAAGCACTGAACTTCAGAAAGAAAGAGCATTAGAAAGAGTAAATATGTGACTAGATCTAAAATATAAAAATTATTTAAAATCTATTGATTATTTAAACTGCTCCAAGTTTCTTTCCTTGTTCAGGAAGCGGTAAAATACAAAATGTAAGGTAGACTATAAAAGCCGAGGATGCAGGTTGTAATCTCTAGGGAATACTCAAAGAATAATATGAAAACTATTACTAAAGTGCTAATGTAGGAGAAAATGTAATACTAAGTTAATAAAAATAAAGCAAGAATGGAGGACTAAAAGAACAAAAAACATGTAAGACAAATAAAAAATAAATAAGACAAATAGTCAATATTATTGATATAGCCCCAACTATCAGTTACCACATTAAATGTAAATGATCTAATCATTCCTAATAAGAGATTTTTCAAATTAGACTGAACAATAACAGCAAAAAATGCAAGTATATTCATTTTAAAAAGGCACACTGTAAATACAAGTTGAGTAACCCTAATAAAAAAATCTGAAATCTAAAATGCTCCAAAATCCAAAACTTTTTGAGTGCCAACATGATGCTCAAAGGAAATGCTCATTGGAGCATTTCTGATTTCCAATTTTCAGATTAGGGATGCTCAACTGGTAATTATAATGCAAATATTCCCAAATTCAAAAATATAAAAAAATCCAAAATACTTCCGGTCCCAAGCATTTTATATAGAAAAGATACTTAAGTATTAGGACACAGGTAGGTTGAAAGTGAAATGATGCATAAAGATGTACCATCCAAATATTAAATAAATGTTATCATTATATATTAATATCAGACAAAATTGACTTTAAGATAAAAATTATTATAAGAGAAAAAAGGAACGTTTCATAACGATAAAGAGGTAAATTCAATAGGAAAATATAACAGTCCCAAATGTACCTAATAGCATGGCTTCAAAACATATACAGAAAAAAATGCACAGAACTAAAAAAGCAGATATACAAATCTACAATCATAGGTAGAGATCTTAAAACACTTTCTCAGTGATGATCAAACAAACAGACAAAAATTATCAGTGAGGATATAGATTTGAATAACATTATTAGCCAAGTTAATCTAACTGACTTACCTGGAACACTACACCTAACAACTGTGTACCATATTCTGGGCCGTAAAGTACTTCTCAACAAATTTCAAAGGACTGAAATAATGAAAAATGTGTTCTCTCACCATAATAGAATTAAACCACAGAACAATAAAGAAAGATATATTTGGAAATTGGGCAACTCAGTTCATAACCCAAAGGTCAAAGAAGAAATCATACTGAAAATTAGAAGGTATTTAAACTGAACAATATATATATGTTGTTATATATAAGGTAATGAAAGTCTAATAGATAAAATGTCTGGGATGCAGAACAAATTATACCTTTAAATGTAGATATTGGAAAAGGAGCAAGGTTGAAAATCAATGCTCCAAGCTTTCATCTAGTAAACGAACAGCATATCATCTTCAAAGTAGAAGGGTATAATAAAGAAAGCTGAAATCAGTGAAATAAAAAGCAAACATGCAATAAAGAAAATAGTGTCAAAATGTGGTTCTTTACAAAAATTAATAAAGTTGATAAACTCCTAGGCAGACTTCTCATGAAAGAGAGAGAGAAATAAAAATTAACGCTAAGCCCTCATAAACAAAAAGACGGTCATCCGTACAGATGATAGAGCATTAAAAGCAAAGGACATTTGGAACAATTTTATGCCAATAAATATAACAACATGGGTAAAATGAAAAAATTTCTTAAAATCACATGTAAGCATGACACAAGGAAAAAATGGAGACTCTGAATTGCTCCATATCTGTTAACAGAATTTATAATAATCTGAAATTCTTCTTTTTGTTGTCTATCTGCTCCAAGAGAATGTAAGCTCCATAAGAGCAGGAACCTTAACAGCCTTGCTGACCAATGAATCTCCGGTACTTGAATCATCAGAATACCTGACACGCTGCAGGTGATTATGAAATACTTGTGAAATGAAGAAAGAATGCATCCACTTCCTACCAAGAACCAGGCTGAGATAACTGGTAAATACGTCAGTTCATACAAGATACAAATAATCTTTTAACTTCCTTCAGTGATCTAAACTCTGATCTTGATAAAACTATATTACTAGAAACTACATCCTTGGACCACCTTAAACAAGTGAATTGCATATCACTTTCACTGTGTTACATTATTCACTGTGTTACATCTTAATGTTATTGGAGTTCACAACTTCAATAAAAATATTGATGTTGTTTATATAGCTTTTATTGATTGTTGTTTATGTAGATTTTATTTACACAGGGTCTGTCATGAGAAATTCCTTTAATTTACTGCTAGGGAGAGTTTAACTTCCTCTGAAGAATTGGTATATGATTTTTTTTTCATTCTATCACTAAAAAGCATATTGGCTTGAAGCTTAGTCATAGCAAGCATGTTGATACTTATTATTGCCATATTTACATTCTCTAATTTCTTTGTGTTAACTTTCATATGTATTTTATCATTTTGTTAATTTTTCTTTTCTTTTCTTTTCTTTTTTTTTTGAGACAGAGTCTTGCTCTGTCATCCAGGCTGGAGTTCAGTGGTGCGATCTCAGCTTGCTGCAACCTCTGCCTCCTGGGTTCAAGCAATTCTCCTGCCTCAGCCTCCCGAGTAGCTGGGATTACAGGTGCACGCCACCACGCCCAGCTAATTTTTGTATTTTTAGTAGAGACAGGGTTTCACTGTGTTGATCAGGCTGGTCTCGAACTCCTGACCTTGTGATCCACCTGCCTCAGCTTCCCAAAGTGCTGGGATTACAGGCATGAGCCACTGTGCCTGGCTCATTTTGTTGGTTTTGCAGATGTTAAAATAATGATGATATCCATTTTTTTTTTTTTTTTTTTTTGAGGCAGAGTGTCGCTCTGTTGCTCAGGCTGGAGTGCAGTGGCGCAATCTCGGCTCACTGCAAGCTCTGCCTCCCAGGTTCATGCCATTCTCCTGCCTCAGCCTCCCAAGTAGCTGGGACTACTGGCGCCCGCCACCACGCCTGGCTAATTTTTTGCATTTTTAGTAGAGACAGGGTTTCACCGTGTTAACCAGGATGGTCTCGATCTCTTGACCTCGTGATCTGCCTGCCTCGGCCTCCCAAAGTGCAGGGATTACAGGCGTGGGCCACCGTACCTGGCGATCTCCACTTTAACTGAAGATGCTATCTCAGACATTTTAGGGTAAGAGTGTCACAGTATCAAACAACTTGCAAATCCCAGTGGCTTGCAACTCCTGTTCATGCCACATGTCTGTGTCATGAACTCTGTGTCATGGTTCAGCTCTGCTCCACATTGTCTTCCAACTGGGATCCAGCCTGAAGGAGCAGCCTTCTCATGGAAATGGCCAAGGAAAAAGTACATGTGGTACAATCACAAAATTGCTCTCAAAGCTTCTGCTTAGAATGCACATCAATCAAGACACAACCAAGTCTGGTGTCAAGGGTGGGAAGATTTAATCTTCCTACAAATGAGGACAGTGTAGTTCTAACAATAATACAACAGCATAGATGACGGTCTCTATCAAAGAAAGCTGTGATTAACATCAAATGGTAAAAGAATCAATAGTACCTGCCTCTGCTTACTGAGCACCTACCAGGTACAAGGCATTGAATGAGACATTTCAGGCATAATACTTCTAATTCTGACAACTCTTTAAAGTAGGGGGAATTCCTTACCAACAAGGAAATTGAAGCACAGGAATATTAAGTTATGCAGTGTGGAAGTGGTCAAGCAGGAACTCTACCCAGTTCTGCTGGATTCCATAAGCCTAGGCCCTTTTCTTTGTATGGCTCTGCCTACCCTTTGGTTTGTACTAACAATTTTTGTAGTTCTTTTTCATTATTTTCTGGGTTTTTTAAATTTTTGTTTTTAATAAAAGGGAGTTGAATTAAACAGGAAAAATAAATATTGCTTTTATATTAAGGATAAAGCTTGCATTGCTTTTATATTAAGGATAAAACTTGTATTCTATATACAACAGAAACAGATGCTGATATATTCTAAGAAAAAAATGGTATTTTTCACAATATATTTGATCACTCTCATAAAACAAAAGACTAATATTTCAAAAAGACTTACATGGCAGTACTGCTGAAATGCACCCATAAAAACACACCAAACGAGTTTTATAATGCTGAGAATGTCACAGTTTAGCAAAAGGATACATAAATATGAACAATATGTAAATCTATACATAAAGAAATCTAAACAATGATTAAAAGTGCAAAACTATCTATAAAGATAGAGAAATAAAATGATGAAGCTAAATTGGGTAAGACTTTAAGAAGGAAATAAATCTTAGAGAACTATACATTTACATATTAAGAGAAATTTAGTGGCTATCTTTGAGTAACCATACGAAGTTATTTCCACTCCTGTTGATTTTTTTTTTATTTTAGCACTAAATATTTGTTGAAAGGGGGCAAATAATTTTTTTTTTCTTCTTGAGATGGAGTCTCGCTCTGTCGTCCAGGCTAGAGTGCAATGGCGCAATCTTGGCTCACTGTAACCACCGCCTCCCAGGTTCAAGCAATTCTCCTGCCTCAGCCTCCCGAGTAGCTGGGACTACAGCCATGTGCCACCACACCCAGGTAATTTTTGTATTTTTAGTAGAGATGGGGTTTCACCATGTTGGCCAGACTGATCTCAAACTCCCGACCTCAGGTGATCCACATGCCTCGGCCTCCCGAAGTGCTGCGATTACAGGCATGAGCCACTGCACCCAGCCAAAAGGGGGCAAATAATTTGCACTATTTAATTCATTATTTCATTTAAAAGATGTAAACTTCTCTTTTGAGCTTTCAAAGCAATAGGTTTTTGTTCCAGAATTGCCTTATGATTAGTACTGTATTTGTCACCTGATTGCAAACTAGCTTAAAAGCAGTTAAGTCTTTGATATAGAGTGATGAAGTCTTCACAAAAAAAGACTTTTCACTTTTTGCATCCGCACTGAGACATTCAACAGAAATCAAAAATAAAGGAAATATTCTTGGACTGATTATTTCTAGCTGGAATATGTACTTTCCAACAAAGAAGACACTGAGCTCAAGTCAAGTTCTTGCTATTTTTCCTTGTTTGTGATATAACAGTTGTGATTCTTTCTATGAGACACAAAGGTAATTAAATTAGAATTTCATGGTTTTTTTTTATCTCTAGGGATATTTCTGAAATTAACATTCATAAAATAACTCAGAAACAAAGCAGGACAGCATGTGAAGAAACTAATGCTGAATCACCCTGCTGCTGTGATCTGCTGGTGGGGGTATAACCCTCCAATTCAAACTACTTATTTGTGTACACATCTTGTTATAATAGAAAACTCAGGAACAAAAATAAAAGAACCCCAAGTTCTAACTGTGTTTTTCCAGTCCTTTTACCACGCACATATTTTTTTTCCAAAAAAAGAGAATCACCCTATTTTTATGATCTGCTGTTTAATTGATGAAATATCATGACGCATGTTACTATTAAACATTTTTCAAAACCACAATTTTCTTATGGGTATATACTTAAAATAATTAAAAGTAGAACCTTAAAGAGATATTTATACACCAATGTTTAAAGTAGCATCATTTACAATAGCCAAAAAAGTTGGAAACGATTTAAATGTCCATCAAGAGATGAATGGATAAACAAAATGTGGTATATACATACAACACAATTATTATTCAACCTTACAAAGGAAGGAAATTCAGACACATGCTACAATGCAGAGGAAGATTTGAGGGCCTTATGCTTAGCAAAATAAGCTAGCCACACACACACACACACAAAACCCAAAGCAAATATAATACCACTTACATGAGGTACCTAGAGTAGTCAAATTCAGAGAGATTTATAGAAAGACAGAAAGTAATGGTGGTGCCCAGGGCCGGGGGAAGGAGAGAATGGGCAACTGTTGTCTAACAGGTACAGAGTTTTAGTCATGCAAGATGAAAAAATTTTCTGTGGATGGATGGTGATGATGGTTGCATAACAATATGAATGTACTTAATGCCACTGAACTGTACACTTAAAATGGTTAAAAGAGTAAATTTTATGTTATATATATTTTACCACCAAATTTTGAATAAATGATATTCCATCCTTTGGAAACGTGATCCTTTGCTTAACAACTTATCTATTTTTGGATATTTAGATTTCTTCCAATTTTTTGTTACCATAAAGTTCAGTGTCATGAACACCATTGCAGATCTTTGTTTCCATATCTACCATTTCTTTAGGATAGTTTCCCAGTGACAGAACTGGATCAAAGAACATGAATTATTTCAAAGCTCTTGATGCACAATACCAAACTGCTTTCCAGAAAGGTCTTTACCAATTCACATTCTCAAGAGCAGTGTAGGAGAGTGACTTTTACAGTGTACCCATGCAAAAATAAATTATTCTCATCTCATCTCTTCTCATCTTTGCCAATTGATTACAACAAAAAAGAATAGCTCAAATTTGATTACTCTTAAGGGTGAATAGTTTTCATATGTACACTTACTCTTGCAATAACTGCCCCAATTCTTTAAACAACAATGCAAACCCATATTCTGAGAAGGCTGGAAAGATGGGAAGAGATACCCTTGGAAGAGCTCTGCAGGGGAGGCAGGGGCGGGGCTGGGGGTGTAGATTTAATCTTGGAGGCTATGAAGAACAGTAAAGATTTAGGAGGAAGGGAGTGACAGCAAATATGGGGAAAATCTAAATATTTCATGCAAGGGGAATAGTCACATTAACCAATTATGATTAATCTATGCTGTCAGATGGAACCACGAAAGCAGAATCTTCCAGGGCAAAGAATTTCACATTGCTAAAAAATTCCCTAAGCAATTCTGATGTTCTCAGCCAGATTTGCAAACAATCGCTTTGGTTCACTAAGTGAAATCACTCCTATTCTTCCATATTCTCCTTCCTTTTCAGTATAATGCCTGGCAAATATCTAGTTCTCTCACTCATTTCTCTAATAACTGAATTACATAAAGCAAGCCTTAGTTTCTCTCCTTAGGTGCTCCATCTTTGTTAGTCAATTAGGAGACCTCTACAGAGACATAGTAAATACTCTTATTCTGGCCATGTGCAATGGTTCACGACTGTAATCCCAGAAATCTGGAAGGCTGAGGAAGGAGGATCACTTGAGCCCAAGTGTTCAAGATCATCCTGGGCAACACAGTGAGACCCCCATCTCTAGAAAAAATTTGAAAAATTAGCTGAGTGGTGGTGCACATCAGTAGTCATGGATACTTCAGAGGCCGAGGCAGGAGGACAGTTTGAACCCAGGAGGTTGAGGCTGCAGTGAGCCATGATCACACCCCTGCACTCCAGCCTAGGTGACAGAGTGAGACCTTGTCTCAAAAAACAAAGCAAAACGAAACGCCTGTAATTCCAGCACTTTGGGAGGCCAAGGTGGGCAGATCACGAGGTCAGGAGATCGAGGCCATCCTGGCTAACATGGTGAAACTCCGTCTCTACTAAAAATACAAACAAAAATTAGCCGGGTGTGGTGGCAGGCGCCTGTAGTCCCAGCTACTTGGGAGGCTGAGGCAGGAGAATGGCGTGAACCTGGGAGGCAGAGCTTGCAGTGAGCCAAGATCGTGCCATTGCACTCCAGCCTGGGCAACAGAGCAAGACTCTGTTTAAAAAAAAAAAAAATTATGAATTCTTAGACCTCAACTTGGTCATGCCATAACACAGCTTCATCCAATCCATCACCTGCTGAATGTGGTATTAAATCAAGGTCAAAGCATGAGACCAATGTTCCAGGGCACTTGTTTACAAAGCAGCTATGGACACACTGTGTGTTTTACCCAAGTTCCTAGGTCATCCTGGAACTAGCGATCCCTTAGGAATCCTGTACATCTATCTGGTCACCAATGAGCTGGTGTCATGCTGAGTTACTAAAAACTTTTCAGGCCTTGTGTTCTAAAAATAAAAATCATCCAAAATTTGGGGACTCATATAATAGACACAATAAAGGACTAAGCAAAAATAATGTTAATGCAACAACAGTGAGATAAAACTCTGGAGGTGGGGAGAGAGGGGGAAGGAGGGTGGTAAAAATGAAGAGAACACTGAGAAACATAACTCGAAGCCAAGACAAAGGAAACAAGGCTAATCTGGCAAATGGAAAATCGACATTGGTCTTTATTTGTCTGTTGATTAGTTTGTTATATAACTCTTCCAAAGTAGAGCCAACCCCATTAATAATGTAAAAACTAAATCTTTATTAGGCACACATTACTGTTTGAATAGCACTGTCACTGACGTAAAAGAAAACTAGTTGATAAGGCCAGGCTCGCTGTTCTTCCCCAAGTTACTATGGAAAAATGAACATATTAATGCTAAAAACAGACTTAATGCTTTTAATTTCCTGGCTATGGATCTTTTTTGGCATTATAACAAGAAAGACATGATTATGCTAATACAGTACAAGCACCTAATTTCCTTTCAGAGTTCTCAAAATGACTTCATATCTTCCCTTAAGAATGAGAACACCGTTTTCTCCAAAATCAAATGTGATTTCAGGCAAGTACTGCCTATCCTACATGGTGCCACAATAGCCCTGATATATGAAATTCAGACAGGGCCTGTGTAAAAATTATGCAGACTCTATACATTTTCCCTCATTAGCTAAAATGTTTAGCTACATCCAGAAAGAAAAAAAAGACTTTTAGACATATTTTAGAACAAGGGAAATTTAATATAGTCAATGTCCATTTTGAACATGGATAAATATATCAAATATGTAAAGACATACAAAATGGCGGGGGGGGGGCAGAAAAAAATACAAAATTATTCACTAAAGATGTATTAACACCAAGGATATAACACTAAAGGCTTACTAAATTTCAGGACTTTAACATATGTTGTTTCATTTAATCCTCACAACAAAGCACTCATCCCAAAGAGGTTAGTCTAAACCGGTTGTAATAATCCCATCCTCTTTGCTAGTGATTTGTGTAGTTTGAGGCTGATGAAATACTAGAAGCATGAAGGCATAAAGAAAGTCTGGAGTAAGTTTTTACAAGCATGTTTTCTCAGTCCTAAGAGAAAGATACAGGAAAACATTGCCTCAGTTCCCCTCGACACTGGTGCAGCTAATCTGGGTTGGTCTTGGAATGGCCAATGCCATCTTGCAATCCTGAGTAGGGGCAGCCCAAGGTCAAAGCCACCCATGGCCATAGCAAGAAAAAGGACCTGACTGATGTCTTTCAGCTGCTGGTTCAACCTGCACTTGAGCCAGTCCTACTTCTGAACTTCATGTTTTAGGAGATACACTTTCTTATGATTAAATCCATTGGAGTAAGGTGTTCTGCTACTTGCAATATGCCAAGAGCATTCTAACTCATCTAAGCAAGTGTTAATTTTTTTTAAGTAATAAAACAGAATATTCTAAGGGTAATTTGCCCAAGATCACACTGTTTCCAAGTATTGTGTCAACACTGATCCCTTGTGAGTCTCCCATTAGTTCATACTTCTTCAACAAAACTGAAATCTAGACATTTCTGGAAATGTCTATTCCTGGTAACTTCAGGAAGGAGGGCCTAGGATACAGTAAAAACAACACTGGATCTGAAAAAATAAGATCTGAAATTTTATTAATCACAGGGCAACACGAAATTCACTGGAGTTCTTTGATTTTTAATTTCATCAGTTGCAAAATGGGAAGAAGTGACCAGGTGTGGTGGCTCCCATCTGTAATCCCAGCACTTTGGGAAGCTGGGGCGTTAGTATCACTTTGCTCCAGGTATTTGAGACTAGCCTGGGCCACATAGCGAGATCCCATCTCTACAAAAAATAAAAAATGAGCCAGGCATGGCGACATACGCCTGTGGTCCCAGCTACTTGGGAGGCTGAAGTGGGAGGATCACTTGAGCCCAGGAGTTCCGGGCTGCAGCGAGCTGTGATCTGCACTGGGCGACAGAATGAGACCCTATCTCAATTTTTTTTTTTTTTAAAAAAAGGAAGAAAAATGTCAGCCTTGCCTACTTCACAAGGTTCCTGTAAGCCTCCCTCATTAGTAACATGCACAGAAACGTTGTGTGAACTCTAAGGGTTAAGGGCTCAATTATTATTAATATTTCTACCTATGTGAGCAAATACTGCATATAACAAAATTTTCTAAATAAGTCATACTGCATAGGAATTCAGCATAACCATTTCGTGGTTATTTCTTTTTAGATTTGCTTAAAAAAGAAAATGTGGAGATAATCTGGCAACGAGAACTTCTGCGGTCCTCTAAGGCATGGTGATTTGTCCCTAACACTTCCTTGGATCATCTCCAGGGGTTAAGTTTGCCACTTCAGAAACTTGATGGCTGTTTTTTAGGATGTAAGTCTCAGCTCTTTAGTCACAAATTCTCACCCCTTGAAAGCTGGCTCTCCTCCCAGCTTCTCACCCTCTCTGCTGTCATCTTGCTCCTTCTGCAGCCCAAGTCGTCCTCTAACTAGCATGTGACGGGCACCACTGCTGCCTTTAACTAATTTAAATCTTTATATTGAAAAGCTATGAGAAAAATGCCACAGCCTTTTAAATACAAATTGCATTATTTCAGCCATTCTCAAGAGCTGGGATGAACAAAAATAACTAAGGAAATGACAATGCAAAACATCAAATGTTAGAGAACTATGTTTTTAATGCTTAAATTAGGATGTATTCATTCAAACCATTCACTCTCTGTCTCACATAAGAGTCAAGAATCACAGTTTGTTGCAACAATATACTGTAATTCAGCACACTTAGAAAAATCTAAACCAGCCAGGCGCGGTGGCTCACGCCTGTAATCCCAGCACTTTGGGAGGCGAGGCAGGTGGATCTGGAGCCCAGGAGTTCAGGATCAGCCTGGGCAACATAGGGAAACCTTGTCTCTGCAAAAAAAATTGCAAAAAGTAGCTGGGCATGGTGGCACGCGCCTGTAGTCCCAGCTACTCAGCAGGCTGAGACAGGAGGATTGCTTGAACCCAGGAGTTCAAGGCTGCAGTGAGCCAAGATTGTACCCCTGCACTTGAGCCTGGATGACAGAGCAAGATCCTGCTCTAAAATAATAATAATAATAATTATAATCTAAACCATTTTCCCCCTATTTTCTGTTTTCACATTCTGAACCCACAACTAAAGCTATCGGAAAATAGATCACATTAGAGACTCTCTGTAGCACTAAAACGCTGCCATTTAGTACTTGAATCAGATAATATGCCCAGGAGAGTAAAACTTCCTCCCTCCACTGTGGGTCAGGAACATTTATTAATATTATTAAAAAGGAGAATTGCAGAAAGAGTTCGATGAGCCATTGTAATCACAACTGCTTGGGTTCTCTTTCCATTGAGTTGGAACTCTTATCCTTAAACTTTCCATGATCAGTGGCTTACTGTTTATTCAAGTCAACAGAAAATGATTCAGTCCATGGAAAGAAGCCTGAGGGACTGACTACCTGCCCTAACACCTCACTCCTTATGCCAGCAACAGCATTTAAGAAATGAAAACCCAGAGGATTATGACTCAAAAGAAAAAAAAAAGGGGGTCAGTTGAAACATCCCTTTGGGACCCATGACTAATGAGGGGCATAATCCTGGGTATATCTGGCCAGATGCCCGACAACCTCAGCAGCCCTCCTCCCTGTGAGCACCTTGACAGGGCAAGTTTCCTTCTTAGCTCCAACAGAAAGGGAGGTTGGGGACAAGGCCAACAGAAATAAGAGTATGTTTGCACTACAGCGGAAGCTGGACAAAACACTAAGAAATACCAAAATAGCTTTATAAGCAAGAGCATGAAAAGGCATCCATTTTAAGACTGGGGAGTGGGGGCTCCCTTTTAGTGTTAAATAGGACAAATGGATATAATGACAATAATGGCAGGTTATAGATAGGTCCTCTACAGTAAAAGTGGCATTCTTACATTACTAAATAAATCAGTAAGTGTCATGTGCAAGATCAACTCCTGAAGACTGTCCCATTAGAAGTCTTTGAGCTCATAAACTAGGTATTGATGGAATGTATCTCAAAATAATAAGAGGTATTTATGACAAACCTACAAGCAATATCATACTGAATGGGCAAAAGCTGGAAGCATTCCCTTTGAAAAGCAGTAGAAGACAAGGATGGCCTCTCTCACCACTCCTATTCAACATAGTATTGGAAGTTACGGCCAGGGCAATCAGGCAAGAAAAAGAAAGAAAGGATATTCATATAGGAAGAGAGGAAGTCAAATTGTCTCTGTTTGCAGATGACATGATTGTATATTTAGAAAACCCCATCGTCTCAGCCCCAAATCTCCTTAAGCTGGTAAGCAACTTCAGCAAAGTCTCAGGATACAAAATCAATGAGCAAAAATCACAAGCATTCCTATACACCAATAATAGACAAACGGAGAGCCAAATCATGAGTGAATTCCCATTCACAATTGCCACAAAGAGAATAAAATACCTAGGAATACAATTTACAAGGGATGTGAAGGACCTCTTCAAGGAGAACTACAAACCACTGCTCAAGGAAATAAGAGAGGACACAAACAAATGGAAAAACATTCCATGCTCACGGATAAGAAGGATCAATATCATGAAAATGGCCATACTGCCCAAAGTAATTTATAGATTCAATATTATCCCCATTAAGCTACCATTGACATTCTTCACAGAATTAGAAAAAACTACTTTAAACTTCAGATGGAACCAAAAAAGAGCCCATATAACCAAGACAATCTTAAACAAAAAGAACAAAGCTGGAGGCATCATGCTACCTGACTTCAAACTATACTACAAGGCTACAGTAACCAAAACATCATGTACTGGTACCAAAACAGATACATAGACCAATGGAACATAACAGAGGCCTCAGAAATACCACCATACATCTCCGACCATCTGATCTTTGACAAACCTGACAAAAACAAGTAACGGGGAAAGAATTCCCTATTTAATAAATGGTGTTGGGTAAACTGGCTAGCCATATGCAGAAAGCTGAAACTGGACCCCTTCCTTACACCTTATACAAAAATTAACTCAAGATGGATTAAAGACTTAAATGTAAGACCTAACACCATAAAAACCCTAGAAGAAAACCTAGGCAATACCATGCAGGACATAGGTATGAGCAAAGACTTCATGACTAAAACACCAAAAGCAATGGCAACAAAAGCCAAAATAGACAAATGGGATCTAATTAAACAAAAGAGCTTCTGCACAGCAAAAGAAACTACCATCAGAATGAACAGGAAACCTACAGAATAGGAGAAAATTTTTGCTATCTATCCATTTGATAAAGGGCTAATATCCAGAATCTACAAGGAACTTAAACAAATTTACCAGAAAAAAAACAATCCCATCAAAAAGTGGGTGAAAGATATGAACAGACACTTCTCAAAAGAAGACATTTATGTGGCCAACAAACATATGACAAAAAGCTCATTATCACTGGTCATTAGAGAAATGCCAATCAAAACCAAAATGAGATACCATCTCACGCCAGTTAGAACGGTGATCATTAAAAAGTCAAGAAACAACAGATGCTGGAGAAGGTGTGGAGAAATAAAAACTTTTTACACTGTCAGTGGGAGTGTAAATTAGTTCAAGCATTGTGGAAGACAGTGTGGCGATTCCTCAAGGATCTAGAACCAGAAATACCATTTGACCCAGCAATCCCATTATTGGTATATACCCAAAGGATTATAAATCATTCTACTATAAAGACCCATGCACACACATGTTTATTGCAGCACTGTTCATAATAGCAAAGACTTGGACCCAACCCAAATGCCCATCAATGATAGACTGGATAAAGAAAATGTGGCACATATACACCATGGAATAGTATGCAGCCATAAAAAAGGGTGAGTTCATGTCCTTTGCAGGGACATGGATGAAGCTGGAAACCATAATTCTCAGCAAACTAACACAGGAACAGAAAACCAAACACCGCATGTTCTCACTCATAAGTGGGTGTTGAACAATGAGAACACATGGACACAGGAAGGGGAACATCACACACTGAGACCTGTTGGTGGGTAGGGGGCTAGGGGAGGCATAGCATTAGAAGAAATACCTAATGTAGATGACGGGTTGATGGGTGCAGCAAACCACCATGGCATACATATATATACCTATGTAACAAAACTGCACATTCTGGACATGTATCCCAGAACTTAAAGTATAATTTAAAAAAAATCTAGAAATCTTTGAGCTCTAACAGCATTTTCTGTTCTTAATAGAAAATAAATAAGATAGCTTAAAATGAAATCACAAAAATCCTGACATCTTCAATTTGACCTGAAGACCTTGAACACAAAGCTCTTTTGAGAGGCAGTTAATGTTCCTAGGCTAAATGGGAATTATTAAAATAAAAGAGCCAGAATTTGTAAGTACAGAAAACTGAAACAAAAACAAAACCAGAAAAAACTCTGCTCCTTAACTGAACTTTATGCGACCTTGAAAGCTCTCAGTCTTCTAAATTATTTTGTTTTCAAATGGAAAAACACTTCTATTTTATCCTTGTACACAATGCATTCTAACTTCATAGGAGATGTTTTCTATCTTAATTCATTGACCTTGAAAACCAGGCCTTTTTGGATTACCTATGCATTTCATTGTCACATACGAAAGCATTTATACTGGGCATAATGCTTCTCAAATATCTGATTCTAAATCTCCTACAACTAAGAATTTTCCTAAAGTGTAAACATCAGGGTAATAGAAGGGCTGCACAATTACACTCCTCTTTTGTAATAGCAGAAAAAAAAAAACTTGCTTAAGGCCAAGTACAGTGGCTCATGCCTATAATCCCATCATTCTGGGAGGCTGAGGCAGGAGGATCACTTGAGGCCAGGAGTTCAAGACCAATCTGGCCAACACAGCAAGGTCGCATCTCTGCAAAAAATTCAAAAATTAGCCAAGTGTTATAGCGTGCACCTGTTGTCCCATCTACTCAGGAGACTGAGGCAGGAGGACTGCCTGAGGCCAGGAGTTCCAGACTTATGATTGTGTCACTGTACTCCAGCCTAGACAATAGAGCAAGACACTATTTCTAAAAAATAAAAGTTTTAAAAATAAATTTGGTTAAGATAAACTGTGAAACTCTTAGCAGTGTAATAAAAATTTATAGTACAAATTTAAAAGTCCAGACCAAAGCTTCCCTAAAGGATCTAGGAAATTACTGTCCCCAAGTGTTTCTCCTTCTCCCCATTACCCTACTTTCAGTTCTTGCTATGATTTGAATGTTTCTCCCCAAAAGCATGTATTGGAAGCTTAATCCCCAATGCAATAGTGTTAGGAGATGGAGCCTAATGAAAGGTGAAAGGCCACGAGGGCTCTGACCCCATGAAAGGATTAATGCTGTTATATCAGAAATCGGTTCTGTATAGAGGGAGTGGGCTCCTTTTAAAAGAACATGTTCAGCCCCATTTGCCCACTCTCTCTTTCCCCTTCTGCCATGAGCTGATGTAACAAGAAGGCCCTTGACAGATGCTGGCCCCTTGATCTTGGACTTCCCAGCCTCCAGGACTATGAGAAGTACATGTGTATTCATTGTAAATTACCCAGTCTCTTGTATTCTGTTTTGGCAGCACATAAAAGAACTAAACAGTCCCTCTAAAGTGTGAAAATGATCTAAGATTTCTAAAAGCTAAGATTTCTGTTTCAAAACTTAAAAAAAAAATTATAGCTACCATACAGGAAATCCTAAACTAAGTTGGCCTCCTTGAATTTTTTTTTAAAATCAAGGACTATTTTGGGAATGTGATAGGTACATTCCCTATCACACTAAGTACAAAAGAATAATATAAGCAACACCCCGATATACTTCCTACTCAGCTTAAGAAATAAAATATTTTTAATATACTTGAAATTGCATGTGAATCACTCCAGGATCTCTTTCTACTTCTTCCTCCCTACTGGTAACCATTATACTGAATTTGGAGTTTATGATGCCCATCCGTGCATCTATACTTCTACTAAATCTCTATGACTGTTTGTAAACATTCTATAAATGATACTGTACTCTGTATCCTTCTGCCACTTGCTTACTTTGCTCAACTTTTTTAAAGTTTTTTTTTTATGTTGAAACTTTAATGTAGAGAAATGTCTAAGATTTACTCTAAGGTATATAAATCTGCTGGACCTAGGGGAGGCAAGTTCTCAACTTTCCTCAATAATGCCAAAATCTTTTAAGTGCGTATAGAAATTTATGGCACAACCAGCAGGCATTAGGACTCACATTTCTCTAACATCCTGGCTAACAATTGATATTGTCAGATTTATAAATTTTGGTTAATCTGAATAGTGTAAAGTAGTATAAAAATAATCTTTTTATAAGTTTCAAAAATATGTTTATTGGCCATTTGTGATTCCATTTTTGTGAATAACCTGTTCATATCCTATGCATTTTTTAATCTCTTTTTCTTAAAGATATTTTGAGGAGTTATTTATATATACTGAATACATATCCTATATTGGTTACATGCATTGTTCCCTGTGATTTCTTTGTTGATGGTATCTTTTATATTTATTCATATATTTATCATTTCCAGTGCTATATGCTTTTTCCTATAGATTCATTTGGTTTTACTTCCCTTCAGCCTAAAGACTTTAACATTTCTTGTAGTGAAGTTCTGCTGGCAACAAATTATCTCAGTTTTGATGTATCTAGAATTGTCTTTACTTCACCCCCATATTTTAAAGACATTATCAGTGGATATAGAGTTCTTGCTTGATTGGGTTTTTTTCTTTCAGCACTTTAATGTTATTCCATTATCTTTTGGCTTCCTTCAGCACTCACTCTTTCCCCTGATGTATCTTCTTTCTTAGGCTGCATTTATGACCTTTTCTTGTATTTCTGTTTTTCACCAATTTTACTATGATGTGCCAAGAGATAATTTTCTTTGATATTTATGCTCCTTGGGTTTTGCTGAGCTTCCTAGATCTGTGAGCTGTTTTTTATTTGTTTGTTTGTTTGAACAGATTTGGATAATATTTGACCACTAATTCTTCAACTATTATCCCTGCAACAGTATATCTCTCCTCTCCTGGGACTCTAATTAAAAGTATCTGGACCACTCAAGGCTGGGCACAGTGGCTCACACCTGTAATCCCAGCACTTCAGGAGGCCGAGGCAGGTGGATCACTTGAGGTCAGGAGTTTGACACCAGCCTGGACAACATGGGGAAACCCGGACTCAACTAAAAATACAAAAAGTAGCTGGGCATGGTGGGGCATGCCTGTAATCCCAGCTACTTGGGAGGTTGAGGCACGAGAATCACTTGAACCCAGGAGGCAGAGGTTGCAGTGAGGTGAGATTGCACCACTGAACTCCAGCCTGGGCAACAGAGCAAGATGCGTCTCAAAAAAAAAAAAAAAAGTATTTAGACCACTAAATGCCACAGGTCATTGGAATTATTAATGACTTCATCTCTTTCTTTCCTCTGCTTCAATTTCAATGATTTCTAATCATCTGTTTTGAAGTTTATTGCTCTTTTATCGTATTGTGTCCTATCTGCTGTTAATCTGATTTGATGACATTTCAACTTCAGATATTGTACTTTTCAGTTCTAGAACTCCCGTTTGGTTATTTCCAGTTTCCAAATATCTCCTATAATTCCTCATATTTTCACCCATTATATTCATCTTTTCAAGTAGATTCTTTGATATATTTATCATTGTTATTTTTATGTCTTTGTCTGGTAATTCTAAACTCTGTTTTATCTATGGGTTTATTTCTATGAATAATTTTTTTCTTAATTATGAATCACACTTTCCTATTTCTTCACCACTTTAGTATCACACTTTCCTATTTCTTCACCACTTTAGTAGTTGAGAGTTTTTCTTTCTTTTTTTTCTTTTTCTTTTTTTTTTTTTTTAATAAGACAAGGTATTTTTATATTGTCCAGGCAGGTCTTGAACTCCTAGGCTCAAGCCATCTTCGCACCTCAGCCTCCTGAGTAGCTGGAACAATGGGAACATGCCACCATACCCAGGTTGCTTAGTAATTTTTATGGTGTATCAGACATTTTGGATGATAAGCTGTAGAGAGTTTGGATTTCTTCTCCTCCTCTTAAGAGTATGTAGTTTTTTAATAAAAGGTAAATAAATTATTGGTGGTTCACCTTGTTCACACAAAGGCTTATCCCACTCAATGTCCAGGTCCTCTGGCAGCCTCAAACTCACTCTCAGGCCAATAAGACTGTGATTTCCTGCTAGAGTTCTATCTGTCCTGCTCCCTGCAGACCAGGGAATGTCTTGAGGGAAAAGCCATTTAAATGTGGAGTTTATCCTACGCGGTGCCCTTCATCCAAGGATGAAAACCTTTCCAGTTTCTGGCTACTTTTAATCACTCTTCAGTGCTTTCCAACTTTTTTCCAACATTTATAATTGTTATCAACAGAAAGATCAGCACAATAGAATCTACTCTGCTGTTTCCAAAAGCTACTACTTTGATGAGCAGAAGCCAATTTTCATGTAGACCATTTTCCCAGTCTTATCTTTTATGGTATATGGCGTTTTTAAGCCTTGTTTAAGAAATCTTTGCCCCAGTCAGGGCAACACGGTGAAACCCTCTCTCTACCAAAAACACAAACAATTAGCCAGGCGTGGTGGCACACACCTGTGGTCCCAGCTACTCAGGAGGCTGAGGTGGGAAGATCACTTGAGCTCAGGAGGTGGAGGTGGCAGTGGGCCGAGATTGCACCACTACACTACAGCCTGAGTGACGGAGCAAGACCTTGTCTCAAAAAAAAAAAGAAAGAAATCCTTGCTTATCCAATAGTCATACATAATTTGTACACTTTATTCTAAAAATATTTTTCTAAAGTATTTTTTCATATTTTGGTATTTAACTCACTTAGATTTCATTTTTTTGTGCATGGCTTAAAATGGGGATAGAACTTTATTTTATGTTTCCAAGCAGATAAAGAAATTTTCCCAGTATCATTACTACAGATTCCATCTTTTCCTTTACAGCTCATGAAGCTGATTCTGCCATAAATCTAGACTCATGTATATCTTAGTCTGTTCCAGGCTGTCTCTTGTATTCCAGTGCTTTGTTTATCTATGCCTATAGCCATACTGCAATATCTTAATCATTACAGCTTTATAATGAGTCTTGTTAACTGGTGGAGCAAGTCCTTCCACCTTGTCCTTTTCCAGAATTGCTTTGCCTATTCTCAGTCCTTTATTCTTTCAAATAAATTTTGGATTTGGTTTGTCAAATCACATGAAAACCCCGGCTGGGGGGAATTAAAATCTTTAAAATATCAAGCCTTCTCATCTACAAACTCGGTACATTTTTTCCTTTCATTCAGGTCTTTTAAAATGTCTTTATATAAATTTTTCTACAAAATTATATTTTATTATTTATATTACTTATTTAAAATATCTTTTTAAAATTTTATTTCTTAAATTACCTTTTCATCAATTTATCCCAATTTACTATACCATGTTAAATGAATTTCATCAAATTATTTACTAAAGTTATAAACTCTAAGATTGGCCGGTCACGGTGGCTCACGCCTGTAATCCCAGCACTTGAGGAGGCAGAGGCAGTTGGATCACCTGAGGTCAGGAATTCAAGACCAGCCTGGCCAACAGGGCAAAACCCGTCTCTCCTAAAAATGTAAAAATTAGTGGGCGTGGTGGTGGGCACCTGTAATCCCAGTTACTGGAGAGGCTGAGGCAGGAGAATCGCTTGAACCTGGGAGGCAGAGGTTGCAGTGAGCCAAGATCACACGACTGCACTCCAGCCTGGGCAACAGAACAAGACTCCATCTCAAAAATAAAATAAAATAAAATAAAATCTAAGGTTTAGTTCATAATACACAATCTTATGGATTATAATAATACTTTAACACTCTCATTTGCAAATACTTTTTTATGCCATGGATTACTAAGTAAGTAGCTCATTTATATACTATTTACTTACCAAGAAGCTCCATGGTCTCTGCTTTCAGTGTCCGTGAAATTAGAGTCCAAAAACATATCTTTGTAGATTCGACCAACTAGGCAATACATATCTGAAGCAACTTGTCCTTCACTTTGCACCATGGGAATCATAATATCAAGAGCTTTTGCTCTGTCACCAGGGAGATTTCTCCTAAGGCAGAAAACATTGTTGTTTCAATATACATTACAGAAGCAATATAGATCAATTCTTTTTTAAAAACCCTATTTAACATGTTGATTCATATTAGAGAAATTTGCCAGGACAGAAACAATTAGATTTTGAGAGTCCTCTGTAAATCTCTGTCCTAAGCCTAATTTTTTGTTTTATCCCATTGTATGTCTACTAGGTCTAACAAGGATTTCTTTTGAGTTTCTGTGTTAATAATGGTGATGGATTTGTACTTACTCATCCACAATCCTTCCAATTTCCCTGCAGCCTATATGCAGGTTCAAGTTGGTGAAACAAGATTAGAGTTGTAGTCTGTGTCTTTGAATAGGGTAGAGTAAATTAAGCCAAGTAGGGACAAAACCCTGACCTTAGGTTTCAATGGCTTTTGCTCCAAAACTTAGCAAACTCATTCACAGATGATACCAAAAATCAAATCAAACCCAAGAACTGCTTGATTTCTACGTGTGACTAACTGATTATCTAAGGAAGTTGCTTTATGTAGCATGCTTTAAAATAGTATGTGTAGACAGTTCACAAAACCAGATAAAAATTCTATAAGAGTTATCATTCCTTAGACCTTGAAAATATTATGCTAAGTGAAAGAGGTCAGTCACAAGGGACCACATACTGTATGATTCCATTTATATGAAATGTCCAGAATAGGCAAATCTGTAAAGACTGAAAGTAGATTCATGGTTGCCTAGAGTTGGGGGATTTGGGAGGGAAATGGAAGGGGGGCTGCTAATGGGTACAGGGTTTCCTTGTGGAGTGATGAAAATGTTTTAAAATTTATTGTTTTGATGAAATATATTTAGTTTGTTTGTTTGTTTGGAGACAGAGTCTTGCTCTGTTGCCCAGGCTGGAGGGCAGTGGCATGATCTTGGCTCACTGCAACTTCTGCCTCCCAGGTTCAAGCGATTCTCCTGCCTCAGCCTCCCGAGTAGCCGGAACTACAGGCGCACACTGCCACACCTGGCTAATTTTTTTGTATTTTAGTAGAGACGGGGTTTCACCGTGTTGCCCAGGCTGCTCTCGAACTCCTGAGCTCAGGCAATCCGACCACCTTGGCCTCTCAAAATGCTAGGATTGCAGGAGTGAGCCACCACGCCCAGCCTGTGAAATATGTTTCAATAAAGCTATTATAAAAAAGGTATCATTTCTATTCTCAATTACTACTTCAAATCTTCTGTCCAAGAAATTCCTTTTTATCCTTGGTAATAACTATCTAACACTATGTTCACCTAGACATAACCATCCTTACTCTAGTGAAAACTTTTGTGTGAATGACCATCTGGTGTTGAGTGTATTTGCTTAAAGATAACATCATATTCATGTAACTTTTACAATTCTAAAAAATATGAATAGCAAATACAAACTTTGACAGAGCAGAAAACCTGTAAGAATTTAAATATACCAACAGCGTGCGACTTTTTTTTTACTGAAAAATAAATCAGAAAAAAATGAGAATGCATGCTTCCTATATTTCAAGGGGCTGAAGCAGATATGCTAATATTACATTTTAATACAGACTTCTTGCAATGCTGCAGTGAACACATTCTCTGTAAAGAATTGCAGGTTACACAATATGTTAACGCATTCTGGAAGGGAACTTTTTCTTCTTACCTATTCAGTGCAAATGCATAATGAAACTTCACATGGTGATGGGAGGCCAAATCAAAGGTTGGCAGTTTTTCTAAAGTCTCTACCAGCTTCACAATAGAATCATAGTCCTTTCAAATTAGATGAGAATAGCACAGAATTAAACCATTAGGAGAAAATTCTCACAATAACGTGTCTTTTGACAACCAGATATCTGAATTCAAGAAACACATTAAAAAGACACTAGAATCCACAGAACACTCTGAAGAACCTAGAATAAACAGTTTTTGTTGTTTTTCTTCTAAAAGCTTTAGATCGTATATATAAAAACATTAGAAACATACAGTTACCATGTTGAACAAAAACTAAAAAAGCAAAAGAAACAAAAACACCAAGCATGATAGTGCTCTACTGTCTAAATATGGGTGGTTTATTTCTCCATAGAGCCAGATTCCCGGTATGCAGTGTTCTAACAATTTCAGGGAAATAAAAATGTCAAGGACATGAGGCAATGGGTTGAACTTCTGTTACAAGTAGCAACACAGTTTCATGTCACATGAGTAAGCACTCTAGCCACAGGATCCTATGTGCCACAGCCCTCCATGGATGTGAGTCTGTCTTGAGCACATGAAGCCTTTACACAGACCTGAAAGGCTAGGAATGGAAAGGAGAAACCAGTTGTCACTTAAATTTTACTATTAAAACCTAAGAGCAAATCCCTAACTTGGAGAGGATTTTATTCCACTTACCCTATTTTTAAAATTTTAAGACATGTCAATAAAAATGATATAACCTGTTAGTGTGTTTTACATTACATATTTTTAAAGTTATTTCTGTAAGTAATCAATTACATATTTTTTCCTTCAGGCGAGTTAGATTCAGCACTATCAATTTCAAGCAATACAATTTCAAGGGATAAAAGGTATGTCCAGAAAGCTCTAAAAATGTCTGCTATTTGCCAAAACAAAGCTTTCACTGACAGGTGTGCCTGAGGCTAACAGTAGAATAGACTGTGTCCACAGGTTCACTGTGCCAGCAGATTTTTCTTTTTGTTCTTTTGGAGGAAAAAGTCAGGCCTTTACCATACAAGTCTTTCACAATCACTGATGGTTAACTCACATGAGTCTTTTTCATTCATCATAAAATTATAGGATGGAAAGCTTAAGAGAGTCAATAAAAAATTACGTGTAGTAACATGAACTGCTTACCAGCAAACTGAAATTTGAGGTTAATACTCCCTTATCCCTCCAACATGCTACACAACAAAGATTTCACTTTAAACATCTTCTCACCTGGATATCTCTGTAGGAAAGTAACAGATTTATGACAATATCTGCTGTCAAGACTTCGATATTATCTACTCGCTGCCGAATTCTTGCCAACTCAGCTGCCAATTCTTTACCAGTGTATAAATTACGAGCTTTCCTGATGTCATTGAGTATAGATTCCCGGAAGTACTGGCTGGTAAAAACACACACATTTCAAAGAGTTTGACATTAGAAACAATTTCAATGAAAAGCAATAATTTTAATAAAGACATGAATGATATTGCAGCATTAGCTATAAAGCATTTGTAGTTTTCAGTTCATTCAGATGCTTAAATAAATATCTTACATATCTGGCATTATTAAGAAATTTAGAAGCCAATGTATTTCTTTTATTACTCTGCCTTCAGAAAGAATTAAAGGTAAAGGTACTCCATATTAATAAATTTTCCTGCAAAAAACCACTTAAAATGCCAAAACTTTGTTTTCCATTTTACTGTTTCCAGTACAAATTGTTCTAAATAAATTAGATGTACCTATGATTTTTTGTTTGTTTGTTGTTTTTGTTTTTGAGACAGAGTCTCACTCTGTTGCCCAGACTAGAGTATACTGGCATGATCTTGGCTCACTGCAACCTCCATCTCCTGGGTTCAAGCAATTCTCTTGCCTCAGCCTCGTGAGTAGCTGGGATTACAGGTGTGCACCACCACACCTGGCTAATTTTTGTATTTTTGGTAGAGACAGGGTTTCGGCATGTTGGCCAGGCTGGTCTCGAACTCCTGATCTCAAGTGATCTGCCCACCTCGGCCTCCCAAAATGCTGGGATTACAGGCATGAGCCACGGCACTGGCCGTGATGTACCTATGATTTGAACATAATATAACCTTAACTTCCTGACTCAGCCTATCATTTATTAACATAAATAATTGTTCTTCACTGAAAGAACAATTAGAGTTAAGAGTTAATTAAAGTTGAAGTGTTCTTGCCCTTACACTAGAAGTCCCTGGACATTTATCCTGGTATTGTTTCTGTACTTGTTTTGTATATATTTTTAGTTCTACCATCACTATAAAGCAGTTAGTAGACTTTTTAATTTTTTGCTGATTTCAAGTTGTTGTTCTGTTGCTGTTCTGTGAATAAAATGTATTATGTGGCATCTATTTTATCTACTTGGAGGATAATAAACATTTTCCCCCTAGTTCTTAGCTGTATACTGATATCTCAGGAGCACCTGATATCATGCACAAATAAAGATGTAGAATAACACTTTATTATCATCACCAAATGGCATTATTAATTAAACTTTACCTAGAACTTGCTTGTGCCACCTTCAAAAGTTGAATAAAACGATCCACAAGAGGTAAGCAGATGGGTCCAAGAAGCAGCTCGAAGTTCGGTTGCATGAGCTCTGTCAACCCCTTCATGAAGCTGCTGTCACAGCAGTAGACTTTGTTATGTGGAGTTATCATGTAAGGAACAAAGGTGTAGTTCCCAGTGCACATCTGTGGAGAGAGGAGGCATCGGCAAGTGGGGAGCTGGCCTGGAGACACAGCACAGATGGAATCCCACGTCTTACTCATTTTAAATAATTCCAAATGCAAAGGGAAATAGAAAAGCCTCATTATTTATTTATGACCTACGACAATGAAAATTTCCCCAATTCCTTTCACTGCACACTTCAAATAATTAGGACTTACAGATGATACCAAAAGAAGAGTGGAACAGTTTCTATCCATCATTTAAATATTTATTCACCATCTTTCAAGGCTAGGGCACTACGTTATTGCTGTTGGAAAAAGTAGTTTAAAGCATGGCCTTCAGCTTTCAGGGAACTTATAATTTAGTCACAGGGCGCAGCATACACATATGAAAATGCTACAAGCTCACATTTGAAGGGCTTCCTACGTGTAAGGTGATGCCGCAAGTAGATCCCGCTCAAATCCACCCCCCGGGAGGCTGCTCTCTCTCTGTCTCCCCACTACTAAAACTACAGGCCCAGAAGTTATCCTTGATGCTTCCATTCCCTTCCCCTTCCACATCCTATCGAAGTCCCATCTGTCCTGCCTCCAAAATATAATGTCATATCTGTCCATTTCCCTCCATCTTCTCGGCCAACACTTTAGTCCATGCACCAATGGACCTGGCCTGAGCCACTGCCATCAGCTTTAACTGGTCCCCCTGCTTCTACTCTTGTCCTCTAATTTACTCTCCACTCTGCCATCAGAGTGATCTTTCAACACTGTCCCTCAGATCACTTCCCACAGCTGCTTAAAGCCCCATCTCTTGCTCTTGGGAGAAAGAAGAAATTGCAATGCAGTGTACAAGGGCCTGACTACGCAGATCCTGCCCCTCTCTAACCTCAGCCCTGCCACTCTCCCCTCGCCCACTACAACCTGGGCTCACTGACCTTCTCTTGGTTCCTGGATGATGCCCAAGCGAGGATAAACTGGTGCAAACAAAAGCAGAGCAGGGATGAAAGTGCAAAGTGAGTTGGATACCCTGAGTAAGCAAATCTGACTGCAGCTCGAAGCTCAGGGAAGGGAATTAAATGCAAAGTTAAGGATGTTAGACTGTACATTCTGGACAATGCAGAATCATAGACGGATCCACAGCAGGAAAGAAAACACAATCAGCTGAGTGTGATGGCTCATGCCTGTAATCCCAGCACTTTGGGAAGCCAAGGCGGGCAGATTGCTTGAAGCCAGGAGTTCAAGATCAGCCTGGCCAATATGGTGAAACCCCGTCTCTACCAAAAATACAAAAATTATCCAGGTGGGGTGGTGCACGCCCTTAATCCCAGCTACTCAGGAGGCTGAGGTTCGAGAATCACTTGTAGTGAGCTGAGATTGCGCCATTGCACTCCAGCCTGGGTGACAGAGCGAGACTCTGTCAGGAGAACGAAAGAATGAACAAATGAAAGAAGGAGAAAGAGAGACAGAAAGAAGGAAAGAAGAAGGGAGGAAGGAGGGAGGGAGGGAGAAATGTGCATTTTCACAATGCACAATCAAAATGCACAAATCAAAATACACAATCAAAACTGTGCATTTTGGCAGCCTGGGCAGGTAACAAGATGCACTAAAGGGAAGAGATATGAGGTTTGAGGAGATGAGTCATGCTGTGGCATGACCAGGTCGGCAGAGGTGGCGATAGAGAAACAGACACGTGCGTGACTGAAGAAGAAGGAATCAGCTGGATCTGGTAACTGATAACAACCTGAGAAAGGGTAAGGCATCAAAGGCAATTCTGCACTTCTAAGGGCGACTACCTATACAGAGTGGTATCATTAACAGAAAGCAAGAATTCAGAAAGCAGAACCAGACTAAGTTATTTATGAACACATGCCTCTTCAAGACACTTGTATATCAGGTAATTAATCAAAGAATCTGAATTCTAGTTAAAATATGAGAAGAACTTCAAAAGGTTGAGATTTGAATTTGGTGGGATGGGGTGAAATAGTCACTTTTAAAGAGGTTGGGATTGAGGTGGGGCACAACACCTAATGTGAAAATGTCCAAAAGAGAGCTAGAAATATGTGATAGAAACATAAAATAGTTTCAAGCCAAAATACAGACCTGAGAATTATTGGATATGGTAGAATCAAAAGAAGTGGGAGAGACCTCTATGAGAAAAATCACAGAAAAAGGCAGAGGCTGAGAACTAGAAAGAGATACGTGGGACACCCGACTACTGCCGTTATGGGGAACAAAAAAAGTCCAGGTTATCCATTCCTAGCCATATGAGCATACGGAGAATAATACAGCATTTCTCTTACCCTTAGCACTTAAGTAATAAGTACAAACATGTATTCACCATGTGTGTGTGCCAGGGTATGAACAGTCATAAGTCAGTGGGTCACAACCTACAAAGAAGCTGCTGTGGCCTTCATTTTAAGAGTGAGGAGACAGGTAAGGCTTAGAGAGATCGTACAGTTGGTCTGTGACATGTTTGGCACTCCAGCCCAGGGACTCTTTCTCTAGATGGCATGTCCTTCCCACTAGGGGGTTATGCACCCTCCTGAGTGGCCTTTACAGCAGACACACCTGCTCTCTAACCTTCTGTCACTTTCTACGGGAACTCTGTATGAGCCAAATGACTGTTCACAGAAAACAGGCAAGAAATGCCAAATGCCCTTATGACCGGACTTAATTATTTATGACTATGTTATCCTTTAAGGCTGCTTCTCGTATGTCAGGTAATGAAGCAGAAACCAAACCTCACTTCCAGTTAAAGCACAAGAAGAACCTCCAGAGAGTGAGATTTGATTTGAAAATCAAGTATGCTAAATTGTTCCTGTCTCAAGTTCTCCTCCATGGAACAATAATTAGAAGAGGAAACAATAATTGGAAAAGGGAAAGTGAACATGTCCTGCTTCTAAAATGTTACCAAGATCCCACAGCACATCCGCCCAATTTAATCCTTTTACCCAAGCTACTGCTGAAGCAGAAAAGAAAGGCAAGGATACCAAAGAGGCTGCTTTCCAAAGCATCTAAAGCTTCAACTATGAGAATTGTTCTAAAAGAACAACAGAATCAAACACTATTGTAGACAAGCACCGTAACTCAAAATTACAAACGAAAATTATCTGAATCCTCCAAGTCACAAAATGAGAACAAAGAGCCAAAAAGCCAATAAAGCAGAAAAGTGGTATCAGAGTCTTAGCTGCTGGATAAAATTATGTAGCCTCAGAAACCTTGATACAACATGTATTAGTTTATCAGATATTATTATTGAAATACGGGGCAATGGGGAATACTGCACCTGTGTAAAACTAATTCTGGGAGAGAATGACTATCAGATGTCTGGGTGTGTGTTAGGCAGAGGAGAGGTAAAGGGGTAATAATGAGTACGCAAACAGCAGAGAAAAGCAGTTCCTGAAACAAACCCCATGGTATAAGGCTTCAGAGTCTTTGCTGAAAATACCTAAGCATGCTAAGGGTTTTCCCAAGTTCTAGGCTTCAGTGCATTCTTTAGAGTTTCTTTCCTATGTTTCTAAGGCAATCTTTTTTTTTTCAATTTCCCATTGCCAATGTCAGGAAAAAAGGGGGGTGATAAGCTGCAGAAGCCACATGGATACAACTGGGCCTGAGCTAAGAGACAGCCCAGTGAGTATGCAGTGGAGGAAAAGTTGTGTTCTTCAAAAAGATATAATTGCCCAGAAAAGCACTTTTGCAAAATAATGAAAACTAATAGCATGGGAACATTTATTTCCCAAGTTGGCTCACGTGTAACTTAGAAATGTTATTTCTGTATTTTCTGTGTGCAGATTGCCACCAAACCCATAGTTTGAAATAGCTGATAATCCAAAGAAAATAAAAACAACCCCTATGTGATCAAGAACAAATACCTTAAGTGGAACAATTGCCTTTTATTAATAAAGTACTCATTCTAAAATATTTAAACTTGCTTCAAAGACCTTGTTTCCTTAAATTTCAAAACACTGAGGCATGGTCATGAAATAACAACACATGCTATAAAATCCCACAGCTCAAAATCTAGTCTTGTTCTAATTCATTTTGTTGTTGTTGTTGTTTTTAAGACAGAATCTTACTCTGTTGCCTAGGCTGGAGCACAGTGACATGATCTCGGCTCACTGCAGCCTCTGCCTCCTGGGTGCAAGTGATTCTCGTGCCTCAGCCTCCCAAGTAACTGGGATTACAGGCATGCGCCACCACACTTGGCTAATTGTTGTATTTTTAGTAGAGACAGGGTTTCACCATGTTGGCCAGACTGGTCTCAAACTCCTGGCCTCAAATGATCCTCCCACCTCAGCCTCCCAAAGTGCTGGGATTACAGGCATGAGCCACTGCCCTGGCTCCTAATTAATTATTTTCACCGTTTTTTCTTTCTTTTTTTTTAAAAAAAACCTCCAATTCTGGTTTTCAATTTTTAGAAACTACATAAAGGTAAATAGTAGTGTGTGTTGAAAATGAAATGAGCTTCTGAAAGGAAAAGCTCTCAGCATTCAAATGTGTTGATAGAGATGCTCGAAATATTCAACTTTTTATAAGGACATTCAGCACCTGAAACGCAACACCTCTCTCTCAAGTCAGCGGGCAACTTCTTCAAAATGTACAATATTTGGTTCTTTTATCAGCCTGCTTCTCCACAAGTCCAAGCTGGGCTAGGCAGGATGGACTTCTTTCTGCCATTCCAGTCTCAGGGAGTGATACCTTCTCTGAAGGACACTGACATAATGGCTACCCTCTCTTTAGCACATCACCTTACGTTCATTTTCTAATTTGTCTGCTTCTTTGTTCGCTGATTTTCTACCAATTAGACTGTCTACACAACAGTTACACATGTGCTTGTTTGCACTTCCAGCCTCCCCTGTGAGAACCCTGAGGCACCAAGCCCAAAGCCTGGCGTGCAGCGCATGTCCAATAAATATTTGTTTAAAAAAATGTGTGAGATAAATTAAACAGTTTCACACCTTTAACAAATTAAACAGTATTTTAAAACAGTGCATTGAAGCATGAAGCAATAATTGCTCATTTCCTGTTGAGATAGGAAGGATAAGAGTTTATAATGGCAACATTATTTATGCTGAAATATGCCTCTGCCCTGGTTAAATCTTAAGCATAAGTTTCAAAATTACTTCAGAGCTGTATAATCACTACTATAAAAAAAGGCTTAAAATTTCTGATTTAAGGAGAAATTAGCAATTGTATTGTTAATTTTGTCGTCTTAAATCATATCTTGTGCAGGCTTTTATAATATATTGTATATTATCTTCACTCCGAGTTGCAGAGGTACATTCTTTAAGGTTTTTAAATACTGGCTTACTTTCTGAAATAAATGTACAACCATTGGCCACAACCATTGGCCTAACAAGGCTGTTTCCACTTTATATTATAATTCTTCTTCACGCAGCATTTTTAAAGTTTAAAATTTACTTTTCTCATGTTTTCACATTTGTTTAATTCTGTGTGGAGGGTAGGAATTCTGTAGTGTGGTCTCAGAGGCAGAATACAATACTTAGGAACTTAAATCAATCTCTTCAAGTAGAAAATAGATAAAGATATCTATATATCAGTGTATATGTAATTATACTATATTGAGCTAGCTAGCTCTCAATATAAGCTAGCTATCAGTATTGTTATTCCTATACCTTATCATGATTACAGACACTGGAGAGACGATCTAGAAAAGTCTGTCATATCAAGGCTTCACTGAGGTTGGGGAATCACGATTTAGAAAAGGGAAAAGGGAACAGCATATTGGAAAGGATGGCATGAATGTTGCCATGGAAACATACTATAGACACATATACATACACACATATGTGTGTGTATCTGTGTGTGGATATAGGCTGCTTTAGTGCCACTCATAATTCCACAACATTGAATACACTATAAAAGATTTTCTTTTTATTTATTTATTTTTTGAGATGTAGTCTCACTCTGTCACCCAGGCTGGAATGAAGTGGTATGATCTTGGCTCATTGCAACCTCCGCCTCCCGGGTTCAAGTGATTCTCCTGCCTCAGCCTCCTGAATAGCTGGGATTACAGTAGCATGCCACCACACCTGGCTAATTTTTGTATTTTTAGTAGAGATGGGGTTTCACCATGTTGCCCAGGCTGTTCTTGAACTCCTGACCTCAGGTGATCTGCCTGCCTCTGCCTCCCAAAATGCTGGGATTACAGGCATGAGCCATCATACCTGGCCTGAATATACTATGAAACATTTTCTTCCAAAACATAATTATATGCAGAAAAAGACAGGTATCAGTGCCATCTCTCATTATGAAAAATAAAGTTTCACTACAATGAAGTACTTAGATAACCATATTTATATTGATACATCAGAAAATCTAAAGAGGAAAAATAGAGATATAAATTAATAATTTGTGGAGATTTAAAAAATACCAAAGATTAGTTAATGGAAAAGAAAATATTTTTAAAACTCTGGAAGGTTAAATAAAGTACTCACAGTATTCTTCTGGCAAATGATTTCCTGAAAAACAAGAAAAAAAATATACCACAAGTTAATACAAAACTGAATAATTCAACAACATTTATTGAACTATGTGGGAAAATTTGTATTAACAATGATATTAGCAATTAGAAATTTTAGGAACTGTAGATTCAGTTCCTGCATCTGAAGTTTTCTATCTATCTACCTACTTATTTTAGAGAAAAGGTTGCCTCTGTTGCCCAGGCTGGAGTACAATGGCACAATCATAACTCACTACAGCCACAAGCTCCTGGGCTCAAGTGATCCTCCCACCTCAGCCTCCCAAGTAGCTAGGACTACAGGCCTACAGGTACATGCCACCACAACCAGCTAATTTTAGTAATTGTTTTTGTAGAGACAAGATCTCACTATGTTGCTCAGGTTGGTCTCCAACTCCTGGCCTCAAGCAATTCTCCCACTCTGGCCTCCCAAAATGCTGGGATTACAGGTGCGAGCCACGATGCCCGGCCTAAAAAGTTTACAATCTGTGGAGGAGACAGGAGAATACAAAAATATTGTCTGCAGTTTAAAAAACAAAACAAAGCAAAACAAAAAACCAGCACTAATATGTAAAATCCCCAAACTGAATAACCTAAAAATAATTTCTGCAGATTACCTGATCAGCCACCATCTCTTTGGGAGGAGGTTAAAACGAGTTTGCTTTCCCTAAGCACAATGTCTCTCACACTCTGGGAGGGGAAAAAACAGTGTGTTACATCCTGAGCAGCTAGAAATAAAGGGTATTGGCCACCGGCAAATCCACACACAGATAATCAAGACATCTGACAAAAAATAGTCATAATTTGTGTGTTTTTCATTAAGAAATATAATGGGATAAGTGGCCGGGTGCAGTGGCTCATGCCTGTAATCCCAGCACTTTGGGAGGTGGAGGCAGGTGGATCACCTGAGGTCATGAGCTCGAGACCAGCCTGGCCAACATGGTGAAACTCCATCTCTACTAACAATACAAAAATTAGCTAGGCATGGTGGCACATGACTGCATGACTGTAATCCCAGCTACTCAGGAGGCTGAGGCAGGAGAATCACTTGAATCCAAGAGGCGGAGGCTGCGGCGAGCTGAGATCGCACCATTGCACTCTAACCTGGGTGACAGAGTGAGACTCCTCAAAAAAAAAAGAATTGGATAAGTACACAGTGTGGGCAGTGTGCCTATCTTCTAGGTTGTGAAGATTGAGTGAGATCATACAAATAATATAGCTATACAGTGCCCGACACATAAAAGCTCCCAATATAAGCTAACTATCAGTATTGTTATTCCTATACCTCACCATGACTACAGACACCGGAGAGACGATCTAGAAAAGCCTGTTGTATCAAGGCTTCACTGAGGTTGGGGAATCATCATTTAGAAAAGGGAAAAGGGAACAGCATATTGGAAAGGATGGCATGAATGTTGCCATGGAAACAGAAATAGTAAGGCATTTGTGGAGCCTCAAGGGCGAGTCCATCTGGCTGAGGCAAGGAGCCAGATCTGGGAGGGAAGAGTGTGGCCAGGCAAGGCCCGGCTGAGTGGCCATCATCTTCAGCCCAGGACCAGGATGCTGAATCCACATGGAGCAAAGAAGAACCAACGAGGACTTTCATGCAAAGGAGCATGTAAGATTTTTGAATGTTTAAGGATAGCAGATGAGAAAACAAAAACTGACAGAGGAAAGAATTGCACTGGGTAGTTCTGAGGGCCATGAAGATGTACACAAAACACTAAAAATGCCTGGTGCCGTGGCTCACGCCTGTAAATCTCAGCGCTTTGGGAGGCTAAGGCCGGAAGATCACTTGAGACTAGGAGTTTGAGGTCAGCCTAGGCAACATGATGAGACTCTGCCTCCAGAAAACATTTAAAAACTAGCTGGGTGTCGTGGCACACACCTCACATCTATAGACCAAGCTACTTGGGAGGCTGGGGCGGGAGGATCACTTGAGCCTTGAAGATCGAGGCTGCAGTCAGCTATGACTGTGCCACTGCACTCCAGCTTGGGCAACAGAGCAAAATCCTGACTCAAAAAAAAAAAATGACTAAAAGATATTCTTCAATACCTGACAATCTTGCTGATAGAAAAGGGACATGTACACATTTAATATTTATGTAAGTCTGGATGGAAATGTGTGTATACGCACAATTGCTAAAAGTAAAAAGAATGACAGAGACAGCAAGGGCTATGCTTTATCAGAGAAAGATGTTCCTGCAGATTGAGAAAGCCTGGGAAACTCAGCAGAGAAGGTGGAACTCAAGCTGAGCTGTGAAGGACAGACACGACCTCCAAAGGCAAAGCCCGAAGGTGAGGATCCAGGCCGGAGAGCTAGGTAAAGCAAAGGCCCATCTGAGGAACAATAAACGTTATCACAGGGAGCTAAAGAAGACAGTTCAGTTGGGGACCTATGGAAGAGTGAATTAAAGAGGTACTTGGTGGGGGGAAAAAACCCTTGAACGTAGACATTTGGCTAAAGCAGAAAGTTCATTTTGACACATACAAAAAGTAAGATTAGAAAGCTATTTGGAGCCTTATTGAAGAAGGCTTTGAATGCTACAATCAAGTACTCTGCTCTGTGAGCACCTGGCAGTCAACGTGTTTTTTAAGGTGAGTGATATGTTCAAAGAAGTATCAGCACATATTGGGGCACCATTTGTAATAGTAAAGGCTGAGAACAACATAAATGGCCATAATCTAAAAACTAGTTGAATAAACACTAGTACCTCCATACACTGGAATACATTACACCCAAACAAACAATGAAGAACCAAACAATGAAGTGATAGAGAAGGATCTCCCAGATCTGCTAAGTAAAAAAAGCAAAATAGAGAACAGTTTTTTATCCTATGCTGCTATTTATGTATAAAAGAGAGAAAAATGAAATTCTAATTTGTAAATTCATAAAATCTCTCTGGAAGGATGTATAAGAAACTAAAAACAGTGGTTGCCAATGGAGTCGGTTGGCTGACTAGAGGATAAAGGTAAAATAATAAATTTTCACTGTATATCATTTTGTACTTTTAAATGTTTGTAGCAAGTGAATGTATTACCTTAGAAGGACAAATAAATAAAAGGTAAACCTTGTTAAAGTTTTACACAGACTAATTTGATGATGTTACTTAGTATTAATTATTATTTTTTTAATTTTTTGAGACAGGATCTCACTATGTTACCCAGGCTGGAGTGCAGTGGCGTGATCACGGCTCACTGCAGCCTCAACTTCCCAGGCTCCAGAAATCCTCCCACCTCAGCCTCCCAAGTAGCTGGGACCACAGGTGCCTGCCACCATGCCTGGCTAATTTTTGTATTTTTAGTAGAGACGGGGTTTCACCATGTTTCCCAGGCTGGTTTCTAACTCCTGGGCTCAAGCAATCCGCCTGCTTCAGCCTCCCAAAGCGCTAGGATTACAGGTGTGAGCCACCGTGCCTGGCCAGTACTTAGTATTTGATGGGGAAAAGCATTTAGGTGGCTACTGAAAAAGTCCAGAGACATCATAATAAGTGCTTAGTCAATGGGGGTGCTCCAGGAATGGAAATCAAGGGACAGATGAGTGGCATTGTAGAGGAAGGTTGAAAGTGGCTTTTCCTGCAGGTGTTTCAAATAGTTAATATTGCGCACACACAGAAATGGCTCACGAACAAGGAAGTTGAAAAATGTTGGATAATCACAAAGCCAGGAACACAGTATGCAGAATTTTTCAAACTTGATCTATGGAGCATCTCTCCAGAGTAGCAAACCATACGCTTGCAAATATGGCTCTCACTTGATAGAATATCCTTCTCTCTTCCCCTCTGAGTAACGAGGAAATGCCCTCTCCGTCCTCTCTGTGCAGCATCCTCTGTGCAATGTATAAGAAACCTGTCTTCTGTGAAGCTGGCCTTCACTGTGTTCTGTGACAACCCCAACAGAAGTAGATTATGTCTTTATCTGTGTTGTCATTAATCCTCACACACATCTCCTCGAAAGCACTTCATTTTCTACATTGCACATTTTTGTTCCTATGATTCTCTCACCCTACATCATGACTTCCTGGCGTGCAGAGACCATGTATTTTATTCATATTTGTATCCTGACTGACTGTCTAGCAAATGTCATGACATACAGCAGGTACTACAAAAGCATGAATAAATGAATAAATTAATGAATGTATAAAATATTGGACTATGAATTAGGGGTAGATATGTGTAAGATATGGCTCTGCTCCCAGCTAGCCATTTCACTTCTCTCTAATGTGACACTAAGAGAGTTTGACTAAGTGATTGCTAGTCTCTTCTAATGCTGTGTTCATCAATTGCTTTTGCCTAAAGGGCTCTCATAGTCAGTCTTGTCCTTGTGCTGCTAGAAGGAGAGATGCCCTCATGCTCCCCCAGCATACAAGATATTCTACCCTTGACTCTGTTTTTGATGCACCAGGCACAGAAATGGAAGTGGCAGGGAAGGGAGCAGTGGTGAGTACTGAGTGAGCAGAAGGCTCTATAGAAAAGCAAATGGCCACTACTGGCTTAGTGCCAATATGCTATATCTTCCTTATGAATTGCTCATTGGAATAATAACCCTCTTACATGTCTCCTCCATCTTCATTTCAGATTATGCATACCTTATAATGCATGCATTTTAGATTATGCTTGCAGATTGTGCCTGCAAATTATAAAAATCATTCCTGAGCCAGATGATGGTGTGCACCTGTAATCCCAGCTACTCAAGAGGCAGAGGCAGGAGGGTTGCTTGACGCCAGGAGTTCGAGGCCACAGTGAGCTATGATCGCACCACTGCACTCCAGCCTGGGTGACAAGAGAGTCCCATCTCTTAAAAAGAGAAAGAAAAATCATTCGTGTAACATCTGAATTCTTGTTAGCTATTGCTTATGCTTTGTAGATGCTAAAGGGCTACAAATCCTGTTCTCCTGAAGGAGACAGAGTTTATTCACAGTTTATCATGTAACCTTAAAGGAGGCATCAACTTTAATGGAGCAAAGGTACTGTTTGTTCATTTAACTCAATCCAAATAAATAACAAATAAGACCTTGAAAGGTATCTAGAGCAGAGAATGCTTAATTTGTATTAAATCCACTAAAGAGGGGTGGGAAGGAAAGGGAATAAATTTAAGACATAACTGCTCTATTTCACATCAGCTCATGGAAATTTTCCTCTCAAGTACCTATGAATAAGAAGATAAAATCAATATAAACTCCAGTTCCTTGCCAGGGGCACATTTCTGAAGATGCATTACCCCACTACAACTCCATACTTGTCTGAGGTATTTAGGGGGCTTTTGGTCAGTGTAGCCCCGGCTATACCAGAAACATTCAAAAAAATTCTTTTCCTGATTTTCTGGTATTGGTTGATAACCAATTAAGGGAAGCAAGACTAAAAAAAAAAAATCTAGTCCGAGGCTCATTTGAAGGCAAAGACTAACTTTTGATAGCTCTCTGGGACAGTGTTTGAAAAGGTCACCTCAGGGATAACTAAATGGAGTATTTCCACCACTAGAAAGTTTTTGTGCCTAAAATTTAGGTAACTGCAGCCAGCGAAAGAAGTGGGAATAGCAGGCATGGGGTGGCCAAGTCAAATCAAACTTGGGGTGGGAGAAGCAGGAATAGGAACCAGGATTTCACCTTCCTGAAAGAAGAGAAAGGAGCAGGCTTGGAGTTCTTGCCCAGGGAAAGAACCTCTCCCTGGCTGGTGACTTTCTGGGTCTTCCGTTCTGATCCATCTTTCTGTCCTAGTGGAACTTGGCAAGTTTTCCATTAAAGTTGGGGAAAAGAAGAATAATCCCTATACTCCTCAGCTCCATCTTCTTAACTCATTTCAATGTGTCAAAAAAGCAAAACAAGAAACTATCAGATGGGCTGTCTGGGCCTCCTAGGCCTTGCTGAGAAGGAGAAACACCCCCGTACCCTTTCTGCACACTGCTAAAACAAGCTGAGCAGACTCGGGGAGAGTAATCCAACAAAAGTGTCATAGAGCCGTGACACAGAGTCTTTAAAGATAGATAGGAAACAAAGTGCTTTTGTGTTTACATCTTATGCCTACATAAAAGCTCAAGCTTTAAAAGAAAAAAATCTCAATAATCTTAAAAAAAAAAACCTAGAAAATCATCCTTTTGCAGAACATATGAAATCTGTGGATAGACTGAGAGAGGAAAGTAGCAGATGACAAGTCAAAGAATATAGGGCTTATCCTTGCCCCGACACTAGCTGTGTGTGTTCCCCAAACAAGTCATCACGCGTCTCATTTCTCTTCTGTAAAGAAAATATCTTCTGGCCAGGAGCGTTGGCTCATGCCTGTAATCACAGCACTTTGGGAGGCAGAGGCAGGCAGATCACTGGAGCCCAGGAGTTTGAGACCAGCCTGGGAAACACGGCAAAACCCCATCTCTACAAAAAAATACAAAAATTAGCCAGGTGTAGCAGCATGTGCCTATACACCCAGCTACTCAGGAGGTCGAGATGGGAGGATTGCTTGAACCTGGGAGGTGGAGGTTGCACTGAGCCAAAATGGCACTACTGCACCCCAGGCTGGGTGGACAAAGTCAGACCTCTCAAAAAAAAAAAGAAAGAAAGAAAGAAAAAAGAAAAAGAAAATACCTTCTATCTCTCCAATCCAAATAATATCTAACTTGTCTGTCCCGTTGGGTTCTATGTAAAGGCCAAATGGAGTAAGTTAATGAAATTACTTGCAGTACTTTAAAGCTATTTATAGGAGGAGGTATTAATAAACCAAAGCAAACAACTCCAACTCAATTCCTGCACTGCCAGGTCTAGAGACCTTTTACACCTCTGTTATTCATGACGGGGGCTAAGAACACATCCTTCTCTTGAATATGAACACCTATCAATTAAAACAACCTGTACCAAAAATCAGGTTAAATTATATCAAAGCTGGAAAGTAATCCTAAAAGGAATTCTAGCCTCTCTTTTCCCTATTAATTTCTTTTCATATTTAAATAAGTATATCTTGGCGGAAGAACTCTGCCGTAAGTAGGTATCTGTCTCTAAACTGGCTGGAATGCTGATGAATCACATTTTATACATAAAGCATTTAATAGAGCTTTTTTTTTTTTTTTTTTGAGACAGGGTCTCACTCTGTCACTCTATCACCCAGGCTGGAGTGCAGTGACGTGATCTCAGCTCACTGCAACCTCAACCTCCCCAGGCTCAGGCAATTCTCCTACCTCAGCCTCCTAAGTAGCTGGGACTACAGGCACGTACCACCATGACCAGCTAATTTTTGTAATTTTTGTAGAAACTGGGTCTCACTATGCTGACCAGGCTGGTCTTGAACTCCTGGGCTTAGGTGATCCACCTGCCTCAGCCTCCCAAAGTGCTGGGATTACAGGCATGAGCCACTGTGCCCGAGCTTCTTAACACAAACTTCACTTTATACTGTGTTGCTATTATAATTAACTTCTTCTTCTTTTTAACCAGTTGTTTCTTTCAGCAACACCTAATTGGGCCACATTATTCAAGTGCATGTATTACTTTTCTTAAACTGTATTGTTAAAGTTGGAGGTATAGTGAATTTTTCTACAGTAAATCATACTTTACACATTGATATGGTTTGGCTGTGTCCCCACCCAAATCTCAACTCGAATTGTAGCTCCCATGATTCCCACATGTTTTGGGAGGGACCTGGTGGGAGATAATTGAATTATGGGGGTGGTTTCCCCCATACTGTTCTCGTGGTAGTGAATAAGTCTCACGAGGTCTGATGATTTTATAAGGGGTTTCCCCTTCCACTTGGCTCTCATTCTATCTTGTCTGCTGCCATGTAAGATGTGCCTTTCACCTTCTGCCATGATTGTGAGGCCTCCCCAGCCACATAGAACTGTGAGTCCATTAAACTTCTTTTTCTTTATAAATTACCCAGTCTCAGGTATGTCTTTATCAGCAGCATGAAAATGAACTAATACACACACATATTTCAGTAATAGTTTCAAAGATATATTCTAAAAAGGCCCAAAGAGGGTGATGGGTTACAATGCCAAAAAGATCAACTTCCACAGAAAGAGTCATTTATATAGAATAAGTGAAAATAAAGATAATTCAGCAAGGCTTGCCCCACTCCTTCCTCTGTGTGCAGAAGTAGTCCTTCTTACTCTTTAAGGGTATTCAAAATCATAGGCCTACGACCAGAGTCACTACAAATGAGAAAAATAGCTGGTGCCCACAGTCATATAATGGCATTGTGCATCACCTCTTAGACAAAATGGTAATAAGAGATTCAAAACAGTGGGCAAGGAGTGAGGGTGGTTAAAGAGGTATCAGGAAGGAGAAAGCAAGGGCATATTTTATCCAGTCTACACATAATTCCTTAGAAGGTATACTATTGCTAATTGACATCCAAGAAAGCTGAATTCTCCAGTCTTGAGTCCCTTTAATAACCTCAGGGATTCTACAATTGGGAAGTCAACTCCTGCTAAATAAATCATTCATCTAGCTTGTCAATTCAAGATCTTCAGAGAAAACCTTCATAAAGCAGTGTTACATGAATTGCTTATTTGCTCCTCCCCACAAATTACCTCTTTCCTTCCCCAATTTGAGATGGAATGATTATAGCTTAGATGAAAGTTAGATCATTTCTGAATAAATAAAATAAAGGAACAAGATTGTCTCTACCAAATGAAAAGAAGTGTAAGGGATAGCAACGTTGAACCAGGAAGAGTACAGAGTCCCAGGGTTTTTAAATCAACAGCTGGTTATAAAGTAAGCTAGAGACTTTCAGAGATGTCCAGAGGCAGCACTATTAAAAAGGGGTAGGGCCAATGTTTCCAGTTCACAAATTGTGAGACCACTTTATAGGATCATATTTTCCAAGGATGTTTTTAAAAAACATTTACTGAGTGTGTACTTTGTACCACTAACAAGTTGATGATTTTTAAAATGCTGAAAAGAATCCAGCAAAAATTCTTTGTTAAACTAAAAGAATCCTAAACCTTTGAAAAATAAAAATTTTAATTCCATGCACAACTCAAGCTAAAACCAAATTCATCTTATTTACTTTGATAAGGGAGGCAAAACTTTAACAAAAGGAAGTACTGTTTTTTGTTTGTAAAAACAAAAAAAGAGATAAATGTTTTTATGGGTTTAAGAACACTCTGGAATCCAAGTAGATTCTCCAAATACAGGTAAGAATTCAATTTAAGTGTGAGGTATTTGTAACAAATTACCAGGTGTCCTCACCAATTTACAAACTGGTATAATCATCAAAATTTACACATGGACATCACTGCTATTTTCAAAACTATAACCATTTGCTTCAAATGGATATGAATGAGTGCCAGAAAGACAAGACTCCGTGTTTAAGTTCTAAAGGAGATTGAGTCCCTCAGTGCCTGCAGATAAAAGATCATGGGTCTAGGTATCACAGAACTGCTCAAATGAGCAGTAGTTTTCAATGTTCATTTATGTTGTACCATATGTCAAAATTTCCTTCCTTTTTAAGATTGAATAATATTCCATTATATGTATATACCACATGTTGTCCAGCCAATGATCTGTTGATAAATATGTGGGTTGCTTCCACCTTTTGGCTACTAAGAATAATGCTACCATGAACATGGGTATATAAACACCTCTTCAAGATCCCGCTTTCAGTTCTTTTGGGTATATATCCAGAAGTGGAATTGCTGGATCATGTGGTAATTTTATTTTTAATGTTTTGGGGAGCTGCCGTATTATTAAAATTTGCTGATTTTTAAGGGCTAATTTAGTGAAATGTTACAAATTTTGGTTTGTGCACCTAAGATTTCATGCTAGCCAGATCCCAATCTAGAAAATAATAGATGCACTGTGGCAGAGTAAGGGTTTCAAGCATCACATATGTGTGTTCTGTATTCAGTGAGATAGTGAAGGAGTAAGCATGTAGACAGGTCGCCACAGAGAATAGTCTATTAATGAAAATCCCATCCGTAAAGTAACTTTTCAGCCAATGGTTAAAGACAAAAATACAACTAAATTTTTTGAACAAGAAATAATCTAACATAATCATTACATTTCAACACAAACTGCATCACCACTAACTGATGTGCCTACCAACCTATCAAGAAACATTACTTCTGTAATGGATAAAATGAGAACAAAGTCTGTTAGAGTGCAGAAAGGGAAATATCCAAATATCTGAAGCTTTCTAACCACAGCCAGAACATAGAAAAAAGACACTAAAAATATTTTGGGATTCCAGTGTCCAAAATGCATATACGTTATCCTGGTGGATACAAAAAATAAAAGAATATAGCAACCTTTTCTTTTTTTAAAAAAGGTTAATTATTAAATATTTCAAGTATATAAAAAGTACAAAAATTAGCACTCATAATCTACCACCTAGATTTAGAACTATAACATTACAGATACAGTTGAAGACTCTCATCTTCCCTTCCCAATTTTATTCCATTCCTATCCCCTAAGAGGTAACTATTCTGAATGTTGTTTATAATTCCATGCACATGTCTATCCTTTTATAACACAAGTGTGTATAAAAGCATCCTCTTGCACTGACAATATTTTATATAGATGGTATGATACTGTACACAAGTAATTTTTTTACCCCAACAGTGTTGTTTTGAGATATATTGATATTGATGTCTGAAGCACTAACTGATTTGTTTTAAGTGCTCTATAATATTCCATTAAATGATTATAGCTGGCTGGGCACGGTGGTTCACACCTGTAATCCCAGCACTTTGGGAGGCCAAGGTGGGCGGATTGCTTGAGATCAGGAGTTTGAGATCAGCCTGGCCAACATGGTGAAACCCCGTCTCTACTAAAATACAAAAATCAGCTGGGCGTGGTGGTGGGAGCCTGTAATCCCAGCTACTAGGGAGGCTGAGGCAGGAGAATTGCTTGAACCCAGGAGGTGGAGGTTGCAGTGAGCCGGGATAGCACCACTGCACTCCAGCCCAGGCGACAAAGCAAGATCGTCTCAAAAAAAAAAAAAAAAAAAAAGCTGAAGGTATCTATTAATTCTCCATTTCCTTGGGAGGAGGAGCTATTATAAACATGTTAACATAAACATTCTTGATTATATCTCCTTTCCTTATGCATGCAAGAGACTTTTTTTACAGTATACATTTAGGGTTGGAATGACTAAGTCTCGGTGATATGCTCATTTGATATTATTAAATATTCCCAAATTGCGCTTCAGAAGGTAGTATCTCTCCCACCAGCAGTGTGTAGGTTTCCCACTCTCCACAATCTGGCCATCTGTAGTATAAGAGCTTTTAATTCTCAACTATCTGGCACGTGCAGTCATGTTTCATCCTGTTGTTTTGCTTCGTTTAAAAGTAGCATTGTTTAAAGTGAGTGGGGAGTGGCCCAGAACATAGAGGAGCTGAGGAAGGGAGTGGAGGAAAGGATCACAAGAAGATAAGCTGAGAGCTGGTGTTATAAAGGAATTTCTAGTGATAAGAGATGGTTCATTAAAACAACTTCCTCACTCTACACAAAACAGGTTCATTTCTCCTAAGTCATCAGAGGTGTTTAATGCATCTGCGCCACAGCTCATTGACCAGGAGTGTCCAGACTTACTCACCACTTACTGAGAGACCCCAAGTGGAAGTATGATCATTTCATAATGCATGAAATAAATCAGAAAATAATTGTTACTAGCATTTCTTATTTTAAACCAGTGTAAATATTGGCACAGATATTCTCTCAATAAACATTAGTAGGCACGAGAGAAATTCTCATGAGACTTAAAGAAAATTGTAAAAAATAAAAGTGTTGTTACAATGCTAAAGAAAAGAAAAAGAATTGGCCAGGCGCAGTGGCTCACGCCTGTGATCCCAGCACTTTGGGGGGCCGAGGTGGGCAGATTACTTGAGGTCAGGAGTTCAAGACCAGCCTGGCCAACATGGTGAAACCCCATCTCTACTAAATATATAAAAATTAGCCAGGCATGGTGGCACGTGCCTATAATCCCAGCTACTCTGGAGGCGGAGGTGGCAGTGAGCTGAGATTGTTCCATTGCACTAAAAAAAAAAAAGAAAAAAGAAAAAAATCAACTTCCTTCTCTCAAAGTGTAATGATCATCTTCTCTTGAAAAAAATACTAAAATTTTTCATTCTTAGTACAACAAAATAGTACTTGTGATTTAAAACAATGGATATAAATCTTATTACAATTAAATGCTATGACTAGATTCTAAATATCCTTTCAAATGATACTTCAGACATAGATTTTTAAAGTACTTTTATAGCTCCCATTACTTTTCCAGGAGCTTAAATTAAAACAAAAAAAAATATTTTTCTACGATTTCTTCCTGAGAATTTGCCACCAAAGAGAAACTGCAGTCTTCAACAAAGAGCAGCAGATTAAAATAAAACTTGTGCAGCTGTACTTTCTAGATGGCCAAAGAATCAACCTAAGTGAAACTAAACATATGACAAGAATAGCATTCTAAAACTGTCTTTGCCCTGTGAAAACAGAGAAATGCTTTGTTTTTATTTCACTTGGCTAATCCTTACACGATATATTATTTTAAATATATCTTGTTCTGCTTCTTTCATGGCAATTTTCCTATCTGTTGGTCAATGGCAGGAATAAGGGTTACATCTTTAACTAATTGCCCAGAAATGAATAAAACTAAAAATACACATACACACCAACTCTTTTCGGTAGCATAGGACCTGAGGAACTTTCAGGACTCAGAGGAAATTGCTAGACTGCCAAATATGCTTCCTATCCCAGATATTTCTGTCCTCTGCAACCAGACACATGACCTACCAGCCTAGGAATAGTCTAAATAAGAAAACAGCAAAAGTTTAAGTTAATAGAAAGGAGAAGGGAAAAGAAAAAAAGAAAGATGTTACCTAGGAAAACTCAGGAGGCATAGCTGATAAGCTTTTCTAAATGAACACACTCAGCAGGAATATATGATATAATTTTAACTAGAAGTAACTAACAATAATGCTCAGCAGTCAAGGGCAACAGGCTTTGGAGTCAGGCAGTCGTAATCCCAAATTTTCCTAGCTCTATCACCTTAGGCAAATGATTGAATTTCTTTGAGCTTCGGTTTGTGATACTTAAAAAATGCTAATAGAAAATACATCTTACAGAGCTCTTTTAAGAATTATTATTATTATTATTCTTTGTTTTGTGATTTTTTTTGAGACAGGGTCTTGCTGTGTCGCCCAGGCTGGAGTGCAGTGGTGTGATCTCAGCTTACTGCAGCCTCTGCCTCCTGGGTTCAAGAGATTCTCATGCCTCCCAAGTAGCTGGGATTACAGGCATGTGCTGCCACACCTGGCTAATTTTTGTATTTAGTAGAGACAAGGTTTCACCATGTTGGCCAGGCTGGTCTTGAACTCCTGGCCTCAAGTGATCCAACTGCCTCAGCTCCGCAAAGTGCTGGGATTACCACACCCAGCCTCTCCTTTAAGAATTTGAAAATGTATGCAGATAAAGCACTTGGTACCTAGCACATAGTGAATACTCAATAAGAAGCAGATAATATGTACAAGATAAATGAGCACAGTTTAGACATCATTAGCCTTTTTAAGGAACTACTTCAATCAAATGCCAATAACACTCCTAGACAAAGGCTAGCTTAAAACAATAAGCCAGTTTATTTGTCCCGGACATATGTGTGGTAAGATTAGCTTTATCTCTTTCTCTCAAATGTAAGTTTGCTTCATTTAAAAATACTTCCCTAGGAAAGAATGGGCACAAAATTAAACCACCAGATACTAGCAGGAGCAAGAGCAAAAAAATGTAGAAAGTAAAAAAATCTCCAAAATAATAGGGCCTGCTTAAATAAACTTAATCTAGCTAGGTGATCTAGGTGTGGCAGCTCACACCTATAATCCCAACCCTTTGGGAGGCCAAGGTGGGAGAATCGCTTGAACCCAGGAGTTCAAGACCAGCCTGGGAAACATGGCAAAACCCCATCTCTACAAAAAAGAGAAAAATTAGCTGGGTGAGGTAGCATGCATCTGTAGTCCCAGCTACTCAGGAGGCTGAGGAGGGAGGATCACTTGAACGCAGGAGGTCATGGCTGCAGTGAGCTGTGATCACGACACTGCATTCCAGCCTGGGTGACAGAGCGAGATCCTGTCTAAATAAATAAATAAATACATACATACATAAACTTAACCCAAAGAAAAATGAAAAGAGCTAAATAAAATAATTCCTTCATCAAATGCTAATATGGGTTGCAAATAGCAGCAAATCAAAATGTCTAATTAAAAATGAGTTACAACATTTTATGATGTACTAATTAAAGGGGTAAATCTGGAGGAAAATTAAGGAGGGGCTTAAGGATTGCTCCAGGTAAAGGATTGCTCTAGGATAAAAAAACAGACTTAGGACAAGTAGCGGCAAATCTCTTAGAACTGTTTCAGAGTATTCTGGAAAGGGATATACCTGTCAATCACCAGCACAATGCCTGGCATGTAGTAGGTATGTTTGCTCAATGAAGTTCTGCAGATCTCTCAAAGAAAGCCACACATGCTTTAAATACTCAGAATGCAAAATACTACTGACTTTTTTGCATGAAATATGGGTTAGAGATACTCATATAACAATTGCTAAGTCATTAGTAATATGGTTAAGGATTCTAGAGCTCAATGTCCCAAGGTTGGCTCAGATTTGGGAACTGGAAGACAGAGCTGAGAAAAAGCCACATGAAGCTAGCTGGAAGTTTCACAAAGGAAATGGATGATGGCAAGCTCAGCATGCGATTCACTGAACTGTGGGATGCTTTTCAAAGAATCACACAGTGTAAAATCACTTGGCCTTGCAAAAAGCATTTTAGGCAAACTTCTTTGGATGGAGGAAATGCCTTTATAGCACTAAGCTCCTATTACTGGAGAGAATGACATCGAGACAGGTTGAATTTTGTAGACAAACATAGTAAGTTTCTCCTCCTTTTCTCCCATATTAGTTTAAATCATACCCTAGTGAAAGAGGAAGGCAACTATTTGGGTATACTCAGAGAGAATTTCTCAGAGCACTTTCAAGTAGGAAGTGTACTTTTAGTTGGGAGACTGGTGGGCACCATGAAGCTCCCAAAAGTGACAAAGCATGAAGGCTTGACCATACCTTATGCAATCTCCCTTCTCCACGTCGGTGCAAATGACTTCCTATTAACACAGTCTCCTCCGCTACAACCATAACTGAAACTCAGAACTCAATGTGAACTTTTTTCCTACTCGTGTCATCAAATTTCTACAGTGAATTCTCGATAAACTTCCCAACTTGACAAGTAATTGATGCATACTAACCAAACATATAAAAGTCTTTCACAAATAAAAGCTACTTAAAATGTTTGGATGACAAACCGGTATCCCTGAAATGCTGATGTTAAAATGAAACATTCAGTAAACAAGGGAGGTACCTTCAGTGACTGCAGAGAGTCCGAGTTAGTATCACAGTAGAGGATGATGTTGTTGGCCATGCTGAAACTTTCTCTCACCCCAAGGTGGTAAAACAAGGACGGCTGCCGGAAGGCATCGCTCATCTCCACCACCGCAATATCTGCAAACAGAAAACAAAGTCCCCCAAAGAATGACACCCAAATAATGCCCAATCAGCACATTTTGGTTTGAATTATCTTAGTATTCAAAAGAGGAAATAAGGAAACGATAGGGATTTTCTCTCTTCATTTATCACTGAATTTTGAATTTGCAGCTCTACCTGGAAGTGGTTTTATAAAATGTAACAAACCTCCTTTTTCTGTTTTTAAGAGACAAGGTCTTGCTCTGTCACCCAGACTGGAGTACAGTGACATGATCATGGCTGACTGCAGCCTTGAACTCCTAGGCTCAAATGATCCTCCCACCTCAGTCTCCCTAGTAACGGGGACTACAGGCATGCGGCATCACGCCCAGCTAATTAAAAAATTTTTTTAGAGACAGGGTCTTCCTATGTTTCCCAGGTTGAACTCAAACTCCCGGCCTGAAATAATCCTCCTGCCTCAGCTTTCCAAAATGCTGGGATTACAGGTGTGAGCCACCATGCCTGGCCCAAACCTGCATTTTTTTTTAAAGAAGAAGGAGATCATGTGATTACTGGAAACCGAGAAGAATTTGCAACGGTGGGAAGCAGGGGCTAATGCTCTCTCATAAATTTCAACATTAAAACACGTTAACTAAGGTTCCAAATAAGGAAATTAAAAAAAAAACACAGATTCATTAAAAAATAGCAGTAACACATATAAAACGAGATTTTTAAAAAATAAATAGGTAAGCTTATTAGTTAATCCAGAACTGGGTTTTAGAGTTAAATAACTGATATCTAGTAAGTCCCTGGTAAGTATAATCAAGAACAAAAGAGAGAAAAAAGGTATAGAAAATATAACAAAGGGGAATATAACCACAGATGCAAATCCATCCAAGGCTCAAAGATGACCAGTAACAAGGTAGTAGAAATTTGATATCAAAATTTGACAATGTCACAAAAACGAAATTTAGATTAGTCTAAAACTCCTTTATGGCTATAAACAAAAATATGAAAGAAAAACTAACAAAATGTACCAAGTGTTATAAGACCTAGATCGTGAGTTTAAAATTTATTTGCAGAATGCAAGGATACTCAATGGAAAAAACTCATCAGCATCTCGAACATGCTCGAAGTGCATTAATTAAAATTCTCAATCCATTTCTCATTAAAAATAATTGCTGAGCTGGGCACAGTGGCACGCACCTGTAATCTCAGCTACTCAGGAGGCTGAGTTGAGAGTATCACCTGAGGCCAGGAGTTTGAGGCCAGCCTGGGCAACACAGCAAGACCCCCTAGCTCTAAGAAGAATAAAAATTTTAAATTAAAAAATAATAACTGCAAATTAAAAATATAAGGGCATTTCCTTAACATAGAGAATATATGTTTCATAACAACTTCCAACTTTGTGCATCTAGGTATTCCCATGAAAATCAGAAATAAAGGCTGTCATCTATTCCCACAACTTACTATATAATGGCTTTCTGAAAATCCCAGCCACTGCAATAAGATTTCTAGAAAGTAAGAAGATATAATTCTAGACAATAAAATAGATAATTATCTCTATTTGCAGATGTTGTGGATGTCAACCAAATACCCCAACAGACTTAGCTGAATAGCTATTAGAAGTAATAATACAATTTAGTAAGGCATCAAGATGCAAAACTATTATGAAAACAAAGAGCTTCCTTTGCAATTGCAATAAACATTTAGGAAATATAAAACAGAAGCCATTCATAATTACAATGAAAATGTTAATATATAACAAATTTAAAAGAAGATAATTTCTTAAAAATATATGCAATATGTGAGAGATGAAAGGTTAATATCTTTATAAATCATCTCTTATGATCAATTTAAAATAACTCAGCCATGATAAAAACATTACATTACACAATCACGTTATAGACATCAACAAGCAAATTCACGGAAATTTAAAATGGTAAATAAATATATGAGAAATTACTCTCCATCTTGCTTCTAATAAATGCACATTAAACCAACTATAAAATGCCAATTGTTTTGCCTAAGAAGTGGGCAAAGTAAAGGAGTCAATGAAAATGCAGAGAAATGACACTCTTTTATGCTGTGGGAAGTGTAAACTTTCTTTTCTTTTTTTTTTCCTTTTTTTTTTTTTTTAAGGCAGACAGTTCCCAGTTTGTTGCCCATGCTAGAGTGCAGTGACAAAATCATAGCTCACTATATATGCACAGCCTCAAAATTCTGGGCTCAAGCGATCCTTCAGCCTCAGCCTCCTGAGTAGCTGGGACTACAGGCATGTGTCACCATGCCTGGCTAATTTTTTAAAATTTTTTGTAAACACAGGTGTCACTATGCTGCGCGGGCTGGTCTCAAACTCCTGACCTCAAGCAATCCTTCTGCCTCAGCCACCTAAAGTGCTGGGATTACAGGCATGAGCCACCACACCCCAGCCAAGTGTAAACTTTCTAGAAGGCTTAAATCCTAAAAATTATGTACACTCTGACCCAATAATTCCATTCCTTGGAATTTACTCTGAGAAAATTATTATAAATGTGAATAGATTTACCCATCCATTGAAAAAATATTTTTTACAATAAAATAATGGAAAATGTCTAAATACCTATCAGTAAGAAAATGTTTATATACGTGTGTATGTGTATATATGTAATAATGATATATATGTATATAATAATTTCAAATAATGGGATATCATGTAACCAAAGAAAAAGAAAAAAGTAGAATAAGACTTAGCAACAGGGGATAAATCCAAACTATATCAAGTAAAAATAAAAAGTAAAATATAATATACATACTGCCATGTATAGCATATACATTAAAAATATAATGTATACATTATAATGAGTGCATTATGATGTTTACATTCATGTATATATCCATGTGCATAAAAAATACCTGAAAAGTTGTACACCAACTTTTGTTGGTAATAGCTGTGTTATAGGGATTATGAATTATTTTATTTTTCTATTTTATACCTTCTATATTTCCCACAATTTCTATTATGAACATTGATTACTTTCACAATTTAGGAATCTATCAAAATATAAAATGAACAACATTCAAGACCTGTGTGATGGAATATAAAACCAAAGTGCAGCACATAAAAATACCGCAGATGCTTGAGAAGCTGTTTGGTGCAAAGTCCACCTTGTCTAATGAGCATGAAATTAGCATTAAACTTTGGTGAATGAGAAATCAATCAGATGAAATAGAGGTAAAAGACACAGAAGTTTATGAAATGGGAAGACAGGTCAAAGGAGCTTCAGAAGTTTTTTTTCCTCCCTCAAGGCTAAAAATGACTTAAGGACTCTTTAATACAAATAAAGAGTTTTCTTTTGGGGTCCTCAACATTTCTGCATCAAAAATCAACACATGACAAAAGTGAGTCATTGCATCCTACCCACACAGCCCAGCTGCCTCCTGCACCCACACAGCTTCCTCCTCCCACAGGTGCCAGCCACTCAGCAGTCAATCACATTGCTTTAAAATCAAGAAGCTGTGTAATGTGGGGCTGGAAGAAACCAAATAAAACACTTACTGATGAAAAATAAGAGACATGCAAAGAAAAATACTAGCTAAGTTAAAGTAATGAAAGGAGGGGATAAATTTTTCCAGAGAACTGACATGTGGAATTCGATGCTAAAATAAAATAAAAACACTGCAGAAAGTTTTCGGATTACGAGAGAAACTGACTTTTTTTTTTTTGAGATGGAATCTTACTCTGTCTCCCAGGCTGGAGTGCAGGGGCACAACCTCAGCTCACTGCAACCTCCACCTCCCGGGTTCAAGTGTTTCTCCTACCTCAGCCTCCCAAGTAGCTGGGATTACAGGTGTGCACCACCACATCCAGCTAATTTTTGTATTTTTAGTAGAGATGGGGTTTCGCCATGTTGCCAGGCTGGTCTTGAACTCCTGGCCTCAGGTAATCTGCCCACCTCAGCCTCCCAAAGTGCTGGGATAACAAGCATGAGCCACTGTGCCCAGCCTAGACATTTAAAATAAATGGTGCAAGCAAAGTAAGGTATATTTATTACCTCTAAACATCTAAACAGGAACAGATCCATTTCTGGATGCTATAAAGAACACTGAAAGGTGCTTAATGGTATAATTTTAAAATACAGTAATACAGTATGGTAACTCAGAAAAAGGTTGGCTTTTTTCTATTTCAAATTCAAATAAGTGACTTGTTCTAAGACATTTCTATTCTTTCCTAAATTTACTTTTTAATTGTCATAGAGCAAAATTCATTCTCTTTGTCTCTGATGTACAGTCTAATGGGCTTTGAAAAATGCGTACATACCACCATAGTCATGATACAAAATAGATCCTTCACTCCAAAAATCTCCCTCATGCTGTCCTTTTGAGGTTAGTCTTCCCCACACCCCAAATCCCAGTCCCTGGCAACCACTGATTTATTTACTATCCCTAAAGTTTTACCTTTCCCAGAATGTCATATAAATGGAATCATACAGTATGTAGCCTTTTGGGTTTGGCTTCTTTGACTTAGCAAAATGCATGTGAGATTCATCCATAGATGTCCATTCACAGGTTTGAGGACATTCGGGTTGTCTCCAGGTTGAGCAATTTTGAATAAAGTTGCTATTCATGTACAAGTCTTTATATAGACACATGCTTTCATTTGTCTTGAGTAAAGACCTAGGAGTAGGATTACTGGGTCATAGGTAAGGGTATGTTTACCTTAATAAGAAAATGCCAGGCTCTCCCAAAGTGACTCAAACATTTTGCATTCCCGCCAGCAAAGTATGAGGAGCATCTCAGCTGTCCAACATCTTTGTCAGCGCTTGGTATTGTCCGTTTTTCTTCTAAAGCCAGTCTAATAGGTATGTAGTGGTACTTCATTATGGTTTTAATTTGTATTTCCCTAATGACTAATGAGGTTGAGCATCTTTTCATGTGCTTATTTGCTATCTGTATATCTTATTTGGTTAAGTACTCAATGCTTTTGCCCATTTAAAAATTATTGTTGAGTTTGTTTTCTTATTGTTGAGGTTTGAATGTTCTTTATATTTTCTGAATATTGTTCCTCTGTCAGATATGCAATTTGCAGATACTGTCAGATAATGACTTGTCTTTTCATTCTCTTAAGTGTGTCTTTACAAGAGAATTTAAATTTAATTAAGTCCAGTTCATCAACTTTTTATTTAATGGATTGTGCTTCAGGTGTGGTACTGAAAAAAATCTTTGCGTAACCCAAGGTCACAAAAGTTTTCTTTTATGGTTTCTTCTAGAAGTTTTATAGCTTTATGTTAAATTTAAGTCTATGAACCATTTAGAGTTGATTTTTGTATATGGTGTGAGGCATGGGTCAAGATTCATATTTGCTGTAAAGACTGTCCTTTCTCCATTGAATTGCCTCTGCATTTTCATCAAACATTAACTGGCTACACTTTGGTGGGTTTTCTTCTGGATTCTCTGTTTTATTTCATTAATCTATGTGTTTATCCTTTGTCAACACAACAATTGTTCGGACTGCTGGAGCTTTAAGGTAGCTACTAAAATCAGGTAGGTCAACTCTATTCTGGTTTTCAACTCTATTCTGTTTTCAAATTTGTTTTGGCTGTTTTAGTTGTTCTCTTTGCTTTCCTATGTAAATTTGAGAATCAGCTGGCTGTTGATATCTATCAATTGATAGCTACAAAAAAATCCTGGGATTTTGATTGGAATTGTGTTGCATCTAAAAAATCACTTTAGAAAGAACTGACATCTTAACAATATTGAGTCTTTCAATCCATGAATATAGAATATCTCACCTGTAATCTCAACACTTTGGGAGGCCGAAGCAGGTGGCTCACTTGAGACCAGGAGTTTGAGACCAGCCTGGCCAACGTGGTGAAACCCTGTCTCTACTAAAAATACAAAAATTAGCCAGGTACGGTGGCACATGCCTATAATCCCAGCTACTTGGGAGGCTGAGGCACAAGCATCACTTGAACCTTGGAGGCAGAGGCTGCAGTGAGCCAAGATCACATGACTGCACTCCAGCCTGGGTGACAGAGCAAGACTCTGCCTCAAAAAAAAAAAGAATACGGAATATCTCTCCACTTACTTATGCCGTCGTTTTTTAATTAGTATTTCATAATTTTCAACATGTAGATCCTGCACATAGTTTGTTAAATTTATACCTAAATGTTTTCTCTTTTTGGTGCTATTATAGATAGTACTGTTTTTAAAAATTTCAAATCACAATTGCTCATTGCTAGCATATAAAAATACAATAATTTTTGTAGATTGATCTTGTATCCTGAAATTTAACTGAACTCAGTTGTAAGTTCTAGAAGCTTTTTTCATATATATTATTTTATATGTATTATTTTACATGGACAGTCACGTAATCTGCAACTAGAAGTGATTTTGTTTTTTCCTTTCCGATTTGTATGCCTTTTGTTTTTTGTTTGTTTTTGCCTTGTTATACTCGCTAGGACTTCCAGTAACACAGCACTGTTTAAACAGTAATATTTCATTACCTAACTAAAGAAAACATTATCTGTGGCTACTTTCTGACTCTGCTGGGTACCTTCTCAAAAGTAGTAAAATAAACAGGTGAAAATTATCTTCCTTGTGAAATGATCCTAAGACATATTAAAAATACAAATTAAGATGTAATTATAATAAATTAAACAAACACTTGATACTCAAGAATTCCTGAGCCCCATTTATAGGAGGAACAGTTTATCCATTTCATTTTATAAACATATATTCAGTACTTACTATGTGTCAGACAGTATATGCTTTTCAAATATTAACTCAATCTTCCTAATACCCCTTTGTGATTGGTAGTATTATTTCAGGACACTGAAGCAGAGAATGTATCTGCCAAAGATCAGCTAGAAAGTGTTGCCACCAGAATTCAAACCCAAGCAATCCAGCTCTAGAGTCCAAGCTCATTTAACTCTTCACTGACTCACATCCTAAACTTACAGGAGACAGAAATTCACAAGTTCAGAACACAAGTGAGATGTGAAAATAGATTTGGGGATCAAATCATACCAGTCTTATTGTATATTTCATGAGTAAATGCACTTAATAATTATCTAATTGAGTTGTTGTAATAATACTGTGAGTAAAACTGCCACATTTAGAAATTTAAGAAAGTTAGGGCCAGGCGCAGTGGCTCACGCCTGTAATCCCAGGACTTTGGGAGGCCAAGGCGGGCGGACCACAAGGTCAGGAGATCGAGACCATCCTGGCTAACACGGTGAAACCCCGTCTCTACTAAAAATACAAAAAAAATTAGCCGGGCGTGGTGGCAGGTGCCTGTAGTCCCAGCTACTCGGGAGGCTGAGGCAGGAGAATGGGGTGAACCCAGGAGGCGCAGCTTGCAGTGAGCAGAGATAGCACCATTGCACTCCAGCCTCGGCGACAGAGCGAGACTCCACCTCAAAGAAAAAAAAAAAAGAAATTTAAGAAAGTCAGTCATTTAAAAGCATAGACAAAGACACAAAAATCTCCTACATTTTTACCTAAGGTATAATTTGTTTCCTTGTTCTGACTGAGTTAATGTTAAGTGGAGGATAACACAAGGTTTATCAGGGGTTTATTAAAGCATAATAAAATTTTTAGGGTAATAACATTAAGCTATTAAGCTTAATTGCATTTTGGTCATCGAATGGCAGTGGCTGGTAGTCTGTGGGGTTTTTAAATTGAATTTTCCCTTCATAATAAGGTATCTGTTAGTTAAATATCTCACATGAGTTGCTGCTGCTTGTGAAGAGAAGAGTTGAGGGAAGATGTTAATTGGTATTTTCTGAAATTCGACCTAAAAGTCATGTCCTGTTAGAGTCTCCTAAAGACTCCAAGTCAGTTTTCTAAAGTTTGGCAAGTAGATAACATCGGGAAACTGCAAAAGTCCTGTTATACAGCTAGGAATGTTGAAATTTTCAAGAAGGACATAAGAATCATCTATCATCATGGTCTTGAACTGGTCACAGTTGGGCAATCCCTACTATAAATGACTACTCTTTTAGCTTCATCAGCCTCCCTTTAATTTCTTGTGTGTTATTTGGTTAATTATACCATGTAAAATGATGCAAATTTATATCAACAGTATATTCTGGTCCATAATTTCCTCATCACTAAACTCTAATAAATGTATGCATGGTGATTCAAACATTAATCATTCTCATATTGCTAAAGCAAATTATTCCTAACCTCCCCAACCCAGCCCTAATTTTCTTATTTGGTGACATTGTATTACACTCAAGTGTTTTGCTGGCTTTCTGTTGTTGTTGTTAATCTGCTAAGTGAGGGCTGGTAGGGAGGTAATCAGAGGGGTATTTTGCACTTCCAGAGGTTGGCCTTAAAAAGAGTTGAGAGCCACTACACTTACAAAAGGAAAGGGAAGAGAGGAAAAGGGAGAAACCTAGTGTGGAGGGAGGGACAGAACAGAAAAAAAGAGGGAGAGGAAGGAGGAGTGAAACAGAGACAGAGGAGGGTGCAAAACTAAGATGGGTGTTATAATAACTAAAGACCCCTTACCCAGGCAATAGCTGCAAGAGCTCAGCTTTAGAGAATGTGAAGGCAGAGAAAGCACACATCCTTCAGAGGTGACCAGACCAGAAGGTCAGGACCTAGAGCCACAGCTCAATGCCAGGAGGACACACAGCCTCAGTAAAGCACTCCACAGAGCTGAAGAGCTGGAAAGGAAACACTCTCATCTCCAGAAGAGTAATGAGCATGTAAATAACAGACAAGCTGTTCTTTGACTTCCAATGTTTGAATCCCAGTTGTGTTTCTGGATGGATGACGTCAGACAATACCTCGAACTCTCTGAGCTGTGGTTTCTTCAACTATAAATTGGGAATAACAACATAGGTATTTACTGCACAAAACTGCTGTAAGGATTACATGTGTGCTAGGCACAGTAAACTCACCATGAATGGTAATCACATAGAGCCGGGACAAGAAATGCCCAGAGGAGACCCTTTGAGCAATGTATCATTAAAATGTGATCGAAGATAATGCTATTATACAACTCAACACCTCCTGATAAAGCTTTATTTGAGTAATTTCTCATAGAAATGATATTGAAGGCAAACTTATGAAAACATAGAAAGCCAACATAAAGAATTTTGACTTGATCCTATAATCAATGGATGGATCCATCCATGTCCATGAGGTTTGAGAAGAGGTATGTCAGGATCTAAGCTTCGCTTTGGAAAGATAAAGCTAGAATCTGTAGATGGATGATAGACTACACAGACCGGGGGCTGGGAGATTGTGTGGGAGTCATCCAAGAGAGCGTGTCCCTCAACTAACACAGACAACATGTGGGGAAACTCAACAGGCTTCAGGGACTTGGTGGCTACAGGCAAAGAAAGAATTAAAGACGTTTCTGCTTTGAACATGGATAATTAAGGATAATGATTTGCCATTAACATAGTAAAGGACACAAGGGAGGTTTTGTGGTATTTTCTGAGACAGGGTCTCACTCTGTCTTCCAGGCTGGAGTGCAGTGATGCAATCACGGCTCACTGCAGCCTCCAACTACTGGGCTGAAGCAATCCTCCTACCTCAGCCTCCTGAGTAACTGAGACCACAAGTACACGCCACCATACCTGTTTTTTTGTTGTTTGGTTGGTTTTTTTTTTTTTTTTTTTTTTTGTAGAAACAAGGTCTCACTATGTCGACCAAGCTGGTCTCAAACTCCTGGGCTCAAGTGATCCACCCACCTAGGCCTCCCAAGTGCTGGGATAACAGGTGTGAGCCACCACAACTGGCCAAACTTTTTTTTTTTTTGATAGGAGCTTGAGTTCAAATTGGAACACACTAAATTGGGGAGTGGGAGTGAATATATTACTGATAGCAGTCCTTTTGAACCTCAGCAGAGAGATAAGAAACAGAAAGATCTAAGAATAACAGCAGGCCGGGCATGGTGACTCACGCCTGTAATCCCAGCACTCTGGCAGGCAGAGGCGGGTAGATCACGAGGTCAGGAGATCGAGACCATCCTGGCTAACACAGTAAAACCCCGTCTCCACTAAAAACACAAAAAAATTAGCCAGGCGTGGTGGCAGATGCCTGTAGTCCCAGCTACTCATGAGGCTGAGGCAGGAGAATGGCGTGAACCCAGGAGGCAGAGCTTGCAGTGAGCCAAGATGCTGCCACTGTACTCCAGCCTGGGAGACAGAGTGAAACTCTGCCTCAAAAAAAAAAAAAAAAAAAGAGTCACAGCAATGGGTGACCACTGAAACAGTGAATGTAGATGAGGTTGTCAACTTAGAGTACAGAAAGAAATGAGGCTTCCTGGACTCAGGAATTCCCCTCCTCATTATATACCCAATAGAAACACAGATATGTGCTCATGTAATGAATGTTCATAGCCATACTATTTGTAAACCATTAACAGCAGAAGAAATTAAAAAGCATGCTATGTAGAAACAATGGATACTATACAGTAATGAGCATGAAAAATCTACAACCACACGTGACAACATGGATGAATCTCACAAATGCATTCTTGGGAGGAGGAATCCAGATACAAAGGACTAGGCACCGTGTGATTCTGCAATATTAAAAGTCACAATGGCGCACGCCTTGGAGAGGATGGGCCATGGCTAAAGGGGGCTTGAAGGGGTCTTCTGGGGTGCTGGTAAAGTTCTACTTCTTGATCTAGGTGCTGGTTAGTCTGGCATGTTTGCCTTGTGAAAATTAACTCATTTCTAACCGATCATTTTGCCCAGAATGTTAAAAGAGAATTGCATTAGTTTCCTGTGCCATTGTAACTAATTATTACAAGCTTGATGCCTTAAAACAGCAGAAATGTCTTCTTTCACAGTTCTAGAGGCCAGAAGTCCAAAATCAAGGTGTAGGCAGGGCTCTAGAAGATAATCAGTTCCTTGCCCCTTCAAGATTCTAAGTTTTGGCACTCCTTGGCTTGTGATGTGTATGCATGTGGTGTCAAATCGCCCTCTGCCTCTTTTACAAGGACATTGTGATGGCATTTAGGACACACCCAGATGATCCAGGATTATCTTATCTCAAGATCCTTCACTTCATCATATCTGCAAAGACTCGTTTTCCAAATAAGGTACCATGCACATGTTCCAGTTCTGACATAGATATTAGGGTGGCAGGGGAGGTGAGGGACAAATTTTAGCTTACCACAAGGATTATAAAGAAGCTGCATGATAACGAAGGTAAGTACAACAGAACAAAAGGTGCTGAATACAAAATGAGGAAATGGAGGGAATGAGCCCAAAGGATTCTCCAAAGACTGGCGAAGAACAAAAGGTGATAAACGTTTTCCAAGGTCCATGGTAGGCACCTTTACAATCAGTAAGGAAAGGAAGAGATCAGACAATACTTTAATGGGACAGAAAGATCTAAAAGTTTTTAGTGTTAGAATGGTGTACTTGAACATTATTAGAACAAGTGGAGATTGTACGCATTTCTGAAGTCAAGCTGAAAGAAGAAAAAAAGAGAAAGATTTTAAAGGGAGTGCTAATTAATGGAGGCTATCTCTGTATTTTCAGATGAGACAGATGGGTTGGGTTCTATGACAGAGGAGAAAAGTCAACCATGGGGGAAAAGGGATACTTTAAAGGTAAGAAGGAGAGAAGTACCAGGCACAGTGGCTCACGTCTGTAATCCCAGCACTTTGGGAGGCTGAGGCGGGCAAATCACTCGAGGTCAGGAGTTCGAGACCAGCCTGACCAACACGGTGAAATACCGTCTCTACCAAAAATACAAAAACTAGCCAGGCACAGCGGCGGGCGCTTGTAGTCCCAGCCACTAGGGAGGCTGAGGCTGAAGAATCACTTGAACCCAGGAAGTGGAAGTTGCAGTGAGCTGAGATCATAGCACTCCACTCCAGCCTGGGTGACAGAGCGAGGCTCCATCTCAAACAAAACAAAACAAACAAACAAACAAAAAGAAAACAAGGAGGGAAGTAATTAATGGCAAAGACAAGGAAGTGATGAGGTGAAAGGAAGAACACCGATCTCCTCCTTCACTTCAGGTAGTGACTTGCTGATAGACAGCTGGTAGCCAACAGAAAGGAAAGCCCTCTCCAGGGACAGCTGAAACACGCCTGAGTGACATCACTGGAAATGTGCCTGAAAGTAGCACCACCTGAGCTTCTGCATGTCGTGACGCCAATTTGTCTTCTTTTTCACTAAAAGGAATTCATTTTAGCATTCCTTTTACTTGTGATAGTAACAACGCTTACAACTACAGCAACAGAAGCAAGACGTAAGCCTCCTAAGCATCAAAAACACCATTTTTTGAACTCTTATCTGCCTACAATAGAGGTAAAGGAAAATATGAAAAGAGGGAAGATCTAGACTAGATTTGAACTTTATTCTGCTTAGTGGCCACAGGCAAAAGCCTTAAATAGACATTAAAATCCCAATCTTACAAATGAATGTTCTTAGTCACAAAATGGACTGGCCTAACAAAAAATCCACTTTCAAGCACATAGTACTTTTTCTTTTTTGAGACAGGGTCTTGCTCTGTTACCCAGGCTGAAGTACAGTGGCATAATCACGGCTCACTGCATCCTCGACCTCCTGGGCTCAAGCGATCCTCCCACCTCAGTTCTCAAGTACCTAGGACTATTGGCATGCACCACTATGCCCAGCTAATTCTATTTATTTTTTGTAGATACAGTGTCTCACTATGTTTCAGGCTGGTCTTGAACTCCTGGTCTCAACCAGTCCTCCTTTCTTGGCCTCCTAAAGTACTGGGATTACAGGCATAAGCCACCACGCCCAGCTTCAAGCACACAGCATTCGATGATGGTTTAGTAAGTGCTATTGAGGGAGCCCTGCAAATACTGTCACTGGGTTGTCTTCAAGTGAATCCCTCATATCACTTCACAAAAAAAGTGGGTAAATCACAGTTTATATCTTCTGGTGCATACCAAGTACTTTATGAAGAGATATTTTCCTGATATGAGCATAGCAGTCCCCTACATAATTTTGCTTATTAGAAAAGTACAAATAGGTCCTACCCAAAAAAGTGTTATTCTCCTTCCAAGTTAAAACAGAGACTGATTTATGCCTTAACTTTTTTTTGTCTTTAAGTTAAAAAACAAAAAACAAACAAAAAAAACCTTTTTTTTTTAGAGCTGTCTTAGGTTCATGGCAAAATTGAGAGGAAGGTACAAAGACATCCCATATACCTGATGCCCTCACACACACACAGCCTCCCCCATTGTCAACATCCCCCACCAGAGTGGTACATTTTTTACAACTGATGAGCCTACATTGACACATCATAGTCACACAAAGTCCATAGTTTACATTAGGGTTCACTCTTGATGCTGTACATTCTTTGGGTTTGGATAAATTTATCATGATATGTATCTACCACTAAAGTATCATAATTATAGTATCATATAGAGTATGAGACCATAACACCCTAAAAATCCTCTGCCCTAAAAATCCTCCAGACTTTGCCTATCCATTCAAAAATTTATGTTTTAATGTCATGGTAACAGCAATACAACAGGTCAATGACCTATAAAGAGTATATAAGAAATGTATAAGTCAAAATGAACCGTAAAGTTTATTATGTGACAGGGACATGCTATACATTATAAATAGAAATGGGGGCTGGGTGCGGTGGCTCACCGCACCGTAATCCCAGCACTCTGGGAGGCTGAGGCAGGTGGATTACCTGAGGTCAGGAGTTCGAGACCAGCCTGGCCAAAATGGTGAAACCCTGTCTCTACTAACAATACAAAAAATTAGCCAGGTGCAGTGACACACACCTGTAATCCCAGCTACTTGGGAGACTGAGGCAGGAGAATTGCTTGAACACGAGAGACGGAGGTTACAGTGAGCAGAGATCATGCCACTGCACTCCAGCCTAGCCAACAAAGCGAGACTCTGTCTCGGAAAAAAAAAAAAAAAAAGGCAATGGGATAGGAGGCTAGTTTGTTGGTAAAAATTTCTGTATCGCCATGGCAAACTATTTTTCTCCTTGAAATGGTTATATTTCATGAAGGTGTGCTGAGTTTGAGTCTATATGCATAAATTTAGATCTCTATAAACTCATTTTGTATAAAACATTTCAGTCCTTACGTAATAAATCTATTTTAATTAGACACTGAAAAGGCTGCTCATGAATATATGAACAGGCTTTTGTAAAGCTTATTACAGTTTTATTGTGGTTAAGGTCTATGTCATTTGTTTTTTTGGTCTCTCATATTTAGTTTTAATTAAACCATCAAAGCTTCATTCATTTATGCTTCAGTGAAGTTCCTCAGTCACACAGAGTAGCCCTTTGTAACTGTAAGATTCTTATGGGAGCATCATCCCTCACAACCCAAACCAATAATCTGCCTCATTTAATTGGCACTTGTTTAAGTTACATAAGGTTATAGGAGTTGATTTGTGATAATTTTTGAAGAAAATCCAACTGTTCCTCACAGATGTGGATGCTGAGTGACATACTCTTACCTAATCGTCCTATACCTTTACAACCTCTTCACATGGAAAACAGAAAGAGGACAGGGAGAACTTCACATTCTCTGATGATGTTCAGTAGCAAAAATGGCTGTGGTAGTTTAACTCATGTTTGAGGTTGTTCTGATTAAGAGGAGGTATTTCTCACTCTGGATAGAGAAATAACTGTCATTTATGTGAATTATGTTTACATAAGCATTAATAGTTATTAAAGCAGTGTAACATGGTGATACAGAAAAACTTAGACTCTAGAAAATTCTACAGGAAAAATGACCTGAATTCCTTAACAAAAACATCACAGGGGAGAAGAGGAGATGAAAGCAGAAATTAGATATTAAAAGAGACTTAAGGAACATAGTCAACTGTAATGTGTGGACCTTGGTTGGATTCTACAAAAGTAAACTTTAAAAAATCATGGCATTTATGAGATAATCAAAATTTTGAAAACTGACAGGATATTTGATGATATCAAGAAATGAATTATTTTAAGTATGATAAGGTACTGTGTTAGGAGTCCTTATCTTTTAGAGAAGAAAAATGTAGCATGATAGGCCGGGTGAGGTGGCTCAAGCCTGTAATTCCCAGCACTTTGCGAGGCTGAGGCAGAGGATCGCTTGAGTTCGGCAGTTTGAGACCAGCCTGAGCAACAAAGTCAGACCCCATCTCTATAAAAAGTGTTAAAAATGGCTGGGTGTGGTGGTGCGTGCCTGCAGTCCCAGCTACTAAGGAGCTGAGGCAGGAGGATGGCTTGGGCCCGGGAGTTCGAGGTTACAGTGAGCTATGATCGTGCCATTGTACTCCAATCCGGGTGACAGAGCATGAACCTATCTCTAAAAAAACAAACAAAAAAAGCATGATAATTTCATCCTATGTTAAAAAATAAAGAATGCTAATGTCTGGCACCACATGATGTATGCATTCCTTATCAAAAAAAGCATTATCTTGCATGCCATAGAAATATAATTGTAAGTAAGAAACACTATACCATTATTGCTGTAGAAAGAAAATCAGTATTTTTTTTTCTTTCTACTCCTGTAGAAACTAAATTAAATGAAATCCAGTTGCATACTATTTATGGGCAGAAATCGTTGCTCATCCTGGTAAGCAAGCTAGTTTGGAGGGTTTTCCTCTTGTAATTATGGCTGTCATTTCTCGTGGTCTTAAATCCAGTTGGATCTAAGAAGTGTGGGTGAGCGCCTGGGAGCTCCACAGTGCTCCAAGATTCTTAATGTGTCAACGAATGGAAACCTCTCACAGTCAGGATTCAACATCTCTAAAAGATGCCATACCCTTTCTTTCTACTCTGTTAAACTCACTTTCGACACCTAATAATTTCATCTAGTCAAAATGTGCAATAGTTTTTGTTCAAATTTACTTCTTCTAATAGTATCTATAATTCTGTTGACATGACAGATGTATAAATGATTCTGCCAGTAAATAATTTCATTCCTAGCGTACGTGTTGACATTCCATTTAAGTCCAACAATCCATTTAAGGGGGTTTGAGACTTCTTTCTTGAGAATGATTAGAGGAAATGAATAAGATTAAAACTATTCATTGTTAACTGATCTTTTAACTGCTGACAGACAGGTGGCTGGACTTCACTGACTATAATGAAAGAGTCTGGTTCTTTTTTCTTTCTTTCTTCCAATTGATTAAATCTATCAGTAAAGGAATTCGCATACTCTAGGAAAACTAATGTTATTGTTGTTTTAGAGACAGAGTCTCACTCTGTCACTCAGGCTGGAGTGCAATGGTATGGTCATAGCTCACTGGGCTCAACTGATCCTCCCACCTCAGCCTCCCAAGTAGCTGAGACTACAGGCATGCAGCACCACTCCTGGTTAATGTTTTACACATTTTTTCTAGAGACAGTGTCTTGCTAATTGGCCCAGGCTGGTCTCAAACCCCTGGACTCAAGTGATCCTCCCACCTCAGCCTCCCAAAGTGTTGGGATTACAGGTACGGATATGAGCCACTGTGTACAGCCATGTTGTTATTTTTTTAATGTGACAAATTAATTTTACATATATATATATATAAACTTAGATGTGATTATATAAATGTCTCTTTAAAAGAAGGCTATCGACGGAGGCCAATATCCTAAGCAAATTACTGCAAGTACAGAAAACCAAATTCTGCATGTTCTCACTTGTAAATGACAGCTAAACATTAAGTACACATGGACATAAAAATAGGAATAGACACTGGGGATACTAGAGACGGGAGGGTGGGAAGGGGGCGAGGGTTGAAGAACTACCTATTGGATATTATGCTCACTACACCTGGGTGATGGGATCATTCGTACACCAAACCTCAGTGACACTCAATTCACCCCGTAACAAACCTGCACATGTATCCTCTGAAACTAAAATAAAAGTTGAAAAAAAGGCCAGCCACACAGAGATGAAGACAGGGAACCAAAGACCCTCACCAGCCCCACAATGGGGAAAATGAGATAAGCCTGCTGAATAGAGACAACAGACCAGAAAGGAAAGGAGAGGGCAGCCCCTGCCATGTATCACATACTAAGTCCCTCCAAGGAGCCCTTTGATGGCTTCTTATCACGCTGCCCAGGAGGCTCCGGTTTCTTCGCCTCAGCTTCCATCCATCACAGCACCATGGAATTAAGAACTCCCTTTACTCTGTTCTCCCACATGTTGATTTTAACACACATGATTGTCTATACTGTGCAAAGTACTGAGAAGGGGTCAAAGAAATCAGCATCAGCCCTTCATGGGCTGATAATCTTCAAGTGCAATGGCTGGACATGTGAGCAGCAGAAGTGCAAAGTCAAATGAAATAGATGTAAATGTTCTTTGGGAGCAGAGGACAAGGAGTGGCTGATTCTTACAGGAGTAATGGAGAAGGCCATTCAGGGCAACAGCTTCACAGTAAGCCTTGAGAAGTGGTAGAATTTCAGGACGCAGGGCCTGAGAAGAAGGGACATTCCTGGCTGCTTTGCAATTGCATAATATAGGAGTTTCTTTTTACCAGAAAAAATTGCTCCACTACCTAAGAATGGACATGTACACCACCACCCACCGAATGAGAAATGGCTTATCGCTCTGCCCAGCTGGTCTTTCCACAGGAAGTTTACAGGGAGAAAAATAAATTGCACAATCATTTTTTGGGAACACTTTTCAGTAAAAACTTTTCTTATTAGGGAGAAAGAAATTTCATTTTACTTGTGTCTTTATGCATTCTACCATGCCCAACTAAATGCATCCTCTCCTGTAACGTATCGCTTGGATCCCCTACTTCCCTGGTCCAAGGGGAGTTTCGGTACCTCTTCCTGGCAAAGCTCTCTCTACTTGAGACCTTATAGCTGCGGACCTGCTTGTCTGTGTCCTCCAAGGGACCTGACTGTTTTAACAGAAATACCCGGCAGAGGAGGCATTTGATGGTAAGGAGACAGCTTCTAATTCACATTGCTAAAATGAGAGACAAACAAACAAACAGAAGACAACCTGTGGAAAAGGCTTCTGAATAATAAAAAGTCTTCCAACTGGCACTCAGCCCAAGAGTCCACAGATCATCACCACAGTAACAGACAGTATTTGGAGGCAATGAGGAGCACAAAATGCAGATCTGGCAAAGGCGTTAGCAAAATTATTCATTTCAAGGAGACTATATAAGCTCCTGAATTTGTAGCATTCGCTTCTATATGTATATTAGCCATCAGAAACAGAAAGAGCTAATGAGCCGAAGTGCTGGTGAGAACAGTCAGGGTACCACATACAGCTAGCTCTACTTGGAACAGACGGCTGACGGCCTAAGGAACCTGTAGCCACGTCAGCTCCAAAGCAGGGACCGGTTCAGTCATCAGTGCAGCCAATGTTCATGAAATCCCTACTAAGTGCCAAGGGATACTAAGTGCTAAGGTCCAAGGGATACAAAAGTCATCCAAACACACACACGCGTGCACACACACACACACACACCCAGGCACACTAGGTTCCTGCCCTCAGAAAGCTTATGATCTAGCGAGAGAAGAGACAATCAAATAAACGTACAAAAACAAATGCACACTGTGGTAAGTGTGTTGACGACATGACACAGGGCATTTTGAACAGTACAACAGACAGAACTGATTCGTCAGTGGAGCTCCCCTGACAAAGTAATGGTGTCTGAAGGAGATATAGAAATAAAGGGATGTAGAAGTAAATGTGGCCTATCAGTAGTCAGTGCTGACCAGGCATTACAAATGGCCATGGTGTCGCTCCTGCCTGCTATGCCTGGGGTGTGGCTGGCTGGTGTCAGAATGCCCAAATCCACACTTGCTCTGTGCAGCCCTCAACACCCTGAGCCCATTTCCTCACCTGTCAACCAACAATAACAATAGTCTTTGTCACAGAAAGGGCTTAACAACAAAGAGGTGTCAATGAACATCAGCCACGACTAGAGAGTGGGCCATGGGTCGGGGGGACATTCACCCCTCACTCCCACCCCAGGGTACTGTCAATCACTTACAGACATTTTTCTTATTTCCTGTACTTTTTTCTCATACTTTTCCTATTCGATAAACAGGAAGTATGGAATCAGTAAGATGAGTTTCATTCTTTTCAGTAGACCCTTTAGTGCCTTAAAAAAGTCTGTAGTTAAAGAGCATCTTCAAGAGAGGTCCTAGACCATATGGACACAACCAACATTTGCAGTCACTATTTTGGGGGGTCTGAAGGGGGCAGACCAGGGCAGCTAATGGCAAGCCCCGTAGAAGGTGCAGAAATTTTCCAGCTGAATAAATATTCCAGTTTGCTTCAAACAGTCTTAGATGTCTGTTATCCCATGATATGTATGATCTCATTGTCATTTCTAGTAGATTCCCCCATTCATTCTCAAGTGTCCTGGTTGGGCCCTAAGCAAGCGGCAGTTCCTGCACCATTAGCTGTCCCTTCCATGGGCAGTGGCAGCAGGGGCCTGTAGCTGCCAAGAAACTCAGCAGGAGCCCCTCTTTACAGCTGCTACTCTAGGTGGCTTGGCCCCGGGGCTTCCACAGGATGAAGACCCCAGCCCTGCATGTTCTTCAAATTATTCTCAGACACAAGCTGCTTTTTCCAAATCTCCCAGCCAAGGTAATGACGGAAATTTTACAAATGGCATGGAGTAGAACCAGACAGCTTTTAAACTCCAGCCCTCGCTCTTCGCAGTAAATTGCATTTCATCTTGCTGCAATTTTTCGTCCTTTCTTTGGTCATTTCTTGTTTGTGTGGGAGTGTGCACAGCGGGGCTGGGGACGGGGGAGGCGAAGTGTTTTTCCCTTCTTTTTACCTTCCCCCTCTTTCACCTTTAATCTTGGTTTTCCTTTTTTGGAATCTACATCTTCCTCCAAGGGCTGATCTTTGTCTTCTTGAATTTCTGCTGTTTACTTATGATTTCTTACTGAAAATATTCATGTCACGTCAAGTTTCTTTTAGACATCAACAAGCCAGAGCTGGTTTTATAATGCAGACCACGTGTCCCCTGAGTCCTGGACTAAAAGTCCCAAATACTCTTTGGAAACTGGTTTAAACCAGGTCGTCATATCTGAAAGACTTCTCCCCAGCTCTTTCTACCTCCGTGTGATTTATTTAAGAGCAAGACTGAGACAATAAAAAAAAAAGAAAGATTTAAAAAAAGAAGAAATGTTACCTGAAATTCCACCATCCATAATCCCACCATTAACCAGATGCCATTTTTCCTTGGATTCTCTAGTGAGTTTTTATGTTAGCTTACTTTTAGAAAAAGTGCTACATAAGTTATTTTCTTAAACTGCTCTGAATCTTCCCTTTGTGCCTGTCATCATAAATAAACCAGACTTCTGAGAAGGAGCTTGAGTGCTAAATAACAAAGGGGCAATTTTCTACCATTTAATTGGATCCTACTGCTAGATTTTTTACTTGTTTTGAAAATGAGGGTCACATTAAGATGGTGAATTTTTTTCACTCCTGGAGAGACTATTTACTTCTTCATGTTGAATTCCCAATAGTTCTCACCACATTTCATTATAATATATGCACTTGCTTTTCCATCAATAAGACTGTCTTGGTTGTCGATATAGACCATGACACTAGCAATGTGAGCCTCTTAACTAAATGTAAGAAATAATGAAACTATATCCAGGCAAATGATAAACAATTTAATGGTTGACAACCCTCAAAAATATAATATATTTAGTCCTTAGTAGCAAATAAATATACATATTAAAATGACCTGTTATTAGCTAGCACACGGAGATACTAACCATTTTGGTATTTCACTCTAAGCGTTTCCCTATACAATTTATTATGCATACAAATAAACATACACATGCCCATTTGGTATGGGAGCAAAATTCAAATTATTGATTTATATATTATCAATTCAAAATTGAATTATAGATAATGTTTCAATCACAACCACTTCTAATTGCTAACTTCACAGCTGGAGAAGCCTGAATAAGATGTTGATAATTTGCAGTCAAATCAAAATAATAAAAGTGTTCAAACACCTACAAAAAAAAAACCCTATAGCTAACATCATACTTAATGGTGAGAAACTAGCTTTCCCACTAAGGTGAAGAAAAGGGCAAAGCTGTCCCCTGTCACTACTCCTTTTCAACATCATACTGGAAATCCCAGCTAATGAAATAAAATGAGAAAAAAATAAAAAGTATACTGATGGAGACAAGAAATAAAACTTGTCTTTGTTCACAGATGGCAGGATCATCTATGTACAAAACCCAAGAGAATCAACAATAACAAAAACCCTCCTAGAATTAATAAGCAATTATAGCAGGGTTTCAGGATTCAAGATTAATATGCAAAAGTAAATTGCTTTTCTATATGCCTGCAATAAACAAGTGGAATTTGAAATTAAAAACACAATGCCATTTACATTAGCACCCCCAAAAATGAAGTACTTAGGTATAAATCTCACCAAATACGGATAAAAACTATATGAGGAAATCTATAAAACCCTAATAAAAGAAACCAAAAAAGAACTAAATAAATTGAGAGATATTCCATGTTCATAGATAGGAAGACTCAATGTTGTCAAGATGTCAGTTCTTCAAAATTTGACCTATATATTCAATGCAATCTCAAGCAAAATCCCAGCAAGTTATTTGGTGGATATTGACAAATTGATTCCTAAGTTTATGTGGAGAGGGAAAAGACCAGAAGAGCCAACACAATATTGAAGAAGAACAAACTGACATTACCTGATTTCAAAACTTACTCTAAAGCTCTGTAACAAGACAGTGTGGTGTAGGTGAAAGACTACAGAAATAGATCAATGGAACAGAATAGAAGCCCCAGAAATAGATCCACATAAACACAGTCAACTGATGTTTGACAAAGAAGCAGAGGCAATATAATGAAACAAGGATAATCTTTTCAACAAACGGTGCTGGAACAACTGAACCTCTACATGAAAAAAAAAAAACAAAAAACAAAAACAAAAAAAACACAAAGATACAGACCTTACACCCTCTGCAGAAATTAACTCAAATGGATCATAGTTCTAAATGTAAAATGAAAAACTATAAAACTCCTGGAAAATAACATAGAAGAAAATCTAAATGACCATTGGTATCATCATAACTTTTTAGATACAATATCAAAGGCATAATAAAAGAATTATAAGCTGGACTTTATTAAAATTAAAAATTTCTGCTCAGCAAAAAAAATTGTCAAGACTGTGAAGAGAATGAGAAGACAAGCCACAGACTGAGAGAATATATTTGCAAAAGACATATCTGTTAAAGAGTGTTATCCAAAATATACAAAGAATACTTAAAACTAAAAAATAAGAAAACAAACGATGAGATTAAAAAATGGGCCAAAGACCTGAATGGATACCTCATCAAAGAAGATATACAGATTGCAAGTAAGCATATGAAAACATGTTCATGGGGCCAGGCAAAGTGGCTCACTGTTGTAATCCCAGCACTTGGGGAGGCCAAGGCAGGAGGATCACTTAAGGCCAGGAGTCATGGTAGAAGGACTACCTGAGCCCAGAAAGCTGAAGGCTGCAGTGAGCTATGCTCATGACACTGCACTCCAGCCTGGGTGACAGAGACCTTGTCTCTAAAAAAAAAGAAAAAGAAAAAGAACAAAAGATGCTCAACATCATCTGTCATCAGGGAATTGCAAATTAAAACATTAAGATACGGCTGGGCGCAGTGGCTCACGCCTGTAATCCCAGCACTTTGGGAGGCCGAGGCGGGTAGATCATGAGGTCACGAAATTGAGACCATCCTGGCTAACACGGTGAAACCCCGTGTCTACTAAAAATACAAAAAATCAGCCGGGCATGGTGGCAGGCACCTGTAGTCTCAGCTACTCGGGAGGCTGAGGCAGGAGAATGGCGTGAACCCGGGAGGCGGAGGTTGCAGTGAGCCAAGATCGCGAAACTGCACTCCAGCCTGGGTAACAGAGCAAGACTCTGTCTCAAAACAAAAACAAAAACAAAAAAAAAACATTGAGATACCACTACACACCTATTCGAATGGCTGAAATCCAAAACACTGACGCCATCAAAGGCCAGTAAGGATGTGGAACCACAGGAAGTCTCATTCATTGATAATGGGAATGCAAAATGATACAGCCACTTTGGAAGACAGTCTGGTGGGTTATGATAAAACTAAACATACTATTGCTATACAACCCAGCATTTGCACTCCTTGGTATTTACCCAAATGAAGTGAATTATTATGTCCACACAAAACTTGCACACAGATGTGTATAACAGCTTTATTCATAATTGCTAAAACTTGGAAGCAACCAAGATGTCTTTCAGGATGTAAGTGGATAAATAAACTGTGGTACAGACAGACAATTCATTATTATTTAGGGCTAGAAAGAAATGAGCCATCAAGCCATGAAAGGACACGAAGGAAACTTAAATGTACACTGTTAAGTGAAAGAAGCCAGTATGAAAAGGCTGTGACATTCTGAAAAAGAGAAACTATGGAAAAAGCAAAAGGATAAGTGGTTGCCAAGGGTTGTGAGGAAGGATGAATAGGCAGAGAACCAAGATTTTTAGGGCAGTGCAACTATGCTGTACAATATACTACTATAATTGTGGATACATGTCATTATACATTTGTCCAAACCCATAAAATACATAACACCAAGAATGAACCCTAATGTAAGCTATGGGCATCAGGTGATAATGATGTGTCAATGTAAGGTTCACCAATTGTAACAAATGCACCACTCTAGACCAGTATATTAACAGCAGAGGAGGCTGTGTTTGTGGGAGGGTAAGGAGTTTATGGGCAGTCTCTGTACCTTCTGCTGAGTTTTGCTGTAAATCTAAAACCGCTCTGAAATATACATATATATGTATATATACACGTGTGTGTATATATGTGTGTGTACATACATATATACATATATATATGTATATATGAGAACCCTTGACTCTCCCATGCCCAGAAAAGTCTCTGTTCATGGTGTCAGGGTGATAAGGAAGGCTCCTGACACTTTGACAGAAGCCAAAGAACTCCCACAGATACCTTGAGATTGTGCTGGAAGGAGGACCTAGTCCATGCCACCACAGTTTGGAAATCAGCAGCTCCCAATCCAGCAGCAGAAAGTAGAACCTCCAACCCCATGCACTCCAACATGGACAGGTATCCACACCTTGCACACCCCTCACCAACACCTACACCAGGGAGTTCTGGTTAGAGAAGTTACAGCTCAATCAAGTGCAGCTGCAAAGCCTAGTCACTTAAAGAATAATTCACAGCCTTGGCTGCACATTGTAATCACCTGGGGGCTTTGAAAAGCAGCAAGTCTGAGTCCTCAGCCCAGAGATCCTAATTTACTTGGTCTGGGGTGTAGGGTGGCCATCAGGATTTTTGGAATCAGGTGATTCTAATTTTCAATAAGACTAAGAACCACAGATTTGGAAGCTGATTTAAAGACACTCATCCATCAACCATGCCGCAGAGCACGGACTGCTTATTTTAGCATTTTGATCCATTATCATGCTCCTTAGAAATTCTGGCAACAAATATTCATTTTCACATTAATGGAAATAAATTGCTCTTAAAATGAAGACCAGTGTAAGTGGTATTTGGCTGGAACATAATGTTTCCTGTTCAGAATACTGACAGGGCAGCAGCGGGCATACACTTGGCAGTCATTAAAGTTTTTTTTTTTTTTTTGAGCAACTTAATTGGAGCTTTGGCATCTATTATGTATCTTGTTTAGAAAAGTTCCTTTAAATTGAATAGACGAAGATGACCATTTTTCCCTTTCCTATATCAGAGTATTAAAAATGGGATAAATATAATCATGTATTTCACCAACACAAATTGTTGGGAAGAAAATTAATTTTCTCTCCATGTTCAACTCTCAACACACGAATACACTTTTTGAAGATACAAGAACACTGACGTGACCTAGAAAAGAGGTTTTTTCAGGGCACTCAAAGAGTTAAAGGAAAGGCCGGCCAGCTCCCTGCCTCTGGCTGCTGTGGCAGGGAGGAGGATGCTGGGAACTCTCCCCACTGAATGGCTCTTTCTCCCCTTCTTTGAGCTGGGAGTAGAGGAATGCAGTGACTCCCAGCACACCTACCATCCTGCCCATGAACATCACAAGACCCTGTTCACAGGGTGGACTCTAAAAATAAAATTCCTTGTGCCGCTGCCTGTGCCTCAGTTTTTCTGCAGGCATTCTGCGTGTTTCCGCTGCTTGTTTGTTCAAAGCCTTCCAGCTACACACACAGAAGAAGGGCCCGTGCACATGAAAAAGAGCTCACATCTGTATCTGCTACTTAACAATATTTTCAATAAAGGCATAGATAATGTCTTTTTTGGTAGCAAGAAATTTAATCTAGATAATTCCGAGGAGAGTTAGCATAACCCAGAGATTTCTTAGTCACGTTCCAAAGTCTCATCCTAACGTTAGCTTAATGTCTAACATTGCTTCTCCCTTAAACCCAGATTGATTCTGTAACTTCTGCTTATGGGATGTTAGTTGGTAAGGAGCATGCATAGCCTGGAAACAGGGTCAAGAGAAGCAGCAGGAAGACTACTTAGGAGACAGCTGCATGGGTCCAGGTGCGAAATGCTGATGATATTTGAACTAGGATGGTGGCAGTTTTGGAAGAGTGTCAGATACTTAAAATGATTTAATATCTTAACTCTTGACTTCCCCAATAGAACAAATACCAACTATGGTAAATACAGCAGGTTTATGGCTTAATGTTCAAGTTAATAAGTATTCTCTAGGTTTACAGAATGAAAAAACTAGACATAAAGGACTCAAATAAAATAAATTTCATAAAATTTTGAGGGGGGGCAGGAAAATACAAATACGTTCATGTCTGTAGGTCTGTGAAAAACGATACAGGTGGAAGATAATCTTACCTGTAATAACATGATGTCTGACTATGAGCTATTAGTTACAACTTAATTATTGACCCAGGAATTTCTATGTACTGTTCTATGGAAGTATTTAGGTCTCTTTAAATGAAAATGACTAGCGAGGCACTGAACATCACAGAAAGAATACCGGATACACAGTTGAAAGTGGTATGCATTTTAATAACTATCCTAGAAGAAAGCTATGGCCCCACCACACAGAGAAAACCATGCAGGGTTCTAATACCCACGAGAGAGGGAGACAAAATCTATGTATAATCATGGTTTAACAGGGGAAAAAAAACAATTTGAGTATGCATAACAATATTCTTTCCTTTTTGCAATAAAAAAGCAATAAGGATTAGTGAGAAAAATCAGGGGAAATCCCCCAGTCCTCTTTCTGACCCCTACTCTTCAGTACCTCTGGTGGCCTTGGTTTGAACACCGTCTGTGCTCTAAGAATGGTCAGTTTGCTACATACAGTTGGAAGAATTACACTTCTTGTTAGAATATTCAAATTCTTTAAAAATGTATTTTTTATACAAATGCAAAATCTGTCTCTCTCTAACTTCTACTGATTCACTGCTTCAATTTTCTTTCGTTTTTTTGAGAGACAGGGTCTTGCTCTCTCAATCATAACTCACTGCAGCCTCAAACTCCTGGACTCAAGGGATCCTCCCACTTCAGCCTCCCCAGTAGCTGGGATTATAAGCACGCGCCACCATGTCTAGCTAATTTTTAAATCTTTGTAGAGGCAGGGTCTTGCTACATTGCCCAGGCTGGTTTTGAACTCCTGGTCTTATTGGCCTCCCAAAGTGCTGGGATTACAGGCATGAGTTGCCATGTCTGGCTCATTGCTTCTATTTTCTGCTTTCCTAAAGCTTCACTGAAAAACTCAAATTCCTTCTCTTCCAGAAACCTTCAGACACTTAAGAACAGTAATCTTGGCATCCATGACATTTTCTTATCCAGGTTACAACATCTCTGGTCCCTTCATAGGGCAGCAGGGCTTCTAGTCCTGTTAGTACGGGTGCTGTCTAGATACACTCTGGCCAAAGAATGTACAGGGAGCCAATGCCCACTAACAGAATTTTCTGGGGCGAAACAAACTATAACTCTAAAAGGAACCAACAGAACTGAAAACCCACCACAATAGTATATGCTGGAAATGTACAGCAAAGGCTGAGAAGCCTGGTGCATGTTTAGCTATTAACAGGTCATGAGTGTCTTTTGCAAGACTGGCAGATTAAAAACAATGGATTGAAGAATAAGTGGGAGGTTATGAGGCAAAAATTAAGAGTTCAGACTAGTGTTCTCAAATTTAATGGGTACATGAATCACCAGGATATTGTGTCAAAAAACAGATTCTGATTGAGCTGTGTGACATTGGGGTGATGATTACCTTTCTCATAAGCACCCAGTTGATGCCCATGCTGCTGTGTAGGGACCACATTTTGAGTAGCAAGGGTGTAGACTATTGTCAAGTGATCTCCAAGCAGCGGCCATATTGTAAATCCATAAACAGGGTAAAAAGGAATGCCTTCAGCATACAATGAAGCCAACTTTAGCCAACAGGGAAAATATTGCTATATTTAAGAACCTAGGTCTATCAGATATATGGTGGTTCTTTGGAGGCCATTATTTATTACCATGATCTAAGAGATGGATTTCAAAATGATCTCTAAAAAAAAACAAAATTTCCATTTTCTGCCCCAAAGTGAGAAATCCTAAATAAAGCAGTATTCCTTGAGTCATCTGTAGAGCTGTGAATGTGTCCATGTAGGCATAGAGTGTACAATATTATCCATTTCACATCCTTATTCAGTGGACTTAATCCCACTTTTCTGAATCAGGTGTGGATTATCTTGGTTGACAAGCTTCTCAAATGTATTCAGATAAAGAAGGCACTTGGAAAAATGTCAATATTTATCACTACACAGCCACATTTGAACCGTATTAATTTATACCTAGTGTTCCATTATTGGAACACCAAGCATGTAGGAGTTATTTATATCCTACTGCTCAAGGTCATCGCCAAGGTCTGATTGCAAAAATTCAAAAAATTGCAACCTCAGTCATAAATGGGTTAAAATCCCCCAAAATGTCTATATGTGTATGCTCACACAAATATGTATTTGTACAGGAAAAAAATGAAGAAAATTGTTCTAAAAATATGGGGGAGTGTTCTTCGCAAAACATATGCAAAGACAAGACACAGGGCAAATAAAACCTGAGAAAATATACAAAAGACTATAAGATTAGTTTCTTGAAGAATAAAGATGCAATTAAATTACAGAATTTAACACCTGGCATGGTACAATAAGATACCTTAGAAATAAAGAATTAAAACTTGAAGGCAAGTTTTTAGAAGTTAAAAGTTGAAGTACATGTTTTGTAGAAATTGTGGTCAAAGGTAAGAGAATAACTTCTACGAAATGAGTGTAAAATATTTTAAAACAGCTTTAACTAGGTAGCTTTAACTAGATTAACACTGACTAAGGCTCTTGGATACCTGCATAGGCAATTCATTTTGTATAATTAAGGAGAAGAAAATCAGCCAGTGGCTGTTGTTTTACTCAGCATCTTTCAGATACAGTTATAGATAAATTCCTGATTTTAGTTAAGAAATAAAACTGGAACAAGAAAGAAAATTATATAATACGCTCAAAACTTATAGTCAAATTGCCTTAATTATTAGGACTGGCCGGGCACAGTGGCTCATGCCTATAATCCCAGTACTTTGAGAGGCCAAAGCTGTTGTCACCTGGAGAAGAAAATGTCAGGGGTGCTGGCAGATCACTTGAGGTCAGGAGTTCGAGACCAGCCTGGCCAACATGGTGAAACCCCATCTCTACTAAAAATACACAAATTAGCCGGGTATGGTGGCACGCGCCTCTAATCCCAGCTACTCAGGAGGCTGAGGTAGGAGAATCGCTTGAACCTGAGAGGCAGAGGTTGCAGTGAGCCAAGATCATGCTACTGCACTCCAGCCTGGGCAACAGAGCGAAACTCTGTATCAAAAAAAAAAAAAAAAAGGAATTATGAGGGCTCCATTAGGGTGCGTGAAGGTCGCCAGTGAAAATACAATGCCTCTGTGATACTCTGTTGGCCAGTTTTGCTGTCTAATATGACTCCAATATCTCAGGACCACTGTCACACCCACGGCCAGATAACCTCCTTCAAAATGAAATGCTCATCAGCACCTAGGGAATGCTCATTCATCTCTCAAAAGGGAGGGCTCAAACATTGCCTCCTACGAGATTTCCTGCCACCCACAGCACCATGTCTAGTTTGCAATTACCACGAACTTAAAATCTGTCATTTTTTTAATCAGTCTTGTCCAATAGAATGTGAACTTTCAGGCAGGGGGCAAGTCTAATTCATCTGATGTCTATAAGCCCACATGGACGTCGACTGAAAGACTGAGGGCCAGGATGAATAAGGCTGGAAGTCAGCAGCCAGGGAGGAAGGAAGCATATGGAGGAACCTGGGGCAGGCTGTGCTTTCCAACACTCATCCACCCAGTATTTAATGCTCACGGTGAGCAGCTATATCGGTAAACCACCTACTGATGCTGCTTTCAAATTCCTCCTCCTCCAACATATAAACCCGCAAACAACCAGTCATTATCCAAATGCCCTTGCCCAAGGTACTCATCAAAGCAGAAATTAGAGACAAGGTGTGGTCATCCTCTCTCCACACCCCATTGGCCTTCTGTCCTTCCAGTTTTGTTATTTTTTTAAGATGGAGTCTCGTTCTGTCACCCAGGCTGGAGTGCAGTGGCATGATCTCGGCTCATTGTAACCTCCGCCTCCTAGGTTCGAGCGATTCTCCTGCTCCAGCCTCTTGAATAGCTGGGATTACAGGCGTGCACGAGCACGCCTGGCTAGTTTTTGTATTTTTAGTAGAGACAGGGTTTCGCCATCTTGGCCAGGCTGGTCTCGAACTCCTGGCCTCAAGTGATCTGCCCGCCTCGGCCTCCCAAAGTGCTGGGATTACAAGCGTGAGCCACCGCACCCAGCCTTGTCCTGCCAGTTTTTCAGTAGTTAATACAGATTAGTTCAAAAACATTTCCTGCAGATCTCTAAAAGACCATAAATACCTCTTCTCATGCCAGTGAGGTGTTTTGCAGGACTGCTGAGAACCAGCAGTTCTCTTCAACAATGAAGGGGTGAATTGTTCATGTAGCACTTGAGTATTTTTGTTGTTAAATATAATTTGTCAAATTACCGTTTCGACAAGATCATGTGGCATCTTTAGATAGATTTAGAATGTGTTGCTTTTTGAAAGCATTTCTGAATCTAGATGAAAAACTTCAGCCTTTTCCCCTAATTTATCTTTCGTTTCAATTGGAGAAAGGTCTTAAACTTGTGAAAATCCTGTCATTCTCACACATTTCATCTTCTTCCTCCTTCTAAAGAAAGTCATCCTGAGTCCTGGTCCTGCAGTGTGTTTACACAATTGTCTCCTGCTCCTAAGGATCAACTACAAAATGCAAAAATTTCCACAAATATTCCTACTTAGTATTTCGGGATGTGAAAAGTTCTGAGTTTCTTCAGAAATTTTTTCTGAAATAACTTTTCAACTCAGCTCATCAGAATGACTAACCAGAGAATACGTTCCTCTCTTTTGGGACCCTTCTGAGGTCAAATTTTCTCATGACTTATAACCCCAGTGAGTTGTTTTTTCCCCACTTTTTGACCACTTCATCCCCGAGTAGCATTCTTTTGCTCTAATGCAGATTTCTCTGCACAAATCAGCTGATAATCTCTGCTTCTCTGTGGGCTCTGGCTGCTTTTTTTTTTTTTTTGGCTTATGATTTTACCACCTTCATTTTTTATTAGGTCATCAGAAGGCCCATTATCCTGAACCTTCCCACACATGTTAAGTGTTTATTTGGGGATTATGGCAATATCTTTCTGATGTTTAAATTACAGATTAGTAAAAGGAACTAAATTCCAGATGGCACTGCTGTAGCCCATGGGAATTTGTGAGAGTTAGAATTTACTAGCATTAAGGAAACACTCAAGAAAGCACTGATAGACTGTTAAATATAGTTATGAGAACTTTGGTCAAATCTAGTAATGATCTTTAGAAAAGAACATACTGATAAAGGCCTGCTTATTTCTTCCTTCTGTCCTATGCATACATAAACACCAAAATGCCTCTGAATGCAGAAATCTGCTGGCAGTTGCAGCTTGCAGGTGCTGAATTAAACGCTCCCTTCCCATCCCACTCAACAATCAGGCAGTAATGTTTTATGAAGTTTAAAGATGTGACCTCAGCCTAGAAAAACTGTGAAGACTGCTTAAGAGGAAGAAAGCATATTGGTATGCTTCTCTTTTTCTGGCCCAGAGTATGATTTGCTAATGCAGGCTGCTAAAGGGATGTGGTTATACAGAAAGTAGATTTAGGCTTGCATTCTTGTAATCGAAGCCACCAAACATGTAAAATATCGAAAACACATGAACTTAAAAGAACGAAGCCAAGCCACTCCTACTTTCGGAAGGTTGCCACCCTTGAGACATAGGTGAACTTTCAGTTTGATTTATGGCTTGATAGAATCCCAGTGACCACAGTAATCAGTTGGATTCTAGTTAAATTTACAGAAACATCTCTGGTATTATTTTTTAAGTCATCTTAATTTACTTTTCATTCTAGAGCCTTTTTCTCAGAGTGCTTCAGAGTTCAAAAAAAAATTTTTACATTCGTTCTCTGCCTCCCTTCATTCCTACTTCCATCCCTCCTTCCCCCATTCCCTCTCTCCCTCATTCATTCATGCACTCCACAATGAGTTAGCATCTACCCTGTCCCAGGCAAGGTTCTAGGCCCTGGCACTACAGAGATGATCAAGTCATAGTCCCTGTTCTTAAGGACTTACAGTTAGTGGGGGAGGAGACTTTTAAGCACACAACCTACCTTTCAAATCAATAAGGGCTGTATTAGAAACAGGGATGGTGCCGAGGAAACAACACAGTCAGAGAGCCCAGCTCTTCCTGAGGAGGAAGGTTGGGAGGTGGGTGGGAAGGTGGGTCATATCTGCCATTTCAGCTGGGTTTTTTTGTTTGTTTGTTTTTAAGATGGAGTCTCGCTCTGTCTTCCAGGCTGGAGTGCAATGGCGTGATCTTGGCTCACTGCAACCTCCACCTCCTGGGTTCAAGTGATTCTCCTACTTCAGCCTCCTGAGTAGCTGGGATTACAGGCACGTGCCACCACACCCAGCTCATTTTTGTATTTTTAGTAGAGATGGGGTTTCGCCATTTTGGCCAGGCTGGTCTCGAACCCGTGACCTCAGGTGATCCGCCCTCCTCGGCCTCCCAAAGTGCTGGGATTATGGGTGTGAGCCACTGGGCCCAGCCTTTAGCTGGGTTCTGAGTGTGACTTTACTCCAGGAAGAAGATGAAGGGCACTCCAGATAAAGGCAGTTATGCCAAAGCACAGAGCTGTGAAAGGGCAGAAGTTCAGCAGCGTGGCTGGGACAATGGCTGGAGGGGAAAGAGAAAGGGGTCAGGCTGCAAGTGCAAAGGTCAGCTTTTAGAAGGCAGACTCTGCTCCCTCTGCCTGGTACATGCTCATCCCAGATCTCTGCATGGCTCCTTCACACCACTCAGGCCTGGTTACCAACACCACCACCCCATAGTTCTTGCCCACATGCCCCATCCCCAAATTTATAATCCCTAGCTCTAGCCTACCTCTGTGCCCTCCAACACTTTCTCTTTCCTTCCTGGTACTTATCCCAACAGGAACCCACTATTAATTTATTTATCTGCCTGTTTATCGGGTGACATTTTTCTAACACACACTTTAGGACCCACAGATGCATAAAAAAAGAATGTCTACACTTTCAGTACTTTTGTTTTTAACATGGGAAGACTGTATTTAAATACATCTGAGTTGTCAGTCCATTAAAACAATAATAGGCCTTTACTGCTTTTTTTCAAGTGAACACAGGAATTCCCGACTTTCTTTTACCACAAAAGTATACGAACCTAGCATTAGGCAGCAACAGTGTGGGTCCCCATGGTGTTGATGAAAACACCTTTTTTGGTACAGCATGCAGAATGGTAAGGATGGGGCATGAATCTCTCTTGGCCTTGCCAAGTTATAAATTATAGAAAGGGAAATTCTGTGGCAGCAGGGGAACATCACCACAGATAGTATTTTTTTTTTTCCGGAATCTAAAAGGACCAGAAAGCATTTTGATAATCTTGTTAAAATACTTTAAAAAGGCATGGTATTAAATTGATGAACTCTAAATTACCTGAAAATTAATTATTCTTGGGTCAGGTGAAAAAGTATCCACTGAATGCTTATTCACTCTCCACGAATATTCCATCATGTCTCATTCGGGCATTTGTACTAGGTCTGAGTGAAATACAAAGATGAATCAGACCTCAGGTAGCTTATCATCATAAATAATGCTAAGGCCTGTCTGAAAGCCCCAAATGCCACAAGACAGGCAAAGAGGATGCACTTGAGGGTAGATGGTGCTTCAGCACAAGGAGAACAGCAGCGTCAGGCAGGGCTTTGAAGTAAAGGGAGAACACAGCCCTGCTGAAGTGACGAGCGCATTTCAGGCAGATGCGGGAAACTGAAAGGTGCTAGTGAGAAGCAGCAAGTTCAGTTTGGTGGAAGAGGAGTACTAGAAAATCCGCGGCTGGGTGCAGTGGCTCACGCCTGTAATCCAGCACTTTGGGAGGCTGACACAGAGAATCGCTTGAGTCCAGGAGTTCAACACCAGTCTGGGCAGCATGATGAAACCCCATCTCTACTAAAAATACAAAAATTACCTGGGCCTGGTGGCGGGCGCCTGTAATCCCAGCTACTCAGGAGGCTAAGGCAGGAGAATCACTTGAACCTGGGAGGCAGACGTTGCAGTGAGCCAAGATCGTGCCACTGCTCCCCAGCCTGGGAGACAGAGCAAGACTCGATCTCAAAAAAAAAGAAAAGAAAATCCCAGGCTGGGTGCAGTGGCTCACACCTGTAATCCAGCACTTTGGGAAGCTGACATGGGGGAACTGCTTGAGCCCAGGAATTCAACACCAGCCTGGGCAACATGGTGAAACCCTGTTTCTACTGAAAATACAAGAAATTTGCCAGATGTGGTGGCACATGTCTATAGTCCTAGCTACTCAGAAGGCTGAGGCGGGTGGAACACTTGAGCTGGGGAGGTCGAGGCCTGCAGCAAGTGATGATGGCATGCACCACTGCACTCCAGCCTGGGCAACAGAGAGAGACCGCTCTCAAAAAAAAAAAAGAAAGAAAGAAAGAAAAGAAAATCCTGTTTGAAGGTGGATTATAGGGCTCCCCCACCCTATGCTTAATCTGCAGAAAAGGGACATTGATCAAAGGTTTTGCATGGGCACAGTAAGATGTCCAGAAGAATGCTTCGGGAAGAACAGGACACCCACATGCTGGACTAGAGAGGAGCAAATCTGCAGAGGATGCCTCAAGGGAGGTCCTCGCCAGCCTAGGGAAGAATGATGGCAGTGCAGATGGAACAGAGGAAATAGGGCTGAGGCACGTTCCTGGGGTCCATTGACAAGATCTCGATGCTTCAGATGTTGGGGAAACCATTATTCTATTCACGCAGTTGCCCATTCCAGAAATATGAGGCTGTCGTCTCCTCCTCAATCCACTGAATCATGAAGTCCCATCAATTCTACTTCCTGCTGAGTCCATTTACTCCTCTCTATCTATATGGCCCATCTGGTCTCCTAACGCATGCAACTCCACTCCATTCGCAACACAAAATTCATGTTGATCTTTTTAAAAATGCTAAGCTGATAATGGCATTCTCTTACATGAAAAAAAAAAACCTTTAATGGCTTAGAAAGAGGCTGAAAACCCTTCACTTTAGTCTCTAATGCCCTGCTTAGCTGTGTTCCTGCCTCCCTCTCCAGCCGCATCCAGCTCCTCTCTGCTCCCTGGCTTCCTCCTAGATCCTCATGTACAACTCAGCTCTTCCCTGTTTCCGCCACCCCAAGAAATGCCCCTCACTCTTCACCTAGGCCCTCAGACACAGGGTCTCCTCTCCCAGCCCTCTAAACTTCCCTTTGAGCACATAATTTGTAATTCAATAGCTGGAAAGCAGCCATGGTGCAGTGGCTCATGTCTGTAGTCCTAGCACTTTGGGAGGCCCAGGCAGGAGGACCGCCTGAGCCCAGGAGTTCAAGATCAGCCTGGGCAACATAGTGAGACTCCGACTCTTCAAAAAATATAATAAAATGAAATAATTAGCTGGGCATGGTGGCACACGCCTGTGGTCACAGCTAAGAGCCTGGGAGGTCAAGGCTGCAGTGAGCCATGATCTTGCTACCACACTCCAGCCTGGGTGACAGAGCAAGACTCTGTCTCCAAAAAAAAAAAAAAAGTTAAAGTTGAAAAGCTACTTTTTAATGACAATTTCCCTAGACAAGTGCCCTCTGCTCCAGGCTTACCGTAACCATACAGGCTAGAATAGTATCTTGTATACAGAAGGCACTCATTAGATGAACAGATGAATAAGAAGCAAGGAGTCAAAGATGACACTGAGGTTTCTAGTCAGGGTGACTAGAGAGAAAACACTATCACTGGTAAGCAAAGGGGTGTAAGTTAAAAGGAAAAAATTATGACATTAAAATTGGAAGTTGAAAAATATGTTCAGCAGATTGATGGAAAAGTAGAAATGGAGCTAAGGAGAGAAGAATGGGCTAGAAATATGTACTTGAAAGTCACTGTCACACTTTGGGAGGCCAAAATGGGCAGATCGCTTGAGCCCAGGAGTTCAACATGAGCCTAGGCAACATGGCAAAACCCCGCCTCTACAGAAAAAAAAAAACACTACAAAAATAAGCTGGGCATGGTGGTGCATGCCTGTAGTCCTAGCTACTGGGGAGACTGAGGTGAGAGGATCACTTAAGCCCGGGAGGCAGACGTTGCAGTGAGCTGAGATGGTACCTCTGCACTCCAGCCTGCATGACAGAGCCAGACCTGTCTCAAAAAAAACAAAATGTAGGTCATTTTCATTGAGCTGGGCACGGATGCTATACAGCTAAGTCAGAGTGCAATGAAATGATCTCTCTGAATATGTCTTTCCAACTAGACTAGAAGCTCCTTAAGGGTATTGCCTTTTTGTTGCTGTTGTTGTTGAGACAGTCTCTCTCACTGTCGCCCAGGCTGGAGTGCAGTGGCACAATCTCGGCTCACTGCAACCTCCGCCTCCCAGAAGGGTATTGCCTGTGTTGTACTCATCTCTTTATCATAAGTGTCCTAAATAATGAAAGAACAATTCTTCAAGAGAAAAGGAGTGGTCAGCCCCTTTACCGTCCTGTCAAGGAAAATTAAGCCTGAAGGTCATACTATTGGATGCTTAAAGGCCCTGCCGATTCATCACAAGACCGTTTCCACAAACTGATGGGAGAGAGACACTTGCAAGGCTTAGGTGAGTAACATGAGTCACTTTTTCTAGATTACCAGAGCATTGTCAGCACTGAGGGGCTGATGGCCCGGTGCATGTGGATAAGGTATCCTTTTCCTCTTCCATCTCATTAGGAAGACTGACCCCAAGACTCCAAGAGACACTTTCTCAAGTGTGCATAGGCTTTCTCTTCAGAACCACACAAAGCTCAGAAACAAAGCTCATTTTGGCTTTCCAGCATCTCTATGGTTTTCCAGCAAATCGAGGTGAACACCCGAGAAAACTCAGGTTTCAGTGCTGCAGTAGAAATTGATAGGAAGACTTTGGCCTGCTTTGGTTCTAGACCATTCAAGTAATCTAGCCCAGGGAAGGTGTCGTAGGGTTCCAGCCTGGCTCACCAGAGTTTTATGCTGGGACGTGGAGCAAGAGCCATGTGCAATAATCAAGAGATGCTTTGCCTTGGTTTATTTTCTGACTACATACCTACCTCTAGGACTTTTCAAGAAAATAAGTTCCAGGGAAAGATTGTGGTATTCCTTAGCAACCCAGCCAAATACAACTATAACAGCATCTCAGTTTCAACACAGTTTACAGGAAGTAAGAGAGTCAGGGCTGGGTCTTTGGAGAAATAAGCTCAAGGGAGATGTTTCTGTGTTGGGAAGCAAGAATTTATGAGCTGTCTGTCTAGTCAGATAGCATCACAGATTTGTAAATAATATTCATAATAATTAGCAAGATTCCTTTCTATTACTGTGTTTACCAATTGGAAATATGAGAAGATCAACAGACATTAATCAGAGAACTCATTTTATAGATTTAGATTTATTTATTTATTTGTTTGTTTTGTTTTGTTTTTTTTTTGAGACGGAGTTTCGCTCTTGCTGCCCAGGCTGGAGTGCAATAGCGCAATCTTGGCTCACTGCAACCTCCACCTCCCGGTTCAAGCGATTCTCCTGCCTCAGCCTCACAAGTAGCTGGGATTACAGGCATGCGCCACCACACCCAGCTATTTTTTGTTTTTAGTAGAGATGGGGTTTCACCTTGTTGGTCAGGCTGGTCTGGAACTCCTGATCTCAGATGATCCACCTGCCTCGACCTCCCAAAATGCTGGATTCCAGGCATGAGCCACCGTGCCCAGCCTCATTTTATAGATCTTAGAGGCCTCTTTTCATACCTGAAATATCTGAATATATTTTAGGGAACACAAAAATAAAACCATTTAAAGTGGCAAAATGGTAATAGGAGAGTTATATAAAAGTATTAGAACTAAATAGCCTTTCTGTAAATAATTAAAACTTATTTTAATACCAGCACCCAATGCACGACTTTTGCTAAAATATTGAGAGTACATTAGGCACTTTGGTAATTTAGGAACAAATGCTATTTTGATTTTACTTTCTCTTAGATGCACTGCAGATCAATGTCATCACGTCATACTAAAATTTAAGGTTCAACAATCTTCATGCCTTTTAAAAGTAATCTTCTTTGCCCTGCAAATTTGTTCTTATATAATATTTTAGAGCACTAAAAAAGTCATTACATAACAAAGCCTTGCAGTTTTTCATTTTTATTATTTTGACTAATTTTTATCCTTTATGATGTTCCCACGATAGAATTTTTAGTCTCATAACTTTACATATGATGAAAACTGAACGAAAATGAAAACAGTCTCTGAATTTATACTGCATTTATACCTCTCAAGAGACATTCTTCCAGGACTTCAAATTCACAAATATATCTTTCATTTCCCGTTTTTTAAAAAAAGCCATGGGCCTTGCCCACCCCCTCAACCACTTTCAAGTGGCATGCCAAATCATTTTTGCAGTGTGGGCAGTCAACCCAGATCTAGATTCTTAGACTTCAGAAGCAAATCCTCTTTACCCCTCCTTTACCTATGGATTAGAAAAATCAATAAAATAGAGACTAGCAGGAAGCAAATGACAAATTCATAAGTGAAGGCTCTGTTTATACTTTAATAATTTACAAGGAATCAATTATTAGGTTTCAGTGTATTCTGCCTTGATTAAAACTGTTAGTCTACCCAAGAAAATAAAAATGTATTTTGAGTTTTTGCACATCTTACATTCACAGTAGGAATCCTGTTTCTGCCTATGTTTCTATGTGTCAAACCTGTATTAAATATAGACTTTTGGCCAGGCATGGCGGCTCACGCCTGTAATCCCAGCCCTTTGGGAGGCCGAGGCAGGCAGATCACTTGAGGTCAGAAGTTTGCGACCAGCCTGGCCAACATGGTGAAGCTCTGTTTCTATCAAAAATACAAAAAAGTAGCCAGGTGTGGTGGCAGGCACCTGTAATCCCTACTCAGGAGGCTGAGGCACAAGAATCACTTGAACCTGGGAGGTGAAGGTTGCAGTGAGCCAAGATTGCACCACTGTACTCCAGTCTGGGCAACAGAGTGAGACTGTCTAAAAAAAAATAAAATAAAAGAATAGACTTTTGAAAGTAAAATGTTACTCTATATAGCCTTACTTATTCATTCAAAAAATATTTATTGACTAAGTATTATGTGCCTGAACATAGGCTGAACAATACAGGCAAAGACGAACAAGAAGTTGATGCATGAATGTACCATGTTCCTATAAAGATAAAAAGGCAAAAGTCAGTAACAAAAACCCACATTGTAACCTAAGAATAATATGATCCTGAGAAAATCTTCAAAGAAGAAAGCTTCCTAAAATAACCTTTATACTAAAACTATATATATATATATACATATATATATATGTTAAAAGTTTGAGACAGAGTATCACTCTGTCACCCAGGCTGGAGTGTAGTGGCACAATCACAGCTCACTGCAACCTCTACCTCCTAGGCTCGAGCGATCCTCCCACCTCAGCCTCCTGAATAGCTGGGACTACAGGCATACACCACCACATCCAGCTAATTTTTTCTATTTTTTGTAGAGACGAGGTTTTTGCCATATTGCCCAGGCTCATCCCAAACTCCTGGGCTCAAGCGATCTGCCCACCTCAGGATCATAGGTGTGAGCTACTGCACCCAGCCGTCTATTTTTTTTTTTTTTTTTTTTTGGAGCAACATGGCTGTTTATTTCACCTGGGTGCAGGTGGGCTGAGTCTGAAAAAAGAGTCAGCAAGGGTGGTGGGATTATCATTAGTTCTTATAGGTTTTGGGATAGGCAGTGGAGTTAAGAGCAATGTTTTGGGGGCAGTGGGTGGATCTCACAAAGTGCATTCTCAAGGGACCCAGCCCTCTATTTTCAAAGAATAGGTTTTATCTAATATTATCATGGTAAATATCCATATTAGTTTAAGAGAGAAATGAAAATAATTTTTGAATCCTGTTCTTACAGACATCAAAGAAAGCAGGACAGAATGCACACTGCACTATTCAATTTGTTGATTTGTCCTCTGTCATCTTGTGGAGAGTGATAGAGTATTTTTTAATTTCTTCAATTAGGATAGTCCAATTGCAATAAGGTGGCATAAACATGCTGTCTCATGCTTAAATAGTAAAGACTAGTCAGCAGTCAGTTATATATATAATTGTCACCAGCCTACAATTTTTTTCCTTATAGAAACAACAAACATAAGGCCATTTAGTACTAGTAAATCCTATCATAAATCTCAAGGCACATGCCATCTTATATATTAATTAGCTCTCTCTTTGGGCCATAACAACTAAAAGAAAAGGCAAAAGATTTTCTGAATAAAGCTCTTACATGAGGTATTATTTATGAAAATGATCAAATCCTTAATTCACATATGTTCAGTGAATGTAATTAATGGTATTATTTGTTAATTTATTGATTCAATAAATACTACTAAGGTCTCATTTTTGTGTTCCCTAAAATTCATATGTTGAAATCCTCACCCCCAAGGTGATAATATTACGAGGTGAGGGCTTTGGGAAGTGATTAGGTTAGGAGGGTGGAACCCTCATGAATGGGATTAGTGCCCTTATAAAACACTCCAGGCCAGGCACTGTGGCTCACGCCTGTAATCCCAGCACTTTGGGAGGCTGAGGTGGGTGGATCATCTGAGATCAGGAGTTCCAGACCAGCATGGTCAATGTGTCGAAACCCTGTCTCTACTGAAAATAGAAAAATTAGCCAGGCATGGTGGCACATGCCTGTAATCCCAGCTACTCGAGAGGCTGAGGCATGAGAATGGCTTGAGCTGGGAGGCAGATGTTGCAGTGAGCCGAGATTGCGCCACTGCACTCCAGCCTGGGTGACAGAGCAAGACTCTGTCTCAAAACAAAACGAAACAAAACAAAAAACCAGAGAGAAGCTCCAGAGAGGAGAGATCCCTCTCCTTTTTTGCCCCATGCGATAACAGAGAAAAGACAGCTATTTATGAGGAAGTGGGCCCTCACAAACACTGAATCTGCTGGTGCCTTGATCGTGCACCTTCTAGCTTCCACAACTGTGAGAAAATACATTGCTGATGTTTATATGCCACCTTGCTTATGGGAGATTATGGCAGCCAGAACTGAATAGGACAAATACTTGTAGAGCACCTATTACATGTGAGCACTACGGGCACAAGAATAAAGAAAACAGACCCTAACTTAAAAAAAAGAAAAAAAAAAAAAAAACAACGAACAGTCAGCCAGGAGGCTGGCCACTAAAATGCAAGAGTGCATGCAGCAGGCACTGTGGGAAGACAGAAGAGTAGATCCCAGGTGTCTGGGCAGGGCTGTGTGGAGGAGAGAAGGTTCTGAGAGCTGTCCTGCAGGATGCCACGCAGCCCGGGAAGAAGCCAGGAGCCTGGGGGAATTGTTCTCGCATCCCAAATCAGTGGTTCCAGCAACTGTCAACACAATAAAACTACAGAACTTGAAAGGGGAAAATGGGAAAATAAGCACAGAAGGACAGATGTGCACCAGGGTGAGGAGATCCCGACCTCTTTATTAGAGAAAAGACCGGCAACCCTGCGGCTGGGGCTGGTCACAGAAAGGGGGCCTTGTGAGAGGGGCTGCGATGAGGCAGATGGATGCCAAACCTCGAAAGGCTTTGCTGCTGTGCTAGCAAATTTAGTTTCCTCCCATAGCTGGTCAGGAGCCCAGTGAACTCTAAGCAGGAAACTGCACTGATCAGAAGGTAATTTCATAGTAACTACTCCGACAGCACAGAGAAGCGATGGAGAAGGAAGGGAAGAAGGGAAAGCCACTGAATGGCCCACTTGAGACCAGAAAAGGTCAAAAGTTTGAGGCAGATATAACGCATTTGGGGAGGACTGGGCATTCTCCTAACCAGGCAGCAATCCTGCCGAAAATTAAAATGAGTAGAGTGTCTGTTCACCAACCAAATATTAGAAAAAGGAAACAGCATAATCTTGAAATGAACTCTGCAGCCTTTTAAAATTTAAAATCCATGACCCTACAGAAAGTTATGCAAATATTTTTTGTTTCTAATTTTAGCAGAGAACAACACTGTCAGTCTGGAGTAAGTGACAAAAATAAGAAAGGGAAGTCTATCCTGATGCCCAGCCAGAGAAAAATTGGAAGAAAGAGATAGAGAAGAGACAGAGAGGTAAATGGGAAGGGAGAGGGTATGGGAATGAGCACAGAGAAAACAGAGCTCCTGACTTTGTACAGTTAAAGCTGTAAATGTTTTGTTCACCAAGTAGAGGAACCCATGCTTTTTCCAAATATAGACAGTACATTTGATAGGATACACAGCCAAGAGCTGTCTGCCCATGCTTGCACATGACCCTCAGGTGTTCCATGGACAAAGATTAGGGAGAGAGGGTGGCTCATGTGCCTCAACTGGTTCAGCAATGGGCAGCATCAGAAATAAGACAGTGAGTGTGTGAGGGTAAGGGGGGAAGAGAGCTTAGTTCAAGAAAAGTACAAAAAGAAAAATAAACTCCTAGTTGAGTTTCTAAAGCCAAGTGGAATTAAACAGGGTAAAGCACCGAGGGAAATTATACCAGGGAAAGTACACCTCCTGTCCTCTGTCTTTATCTGGAAACTAGAATGCTTGCTGCAAGCTCCTCTAGGGACAGGCAGGTTGCAGGTGAATTAAAGCAGTCCATAAACCACATGCCAATGTCTGCATTGCCCCTGGGGAAAGTCCTCTCCCCCTTCCTCCTCCCAGTCTCCTGGAGGTTTCTAGCACCATTGCTACCCTTGTACTCTCTGTGAATCCACCCCTTCATTGCCTTGCCCTCTTCACAGCTAGAGAATAAAAATGGCAAATGCTGCCTATTTCCAAGGCTGCAATGAAATAATACATACTGGATGCATGTTAGCATTATGTATCTTTTATTTTATTTACTTTATATTATTTACTTATTCATTTATTTTGAGACAGGCTCTCACTCAGTCACCCAGGCTGGAGTGCAGTGGCACAGATCACTGCAACCTCCGCCTCCCAGGCTCAAGCCGTCCTCCCACCTCAGCCTCTCAAATAGCTGGGACCACAGGTGCACGCCACCATGCCCAGCTAATTTTTTCATTTTTTTGTAGAGACGGGGCATCACTATGTTGCCCAGGCTGGTCTCAAACTCCTGGTGTATCTTTTTAAAAGGTAACCATCTCTGTTTTCCTGCATAACTAGTCATCTAAGATGAAGTCTTGGATGAGTAAACAGGATTTTTTCAAGATTGTTCATTGCCTTCTCTACTTCAAACATCAGCAGGGTAGATCTTTAGCTGTCTTGTCTGTTCAACCATTTAATCTCAATATGCCCAAAGATGTGGGGAAACAGGTCAGTTTACAAGCATATGCTCTTCTGACTGGTTAGCAAAAAGTCTCAGGTGCAGTATTCTGACAGTATGTTTTCTACCCACCCTATCTATAGAAACTGAAAATTTACAGAGGGAAAAAAGAGTTTTCACGCAAAGCTTATTCTTGCTGAATCTATTCAGGTACCTTCTATTTTGAATTTCAATTGCTACTTTTTCAAAATCTGATGACTGTTCTCAAGGCCTCAGTTTCCCTCTATGACTTGGCTATCTGAAGGATGCAAAACAGGCACAGAGCTACTGCTGTGGTTTGAACAGGTGTCCCCTCCAAGTATCATGGTGAAATTTAATCTCCAATATGGGCATATTGAGAGGTGGGGCCTCTAGGAGGTGACTGGGTCATGATGGCTCTGCTCTCATGAATGGATTAATCCATTAACAGGTTATCACAGGAGTGGGACTGGTGACTAAAGAGGAAATGAGACCTAAGCTAGCCCCCTTGCCATGTGATACTCTGCACCACCTTGAGACTCTGCAGAGTGTCCCCACCAACAAGGAAGCTCTCACCAGATGCGCCCCCTTGACCTTGGACTTCTCCACCTCCAGAACAGTAAAAAATAAATTTCATTTCTCATAAATTACTCAGTTTCAGAAATCCTGTCATAAGCAACAGAAAATGGACTAAGCTACTGCCCTGCTGATCAGCCACCTGTACATGTGCACACCCAGATGACATATGCAAGAATGTTCAGACCATGGTAGATGTTTCCAAAGATGGCCCCCATCAAGTCCTTACCCCTGTGCATACATATGCCCCTTCTCCCATTCAGTTACCCCCCTTCCCTTGAGACTGAGTTGGTGCTGTAACTGCTTTTACCAATAGGATGCAGACAAAAATAATGTTCTGAGAATTTCGAGATCAAAACCTAACAGACTGATAGCTTCCATGTCCTTCTTCTTGGAACATTCACTCATAGAATGCTCCCTCTCAGAACACAGATACCAAGAGAGAAGTCCAACCGGGTCATGTGGAGAGGCCACATGGAAAAGAACTGAGGCCCAACAGCCCACACCACCTTCCAGTCATGGGAATGAACCTTATTGGATGTCCCAGCTTTGTCAAACCCCCAGATGGCTTCAGACCCAACCAAGTTTATGTGAAACAGAAGAGCCACACAGCTGAACCCACTCAACCCACTAAATTGTGAGAGATAATAACAGGTTGTTGTTTGAAGCCACTACACTTTTTTGTGGTTATGCCGCAACAGAAAAATGAAACGCAGACCTCTGAAAATCACAAGTCCACACTGTGAATATATAAATTTTAGCAAAGCACCCACTATGGGCCTGCTCCTTTAATATATATTTTCTCAGTTAATGCTCAAAACTATGCTAAGACATCAGCTTTCTCATGGCAGAGAGATTATGTAAGAGGCAGAACTGAAACTCAAGGCACACTTCCTGGCCCTAATTGATGTGTTTGTCTCACTGCATCTCAGAAGCTGGGACAAGTGACTCTGCGGGGTCAATTCTCAGCTCTCTGAACATGTATCTGCTTTGGGGATCAGTATTACCATGTGTGTTTTCAGGATCATGTTCTTCTATCATGTAGCCACCGATGTGTGGCAATGGAGAACTTTTTATACAGTATCCTAACAAAAATTAGGAAGTCATCATTAGATTCCCCCAATCACATGTATAAGACAGTACAGAAACATAATAAAAGCACATCTAAAAGCCTCTTGGTAGATTCATGCATCAGATAAGATGATGGATTATACAAACTCTGAAGTCCTTTTTCTTCCAGCAATCTATGACCTGCCAAGCGCTGTGCATAATTCCTTACGTGCATGATCTCATTTAACTTTCTCAATAAGCCTATACTTATAAAGCAGAAACTGTTTTCTTTAGAGGTCTTTGGGGTCTTGCTCTGTTACCCTGCTTGGTATGCAGTGTGCAAACACAGCTCACTTTAACCTCAAACTCCTACACTCAGGACATCCTCCCACCTCCTGAGTAACTGGAACTACAGGCACACACCACCGTGAGCAGCTAATTTAACTTATTTATGTATTTATTTTTTATTTTTTTATTTTTATCTTTTTTTATTTTTTTATTTTTTTGAGACAGAGTCTCGCTCTGTCGCCCAGGCTGGAATACAGTGGCGCCATCTCGGCTCACTGCAACCTCCACCTCTTGGGTTCAAGCAAATCTCCTGCCTCAGCCTCCCAAGTAGCTGGGATTACAAGTGCCCACCACCATGCCTGGCTAATTTTTTTTTTTTTTTTTTTTTGTATTTTTAGTAGAGACAGGGTTTCACCATGTTGACCAGGCTGGTCTCGAACTCCTGACCTCAGGTGATCTGCCCGCCTCCACCTCCCAAAGTGCTGGGATTACAGGTGTGAGCCACTTTGCCCGGCAGTAACTGCTTTTATCTCCACCTTATAGATGAGAAAACTAAGGCTTAGAGAAGCAAGAACACAGAAATAGTAAGTGGCAGAGCCAAGATTAAACACCACAGGTCTCCCAGATCCACAGTCTAAATTTTGTCATAAAATATACAGTTTCCATTCCTGCACTAGGAATAATTTGTGGACTTGCTTGGATTATACATATTCCAAGAAATTGTCCCAACTCCCAAAGAGCCATCCCAGCTGCACCACAGGTCATGAGGTGTGCAAGAATCTATCTGGTACAGCATAAAACCATGGAAGCTGCAGGTAAAGCCAGAACCCAAGCCAACTTCCACTTCCCACCCTGGGGAGAAGTTGGAGACTGAGTGTATAAACACTAAGCCTACAAATCTGCACCAACTGTTCTATGGAATAAACTTCTGAATTGCAGCTCTAGTTTATCTTTCAGAACAAGGCCAAGCAATAACTCTGTAAAGAAATGCCTACAAGGATGACCTCTGGAAACACTTCATAATTTAAAAACCAGAATAGCTGGGCACCACTGATCCCACAGCCAAGTAGGTCAAGGCTGTGGCCCCTGCCAGTTCTACAAATTCATATCTGCTTTATCTGAATTCACTCAGGGTCACGAATAGAAGGGTAGATTATCTGAAGTTCTGACGTCTTCCCTTCATTACCAGACATACCAGCCAACAACTGGGTTTTAGGGTACTGAGTACAAGGACATCTGGCTCAACAAAACTGAACAAGTCAGAATTTGCGGTTGGGAACAGAGGTCATTAAAGGATTTACACAGCAAAGAGCATGTCAGTGTGATCTCCAAATTCAAGGTAACATTTCAGAGAAGGTTTCATATCAGATCAACATAAGACCAATTTAAATCTATAATAAACTCCATTTCTTCATCTTGTATCTTAATGCTAAAATGTACTCTGCAAAACACAGGATGCTAAACTATGCACCCTGGATATATTCACAGATAGGAATTACTTCCAGAAAGAGCATGAACTAGTAAGCATATTACAGGAAAATTAATTTTTATGTTTTTTTCTTACAAAAATCAGAGTCTTTACACAGTATCCTAACAAAAATTAGGAAGTTTCATTAGATTTCCACTATCAAATTTACAAGGCAATATAGAAACATAGTAAAAGCACATTTAAAAGCCACTTGGTAGATTTATGCATTAGATAAGGTGATAAATTATATGACCTCTAAAGTTCTATTTCATATATGTATATATATTTGCATAAGAAACTAAATCACAAAGGACAAGTTTATCTCTATAATAAATCTTTCAAAAATATTCTGACTTTCCACACTGAAATATTTAAGTTTTAGGTAAGAGGTAGATAAGGTAAGTGGTGATTCTCATTTATTTCAAAGCCAGAGTCTACTAACACCCATAATTCATAAGCACTAAACCCACGGGAAAGAGGGAAGGAAGACAACATAAAGGAGGGAAGGAGCAAAGAAATAAAGGAGAAAGAATAGAAAGGAAGGAAGAAAAGAAAGGAAGGAGAAAGAAGGGAGGAAGGAGGAGGGAGGGGACTAAAGGAAGGGAGGGGTGAGGAAGGAGGAAGGAAGAGAGGAGGGCAGGGAGGGAAAACCACCCACCGCTGGGCTGTGATAAATGACAATAAATCCCAAAACCCTGAAAACCTGAAAACTGCAATCTACAATTCACTGATCAGTTCAGTAGTCACTAGGTAAGAAGCAAAACTTGAGTCCAGCTGTCATGAAAATCAAGAAATGTAAATGAAACAAAAAGGAAAAAAAAATATCATGACAAAAGAAAGAATATCGGGGACAGTTAAAAATAGGAGGAAGATCTAACTGCCTTTTTTGCAGAAATTAACAAGCCTAAAATTCATATGGAAATACAAGGTAACCAAAATAGCCTAAACAGTCTTGAAAAAGAAGAAAGCTGGAGGCCTCACACTTCCTGATTTCACAACTTTTTACAAAGCAAAAGCAATCAAGACTATGTGGTACTGGCATAAGGACAAACATAGATCAATGGAAATCAAATGGAGACTATGGGAATAAACTCATACATTTATGGTCAATTGATTTTTTACAAGGGTGCTAAGAAAATCCAATGGCGCTAAGAAAATCCAATGGCAAAAGAATGGTGTTTTCAACAAATGATGCTGGGACAATTAGATATCCACATGCAAAAGAATGAAGCTGGCCCCCTAACTCACATGATAGATAAAAATTAACTCAAAATGAAGCAATGACCTAACTGTAAGAGCAAAAATATCTAACTCTTAGAAGAAAACATAGGTGTAAATCTCTGTGACATTGAATTGGGCAATGCTTTCTTACGTAAGACAATGAAAGTACAAACAACAAAAGAAAAAACAGATAAATACGGACTTCATCCAAATTAAAACATTTTGTGCTTCAAAAGACATTATCAAGAAAATGAAAAACAACCCGCAAGATGATAGAAAATATTTGCAAATCATATATTTGATAAGGGGCTTGTATCCAGAATAGATACAGACTATTACAACTCAGGAATAAAATGACCAATTTAAAAATAAGCAAAGAATCTGAACGGACAGTTCTCCAAAGATATACAAATGGCCAATAAACACATGAACAGAGGTCAACACCATTAGTCATTAGGTAAATGCAAATCAAAACCACAGTAAGGTACCACTTCACATCCACTAGGATGGCTTAATAAAAGACAAGATAATAACAAGCACTGGTGAAGATGTGGAGAAACTGGAACCTTCATTCATTGTTGGTACGGCAAAATGGTACAGCCACTTTAGAAAATGGCTTGGTGGCCAGGCATGGTGGCTCATGCCTGTAATCCCAGCACTTTGGGAGGCCAAGGTGGGTGTATCACTTGAGGTCAGGGGTTCGAGACCAGCTTAGACAACTTGCTGAAACCCCATCTCTCCTAAAAATTCAAAAGTAGCCAGGCATGGTGGCAGGTGCCTGTAATCCCAGCTACTTGGGAGGCTAAAGCAGGAGAATCACTTGAACCCAGGAGACGGAGGTTGCAGTGAGCCAAGATCGTGCCACTGCACTCCAGCCTGGGTGACACAGTGAAACTCCATGTCAAAAAAAAAAAGAAAGAAAGAAAATGGCTTGGTGATTCCTCAAAAAGTTCAGCATTGAATGACCGTATGACCCAGCAATTCCACTCCTAGATATATACTTAAGCAAGCTGAAATCATGTCCACCCAAAAACTTGACGTGGATATTCATGGTTTATTCATGACAGTCAAAAAGTGGAAACAATCCAAAGGTCCATCAGCTGATGAATGGATAAACAAAAGGTGTTCAAGCACCATACAACAGGATAGTATTCAGCCAGAAAAGTGAATGAAGTACAGATCCCTGCTACAACATGGATGAAGCACGAAAGCATTATGCTAAGTGAAAGAAGCCAGTCACAAAATGCCACATATTGTATGATTCCACTTCTAAGAAATACCTAGAATAGGCAAATTTACGGAGACAGCAGATTAGTGGTTGCCAAAGGCTGGGTGAAGGGAGATATGGGGAGTAACAGCAAATTGGTACAGGGTTTATTTTTGAGGTGCCAAAAATGTTTTGGAATTAGATATTGGTGATGGTTGCACACTTTATGAGTCTACTGAAAACCACCAAATTGTACACAGTACTTTAAAATGGTTACTTTTATGGTCTATAAGTTATCTCTCAATTTTTAAAATAAATTTAAAAATAGAAGAGAGAAGTATACAGAAGTGGGTTAGGGGTAACAGTAAACAGAAAAACAGTGAGGAGATGGAAGAGGGAAGCCCACCAGCACTGAGTATTCAATGGGCAGGCTCCATATCACATTCACTTTTTATCCCTAACGTCTGGCACTAGCACACAAGGCTGACCCAACCAATGTGCACTGAAGGAAGGGAGGAAGGGAGGGAAGGAAGGAAGGAAGGAAGGAAGGGAGGAAGGGAGGGAAGGAAGGAAGGGAGGGAGGGAGGGAGGGAGGGAGGGGAAGGGGAAGCGGAAGGGGAGAGAAGGGAAGGGAAAGGAAGGAGAAAGGGAGGGAGGGAAGGAGGAAGAGAAAAAGAGACAGTGGGAGGAAGGAAGGAAAAAGTGAAGTTTAAAATAGACAGCTACTATATACATCAGTAAGTCCTATGCTACACTAACAGTGACTAAAAGACTGCTACTCAGTTTGCCTCTTCCTGCAACGGAAGGGGAGACCATGTTCAAAATAGGTTTCAAAATATTTGGCTTTATAATGGCCTCCCTTTTTATTTATTTTTATTTTTTGAGACAGAGACCATGTTTATTTTTTTGAGACCATGTTGGGGCATCTCTCCCCTAACGGATGGACTGAGGCATATGGTAAAAGGGAACTCTAAGCCCCTTTCACAAATTATATTACAGTATAATACAATACATACAGAACAGTGCAATGTTTATAATAGCAATTCTGGGCAAAGTAGAAAAGGTTAAATTATCTTCAGTATAATCCTTAAAAGCAAGGGAAAAGATTTTTCATACAAATAACTGATATATTTCAGACCATGCCATGACCAAATACTATGTGTTATTTAAAGAAATGTTAAGTTTATAAATTTCACTTAGCCCAAAAATTGTTTCTTCTCATCAATCATAGTACATTTCAATACAGACGTATTACTTTTCCTATATCATACAACAAAATAAATTCAAAATGGAGGTAAGCGTCAAGTGTAAAAATAAAATATATTAAACTTTATAGAATAAAATATAGGCCAGATGCAGTGGCTCACGCCTGTAATCCCAGTAGTTTGGAAGGTTGAGGCAGAAGGATTGCCTGAGCCCAGAAATTCGAGGCCGCAGTGAGCTATGAAGGCACCACTGTACTCCAGCCTGGGCAACACAGCGAGACTTTGTCTCTCAAAATAATGAAATAAAATACAAATGAATACTTCTCGGATATATGTATGATGCAAGAATCTGCACTTAAAAGGGATAATTTTGACTAATTAAAAAATCTGTCAAGAATTCACATAAAAATTATCATAAACATAACACTAAGGAAAAATATAATAAAATTTTAAAAACAAAGGGTTAATATTCTTAATATGTATACAACTCCTTATTATACTAAAGGAATCTAAAGCACATTTCTGGTTTTAAACACTAGATGTCATTTAATGTGATGTTAGGAACTAGAGATGGAAACCAATTTCTGTATGAAAGTACGTTTGAGGCTCCTGTGGGCCAGTCAGCAGGTATGGAGAGTAGAGCAGACGCTTAATCTACAGCTCTAAGGTCTGGGCTACAAATATGTATTAGGGAGTCATCCGATACTCAAAAAGGCATTTTCTTCATTTCACATGAACCAAAGGAATGAAACCTAGCTGATTTCTCCCTACTGCAAACAGACAACTTACTACACTAATCTCATTATTATTATTATCATTATTATTGCTGTCATCAAAAAGCACTCTGTACTGAGGTAGAAGTCAGGACTTGACTCCAGAGGTGGGGCTTGGACACCGGACCAGATTGAGGACTAGCTAAAACAAAGCCAGAGCAGAAGCAGCTGTCAACAACAAAATGACATGCCCACCAGTGTGCCATGTCAATTTACTGTTGCCATAGCAATACCAGGGAGTTACCACCCCTTTCCATGGCAATGACCTAGTGACCCAAAAGTTACTACCCTTTCCTGAGAAGTTTCTGCAAAAACCACCCCTTAATCTGTATGCAATTAAAAGTAGGTATAAATATGACTGCAAAGCTGCCCTGAGCTACTACTCTCTGCCTACTGGGTAGCCGTGCTCTGAAGAAGCAGTCACAGAGCTGTAACAATGTCTCTTCAATAAAGCTGTTTTCTTCTACCTCTGGCTTGCCCTTGAATTCTTTCCTGGGCAAAGCCAAGAACCCTCATGGGCTAAGCTCCACTTTGGGTCTCGCCTAGCCTGCAGCAGCTCTATCTCAACAACCCGATATTTTAAAATATGTTCTTTTTGGAAAATTCATGTTTCCAACCTGAGAGCTGATTTTCAAAATAGGTTTTCAAAATATTTGGCTTTATAATGGTCTCCCTTTTTATTTTTTTTTATTTTTTGAGACACAGTCTTGCTCCATCACTCAGGCTGGAGTGCAGTGGCTCACTGCAACCTCTGCTTCCCAGGTTCAAGCGATTCTCCTGCCTCAGCCTCCCAAGTAGCTGGGACTACAGGCGTGTGCCACCACGCCCAACTAATTTTTGTATTTTTTAGTAGAAATGGGGGGGGGTTTACCACGTTGGCCAGGCTGGTCTCAAACTCCCAACCTCAGGTGATCTGCCCCCCTCGGCCTCCCAAAGTACTGGGATTACAGGCGTGAGCCACCACACCCAGCCTGTGGTCTCCCGTTATTTTGAGGGGGCGGGGGAGACCTTAGTCCCTAGCAAAGTAATTCTCTAGCATATTAAGTATATGAAATGTTTCTATGCAAATGTGTTCCTTCCTACCCTACTGTGGTAAGCATGGCACAGAAGACCCTGTAGAAGATATCATCAGAAACCGCAGTCAATACTGTGCACCTCTCTGTATACAGATAAGGCAGAAGGGAGTTCATTCCAAGATGTGCAGTAAAATAATTCAGAAAAGAATGGTTGGGGGCAGTGGTGGGGGGCTTCTTTTTGGAATGAATGAACAGACAATGAAAATGAATGAATGCACATACAGCAGTGAGACAATGCAGGTTAATCCAGGGTTTACTTCAGTAATCTACTGACAGCAGCCCTCCACTGAGGAGGAGTTAGGAAGCTTAAGATGAAGAAAACCTAAAAATCAAGCAGAGTTTTGAAAAAATGTTAACTGTTTCCACTGTAAGTTTACAAAGTAAGGTGGCAAACTGAGCAAAAAAAATCTCATTTTTAAAAATGAATCATGTTCACTGTTATGCAGCCAGCATTATGAGCAATTAAGTGTTTCGAGTGGTTGAGAAAACAAGAAAGGCGTTTCAGGTTCCAGTTCCCATTCTTGAGCTTTCAAAAGCCTGTGAAATCTGGCCACTGGGGACAGATGCATGGAAGACTTAACTGGCCTGAGAGATGGGCACTCTCCCTTCCTGAAGAAGTCCTACACCTCTGTAAATTGGGTTCAAACCAGTCAAGAATTCTCAACTTAAGCTGTATCAGTGTGAATTCAAATTTCTCTAAGTTAAGAGATTCTCGGAAGGAAAAACAACTCTATTTTCAGTCAATTAAAATTAGCAAGAAAACAAGTACATTTACAAAGGGTCATGCTCCAGAAGTTATTCTCGTAAGAAAGTGGTTGGGAATTTGCCTTCCATGTTCCCATGGAAACCCTGTTAAATAACACCTGAGCCCACAAAGGCCTACTGACCTCATCCCGTCTGAGGCATGAATACCAGCAGGCAGGCCACGTGCCTTACCTTGGGAGTAGCCTGCACTGTTTCCAGAGACTGCCTTCTCTCTGCTTTCCTCGTGAACACATTTCTTTAAATAACACTCCCTGTTACATGCCTTCTGTTGTTCTCCAGAAATCAGTCAAGTCACCATACCTGACATCTACCACCACCTGCTTTCCTGAAACTGCTCTGGCAAAGTTATCAGGGGTTTTCTGATCTCCAAGTCCAGTTATTTCTCTGAAACATTCAACTTCACTGACCTTCGGACAAGCCCTCTTTGCATCGCTTTTAGAGCTAATCCCTTCTCTCTCTCCCTCTCTGAACTTTCTCTCATCTGTTGTGCCATCTTACCATCTTCCCTTTCTCACTAGATGATGCCTTCCTTTGCCCATTTTTTGTTGTTGTTGTTGGTTGGTTGGTTGGTTGGTTGGTTGTTTTTTGAGACAGAGTCTGGCTGTTTCACCCAGGCTGGAGTGCAGTGGTACGATCTCAGCTCACTGCAGCCTCTGCCTCCTGGGTTCAAGTGATTCTCATGCCTAAGCCTCCCAAGTAACTGGGACCACAGGCGGGTGCCACCACACCCAGCTAATTTTTCTATTTTTAGTAAAGATGGGGTTTCGCCACGTTGGCCAGGCTGGTCTCAAACACCTGGTCTCAAACATCAGGTGATCTGCCTGCCTCAGCCTCCCAAAGTGCTGGGATTACATTACAGGCATGAGCCACCATGCCCCGCCGTCCATCTTTAAATGCCAGTGTTTCCTTAGTTCTATCATAGCCTTCTCTTTATCCTACCCCTTCCTTGTGGAGAGACTCATTTTTTCCATGATTTATTATAAAATGCCTGGCACATGTTAAGTGCCCAATAAATGTTAGCTTTCATCATTATCCTTCAAAACCCAGTTCAAATGTCACCTCCTGTCCAATGTCTTAGCCAACCTCCTCCACACTTCCTTCTCCCCCTGAAGAATCCTCCATGATTTGTGCTCTCAAAGAACCTTACATAAACCTCTAGTATAACAATTAGCACCAGCCTAGGCAACATGGCAAAACCCCATCTCTACAAAAAAAGAATTAAAAAATTAGCCAGCATGGTGGCACACACCTGTGATCCCAGCTACTCAGAAGGCTGAAGTGGGAGGATCGCCTGAGCCCAAGGAGGTTATGGCTGCAGTGAGCTGTGATCGCACCACTGCACTCCAGCCTGGGTGACAGAGTGACTCAGTCTCAAATTTTTTAAAAAACAACAACAACAAACAATTAGCACAATATATACAATATGTTCATAGGCTGGTCTCCCTTACCAGACTGTGAGCCCCTCCAGGAAAGGGATGACATCATTGAATTGTATTCTATAAACATCATTAAGTGTCATCTACAGGTCACACACTGATACAGAAGACCTGGGGGATGTCAAGAACCATAAAATGTGATCTTTGTCATTAACTCACACTTAAGCAGAAAAAGCAGACATCAAAACCAATAACTAAAACACCACTGGGGGGAAAGTGTGATATTCATTCAATCAATCAATCTGTATCAAGTGCCAAGCACTCCATTAGGTACTAGAGGTGCAGGGTTAACAAGACAGAAAAAGAGACATGGAACTATATTCTAATGATTCTTTAAAAAACCAGAAACTGCTCCTTGTTTGTCAGATGTTTCTAACAAAAGGTTTTTCATTATTGTGTAAATTGGACTTGACTTTTTCAGTTGTTCCTTCTTAGTCATATCACATATGATGCAAGACCTATGGAGCAACAGCTTTTTTTATATCTCCCAAAGAATCAAGCATGATTTGAATACTGAATCCTTAAAGCAAATCAAAATTTATTTAACAGCCTTCAGAGGTCATTTCAAGAGGGAATAGATAGGGCTGCTAACAGAAATATGCATTAAAAAAAATTCAGATCTTAAAGAGAGAATAAAAATAGAAGGATAAATAGTTCCAAGATTATTCATACCTTAAAAGAAAAAGAATGCTAAGGTCAAGCTTATAAGCAACGAGGCAATGTGCTGGATTCAGGAAGAAATTTACCGGGTGACCACATATTAGGTATAGATTATGGCTCAAAAGTTGGGTAATACTTTTTGCTGTGGCTAAATGGGACAATGACAAGTCTTGAAAAAATAATTCTCATAGACTAAATATTAAGTCATCAGAAGCTTGTAACCTAGTCCAGGTCTCAAATTATGCTTTCGGCACGTAGACCAGGTAACTGAAAACTAAAAGCAGATGAGAGTCTCGAATTCTCCTATCATAGCCTTTTTCTTCTTCTATGCTCTCAGAAAACCTCCTCATATTAAATGTGGCATATCCTCTGGCACAGAACTCTTTGGGTAACATGCTCCTAACTCCCCTGATAATAAACCATGGAGAATAACCCAAAGAACATACAGTGTGAAAACAGAAAAATCATGATTGCTTCATACATCCACTCCTGCAAACTTAGTCCAATGTGTCTAATGATGTTTTTAGAGGAACATACAAGCCTGTTAAATAGTTGTGGCCTGGGAAAACTAAGGCATGGCAATATACAAATACCACAGTACAATTTTGCTTGAAAATTCTCAAGCAATGTCACAACACGGTGGCAACAGCTTTTGTGTGTACAATGCATTCCCTTCTGGGATCACTTGAAGATGAGATCTGGCCCTTCTTGGGCTACTTCAAATTAGAAGTTAACTTGCCTGCAAACAGGTAATGATAAGAAGATCCAATCCTGAATAATCAAGAGATTATCCATCAAGAAGAGTGTTCATTATTTAACATGATAAAAACCTATTTCTTTAATAAAACCTACACTAAGTGGAGAGTCCTGAGCTCTATGAAGCTTGGAAATTGTGAGGCTGTACTTTCTCATTACTTATGTGTATTTCACCCAGCAGTGAAAATGTCTCTTCAGGTAAACCAAGGAGATACATCAATATCTTAATTTTAGTTCCAAGTGTATACACGATTCGTCTAAAGTAGAAGAGTGTCACTTGTATGCTATTATGGTTTTGGGGTTGTCTTTTATTTTTTATTTATTTATTTATTTTTGAGACAGGACATTGCTGTCACCCAGGCTGGAGTGCAGTGGCGCAATTACGGCTCACTGCAGCCTCTGCCTCTCTGGCTCAAAGTGATCCTCCCACCTCAGCCTCCTGAGTAGCTGGGACTACAGGTGTGTACCACCACAACCAGCAAATTTTTGTATTTTTTGTAAAGAAGAGGTCTCACCACGTTGCCCATTCTAGTCTTGAACTCTTGTGTTCAAGCGATCCACCAGCTTCTGCCTCCCAAAGTGCTGGAATTATAGGCATGAGCCACTGCACCCGGCTGCTATTAAGGTTTAATCTTCTTAAAGATTTCACAAATGGGCACCAAATGAGCCACAGGTGAGGATGTTATAAATTTAACCATAATACTCCTGGAAGGTTACTTAAGCTCAAACCTCCAACACCGACAAATTCTTCAGCTTGGAGTTGTCTGCCTTTTGCCTGCCCTCTGTTGCCCTTTATTTGAATATATGCTGAATGCATTGGTAAGACTAACACAATGGTCCTGTAAGTTAAATGGTAATCAAGTCAAAATTGTAAGTGACTGCAAAGATTTCTTAATGCTGACAGCCCTTACTTTCAGACTTTGGAAATACAAACAACGCAGATCTGCAAAATGACATTCTAATCATCACGGCAGGATCAGTCCTTGGGTAACCCACTCATATGTCATATTTAATGGCTAAATGAGTTTTCTATACTACTGGTTTTATAAGGGAAAGAAGAGTCTGGAACTCTCTTAACAGTCTAGGATAGTATTTCTTTTCCAATTTTATTTCAGATTTACCAACTGCCAAGTGTACTTCAAGCACATAAAATATTGGTAGCACTGAGTTGCTCGGCAAGAAAAGTCAAGCCAACTATTCTTGTCATAACTCACGTGCAAGCTACAACCTTGTTCTCTTTGACTAGGTCAAGCCAAGCAACTTGTGCCCCAACCCTGCTTTGCAATAATATACACACGCTAAGAGATGTATCAGTTTTTAAAACCAGACTCCAGGCTCCTCTAGAGTATCTACAAATCTTTTTCTTATTCAAATTCTATGTATACAGTAAACTCTGGGTCACTGTATCTGGGAAACTGACCAGGAGGTGTTTTGTTGTTTAATTTTTTGAGACAGGGTCTCCGTTTGCCCAGGCTAAAGTGCAGTGGTGCAATTGCAGCTCACTGCAGCCTGAAAAATTAAAATCCTACTGTCCATATTTGAAACCCGAATTTTCCCTGGATCAACCAAAGCTAGTTTCCCAAGACCAATTTCCTAAAAATCTAGGAGATGTCATGGAAGAACTAACGCACATCAACTGTATGTATGTGACTCAAAAACAATCAGAAATGTTACATAAATGTTTAAAAAAGAAATGTTATATAAAGTATACATTCATTAATGTGACTTAGAACCTTCAGAGGTAGCCCAGATTTCTCCGTTAGAACATGTTTTATGTATATCAAATTACAGATATGGTTCTGCATTGACAACGCATCTACTACATCTGCCTTTATTATCTAAAGGAACCTGGTTTGTTTATTTTCTATTCTTATTCTGGCCCAGCCATTCGAATGCTTGGCATTCAGGTTGACAATTTTCTGTCAGCCAAGAATCACACACTCTACACATCATCAACAAGCAAGCAACACAATTTTATTATGTAACACAGGTGAGAAAAATACTAAATTGAAATTATGTTGTTGGCATATTTTAATTATCTAAAACAACCTAGATTTTTTCACAAGCTGAAAAGATTAATACAAAGGACTTCAAATTCCACTACTAGGAAAATAATATATTTTTTAAAAGGTTCTAAATCTCAGGCAATAACTCTTATTTGTTTCCCTAAGAGTCAGTATAAACAAGTTCTTCTTAATTAAAGAATCATAATACCCCTCTTGGAAGTAAATTTAATAATATTTTACCTGTATTTATAAGAGATCTGAAAGGTTTTTAATACAATCTTGGAATTTATATACGTAATTTTCATTATGATACTGATTTCATTAAAAAAATAAGTGGAGGTCTAATGCATATTATACTATTGTGAAAGATTTTTATTTCTGATGCATTTTCACATCTTTTATAGCAGTAATAAACCCTGTTCTCAAGTGCACAGTTCAATGAAATGATCTACATTATGAAGTCCTTAAAATACTCCCTCAGATTTTTTACTTATTCATTACTTAGTTCACTATATAATCTTGCATGTTGTAGGCTCCCAACAATTATTTATTAAATTGCTGAATTCAAATAATAGACTGTAAAATCATAAAAGGCAGAAATCACACCTTTTTAACCTAATTTTATATAGACCTTAGATATCTTGCAGATTTTAAGTAGCCAAAAAATGTCTGCTGATGTGATGCCTGTAATCATGACAGTAATAGTTATTTCAATCTTTTCAAATAGAAAATGTATTTCTGTGAGACAGGAGAACATAAGTTATAAGTGAATAGATTCCGGAATCTGACAGACTTGGGTTCAGAATTGGATTCTGCCCCTCAGTAGCTATGTGACACTGAGACCACTGTTGGTAACAGTTTCAGGGGCTCAGTTTTTGTTTCCCCAAACAAAAAAACTGATTGACTGATGCTATCTGCCTCATAAAGTTGTTTTAAAGATTAAATAGGCCGGGTGCAGTGGCTCACGCCTGTAATGCCAGTGCCAGCACTTTGGGGGACAGATGCGGGAGGATCACTTGACCTCAGGAGTTTGAGACCAGCCTAGGTAACATGGTGAGATCTTGTCTCTACAAAAAATAAAAATAAGGCTTGGCACAGTGGCTCACGCCTGTAATCCCAGCACTTTGAGAGGCCAAGGCGGGCAGATCACTTGAGGCCAGGAGTTCGAGACCAGCCTGGCCAACATGGCAAAACCCTGTCTCTACTAAAAACACAAAAAATTAGCTGGGCATGGTAACCTGGGAGGCAGAGGTTGCAGTGAGCCAAGATCACACCACCGTACTCCAGCCTGGGTATAGAGTGAGCCTGTCTCAAAATAAATACATAAATAAATAATAAAAAAATAAATAAAAACATAAAAAATTAGCCCAGTGTGGTGGCGCATGCTTGTAGTCCCAGCTACGTGGGAGGCTGAGGCAGGAGGATCACTTGAGTCAGGAAGATCAAGACTGCAGTGAGCCATGATCATGCCACTGAACTTTAGCCTGGGCAACAGAGTGACACCCTGTCTCAAAAAAAAAAAAAAAAAAAAAGATTAAATAAGGTCATACATATAGAGTGATAGAGTGATTAGCACATACACCTAGTACACAGTAATGCATGCTGTTTGTGTATGGCTTGCTTTAATTTATAAGACCAAAGTGTCATATATTCAGCTTGTCAGCTTATGTAATCTTACAGCAGTTTGCTAGCCCTCTAAAATATAAGGACCTTTTTCCTTCATAAAATAGGCTTATTTGGAACAGTCTAAACTACTGAGGGTCCCATAGTAGCAATTATATTCTCCTAGTATAAGAATGAAGTTGGGTTTCCAGACACCACAGGCATACCACTGGCATATTCCTGACTTGGTTATGGCCACATGGCTTATATCTTTTCTCACATCCAAAACCTAGAGGACTGACATCCTCTTGTCAATTTGTACATGTTCCCTGACCTAAAATAACCATGACTAGGAACCCTGGTTAAAGCAAGGTATTCTGGGACCCTCTCAGGGCAAACGGCTTCAGATGGCAGAGTAGCAGAGACAACAGGTCCTTTAAGTCAGGTTGAGTTAAAAGCACTTGGAGAGACAGGCATAGAGCCTGCTGAGAATGACCAACCTTCTGCAGGGAAGAGTTGTCAAAGACTTGGAAAAGGTCAAAAGGTACTGAGTATCCTTTCAGTGGAGGGCTGGGCTTAGTGCAGCACTCCCTCTGGGAATTATCAGATTTTAAAGGGGTGTGTACCTTTGATTGTCCTCCTAGTGATTTGGCTATTTTACAATGCTGTTGGGGTAAATATTACCTTATGCAAAACTGATAGTAATGCAAATATTTTTTGTCCACAGCAATACAAATGAATATAGTTTGGTAGAGATACAATTGATTTCTACCCTTTAGAATAGATGACTCCAACATTTATACTTATAGAATTGCCTTACAAAATATTAACCAATTTTGCATCTATTAGCAAATTCATTTCACCATTCCTGATTTTGTATGTATGTATACCATATTTGCTCTTCGAACTCTCCTTTCAACCAGTTTTAATATCTTTCTGGTTTTTCTCATTATATAATGAATTAATTCAAAATTTGGCATATGTTTATATTTGTAGAGAGTTGTTATTTTAGATTGTTGTAAATTATAGTTTAGAACATTGTAATGTGGCGCTTCCCGTGAAGAATGCACTTTCTCAGGAAGGGAAATTGATGAGTTAGAAAGGAGCTTTTAGTTTTGCCCAGAATGATTTATTTTTCTAAAAAAGAAAGAGAAGTAAAACAAGTATGTCAAAATGTGTAACTGCTATTAACTATTACATTTAGGTAGTATGTAGATGCATAAGTGTCTGTTAAACTATTTTATATGCTTTCTTTATGACTAAAATGTTTCATAAATTTTTTTAACGTTTTTTCTAAAAAGAATGAGTCTGGTAGAGAGGAATGGGGAATGTAGGTCGTTCCTCCTGACTGCTTCCCTTAGCTTCAGTTTTTCCCATGCAAACAGATACACGTTATACATCTTTATACTCCTGAAGATTTATGCCTTCTTCTGCTTCTTAGTTCTTCGATTCATCCTGATTCAGTAAGAGGCATATTATAGGCAATTAATAATAAATGCTTACAAAATTTAATTAGTAGGAATATGCTATCACATTAAGGGAAACTGCATCAGACTCCAGAGCCAGCACATCTCAGGGAAACAAGGAAAGAACTGTCCCCAGGCTGTGCTGTAAACCCAGCTCTCTGGATCATTCTGGAGAAAGGCTAGTTTTGGTCTATCGCAGTCCATCTAACCATCATGCCCAGGAAACAGCCCAAGACTTGCCTGAAGAAAGCCCAACTTACAACTTAAGGCCAAGCAACTGGCAACCACTATTGAGTTGGCTCCCTTGTTGACACTGATCGAAAAAGGTAAGTCAGTTTTCTGATTAAGATGTCACTAAAATCTGCTAGCAAGAGGGAATCAGAAGTTGTGTGACTACTATGACTCTTCCTCATAATAATAACTGCCATCGTGAACCAAAATATTAGAACTGATCCTCTTAAACAGAATATGTAGTTCAAAATGTTTTGAAATGTTTTTCACTGCAGGTGGAACGGTAGTATAGAGAACGAAACATCTGTATTGTTTGGAAGTTGGAAGACCTCCTATTCAACCACTTGATTTAATCTGGCCGCTCTCATAGCCTTTCCAACTATAAGATATAGTTAATTACACTGCCATGCCTACTATTTTATAAGAAATAGGATCATCTTATTGAAGAGTAAGATAATCAAAGGAGGAGGAGTAGCACTGAACAACTGATTCATTGATACTATCATTCTGACCCAACTGCATAAAATCACCCCAACCTCAGAGTGATCAAATTATAAATTGGGAAATATCTAGCTACAGGCCAAAGCGGTGGCCCCTGGACAGCAGAAATAGCACTTCTGTCCTGGTTGCCCCAGCTTTAAGCTGACATTTGTCACAATGACCGTATTACAAAACTTGAGCGTGACATTAAGAGGTATTTGACATGGCCGGGCATGGTGGCTCATGCCAGTAATCCTAGTATTTTGGGAGGCAGGGGCAGGTGAATTGCTTGAGCCCAGCAGTTCAAGACCAGCCTGGGCAACAAGGCAAAACCCTGTCTCTACTGGAAAAAAAAAAAAAAAGGGGGTATTTGACATGTAATAGCTTTGGATGACTTTTTTAAAATAATAAATAGGAGTAATTAAGCCAGGCACAGTGGCTCATGCCTGTAATTCCAACACTTTGGGAGGCTAAGGTGGGAAATTCCTTTGAGTCCAGGAGTTAGAGGCTGCAGTGAGCTACGATTGAGACACTGCATTCCAGCCTGGGAGAGAGAGTGACACCCCATCTCAAAATAAAAAAAAAAAAAGACAAGAAAAAACAAAAGAAATAGAAGTAATCAACATTTTTAAAGGAGAGAGAATTCTCTGGCTTAGGCAAAGACTTGGTTTTATATGGCTTGGGGTCAATGGACAGGTAAGATGATGCTGATTGATACTGACTACGGCAGCTCTCCTCCATGTTTCTGTTTCTTAAGAGTTCACGGGTGTAGAAGAGGCTACAAGTATTGGAAAGTACTGGTATAACTGGTCTCAACCATTTTTAGAGATTGCCAGTACAAAGGAATATAACTTACTTCCTGTATGAATCATATACCAAAGGCAATTGCTTTCCTCATTGTTGATGAACTACTGTAACAGAAAAGGTCTGCTTATAGTGGAATGTTTTCTGTTACCCTGTGCAACTTCTGTGGTATTTAAGTTACACAGATCTGCTGTACTACGATTTTATTAAATAGGAAATGCCCTTAATATTTAAAATTCTCTCCTGTCTCCCCTAAGAAAATTATCACAATGTAGTTTCAGTTATTTCTGTTTTCCTTTGGAAAACCAAAAACACTACAAAATAAAATTCATATGAAATGTAAGTTATCAATTATTTACATTTTTTGAACACTTAGACAAGATTTTGAAAATCAGCTTTGTCTCATATCCTTCCTGCTTTTCCACTAACCTGGCACATATTTCGATTAGTGTCTCTAGTCAATACCTTTAGCCAAAGAGAAAAACTAATACATTAAAACAACTAGGCTAGGCGCAGTGGCCCACGCCTGTAATCCCAGCACTTTGGGAGGCTGAGGCAGGAGGATCGCTTGAGTCCAGGAATTTGAGACCAGCCTGGGCAACATGGTAAAACCCCATCTCTACATAAAAATACAAAAATTGGCCAGGCTTGGCTGTGCTCAAAGCAGGAGGATCGCTTGAGCCCAGAAGGCGGAGGTTGCAGTTGGAGCCGAAATCATGCCAACGCACTCCAGCCTGGGTGACAGAGCAAGATCTTCTTAAAAAAAAAAAAAAACCCACAACTACACAAACCAATATATCAGAGTCACCAACGGATTTTTAATTTATCATTTTGCCTTGATTTCCTTTATTTCCCTTTTATGCCACTAATAAAATTTTCAAGTTTAATTTTACTCCCTGAAAATGAGGGTATCTTTCTCATATCTAGCCAGTTTCCCCACCTACCTATATCCAAATTACAGGAAGATGAGGCTGTCTTCAAGATATATTTTTCCCAAAGCTGTGGGTTCCCAGTTTCTTCTGATAACCACATAGCTGTGGGTTCCTGCAACACTGCCCACCTCCACCATATTTCCCACTCTCATCTTGCCCCAGGTGGAGCGGGGCAAATGCTGGCATGTTCTACAGCCACAGTGAGGGTTCCATGGGTGACAGAAAGGGGAGCGTGTGATAAAAGGCCCTCGAATGGCCTCCTGGGAGGGGCCATCACTGCACAGCACACTGTCAGCCCTGGAGTCAGTAGCCAACAATGCATTTTCCTATGGTTCTCTACTTTCCTGGCTTGGAGTGGTGTTTGAAGGGACCACTTGGAGGAAGTACTTGGAAAGCAGGCACGGTTGGTACCTCATGCTGGAGAGACTTGCACATTTCCCGGACTTTGTGCTTGTCCATCTCCCACCGCTCCACAAAGAAAGTGTGAACCAATTTTATCCTGCAAACCAGAAACAGTAACTGAATGGGCCTCTAACCAGACCTCTGAAACAGGAAGTAGGGCACAGTTCTTATAGCCACCAGAGGGGAACTGCCCTATAAACAGAGAACTCCCAAAAGGCTGGCTCCAGCCAAGGCCACTGGTGAGACAAGCCTGTGTTATGCGCTTATATAATGCACAGGCTTCACCCAGAGATGGAACCAGCTCGAACTACCAACTGATAATGTCTCAAGCAGACAACAGCTGACCAAATTAAGGAAAGAAACCAGGATCCTGGCAGCCCAGGAAGCAGAGCCGGTCATGACAACGTGCAGTTGATGATGTGGGGTAAGAAATTGGTACTCTAAAAACTATTTTTGTGCTCTGGAGTTTTCTTTTTGATTTTGCTTTTTTCCGTCCGATTTTCTAGTTAAGCTCTTTTTAAAAAATTATAGTTTTGCCTTAATTGACCCATTATCCAAGAAAGCAAGAAGCAGCAGTGCTGTCAGTTTGTGTGGGGTGGGTGGCAGCTGCTGCAATGGTGTGCCAGGGAACGTGAACAGCTCAGAGAAAAACCATGTGTTGGACACCACTGGGATTTTTTAAAAAATCCTTTCCTAACTAGAGTTTTCCCTTATGAGTTTATCTACGTTTGCTCTTTTGATAATTTTACTAAGGGTCGTTTCTCACGTGAAGCAGTGGCTGAAAGGTGGGAAGGGGCTGCAGGGCGGTTCCAATCAGAGGCTCTCAAACACAACTCTGTTGACTGGTGTGATAAAGTTTTCACTCATCCTTGGAGAAATGGGAAAAATAAATAATAAGTCATGAGTTTTTGCACACATTTTCTGTATGTGAAGATCTGCCCTTCATTCTAAGGTTATGTCCCCCCCTAATTTTTTTTTAACATAAAACTTTCCTTTTTAAGAAATCATGGCAATAGGTGGCTGGTTGTTGATTTTCTTCTGTCTCTCTGTCTCTCTTTCTCTCTCTCGATTTTCCTCACTTTCTCTACTTATAATACTCTTACTTGGAAAAATTTAAATGTTGGCAAACACATGTCAGTCCTCCAAATTTTTTTAACTGGTTCGTGGGAACCACTATTTAGGACATACAGACTTTACTCTCTCCTTCAAAATATATGAGACAATATACTCGGAAAGTATATTGAAAGTAGAAATGCAGAAGTGGGCTGGAAAATTTTCAAGAACTTCTCCATCTGGGATAGATGGGATACAAGGTTATGTTCTGTTTTGTTTTATTGTTTTACCAAATAAGATTAGAAGTCCTAAGGAGCTTTGCTGGAAGCAAGTTGGAGCCAAAGCCTGGCAAGGTCAGATGCCTCTCCAGCAAGATGGCATATTAACACATGGGCGTCTTTTGTCACAAGCTCAAGTAAAGTGGGAACATACCATGGATGAGAACAGAAAAGCTAAGTTCTTACAATTTTAACTAGCATGTGCTTCCTTCCTGTTACCTATGATTGCTACAGGGTGAAAGGCTGAGTAAGCGATTGCAATCTGCAGTGAGCCAAGCTGAAAGGCCCGGGCGGATGTGAAGGCTGGTGGTAAGGAAATGGGAAGCAGGCAGCCAAGCTAACCCTGTGTCCACTGAAGGAGTGAGGTGGCCTTGAGCACAGAGCATCCCTGGGTCTTACGTCGGCAGGAAGTAGAAAGGGAAGAAGCCTAAAGGAAGTGAAAGTGTTGCTGGATCTCCTGCTGGCGTTGCCTCCTCCTTCACACAGCATCCCAGTTCTCCCTGCAGCCACCTGATCTTCCCTTTGTCCCCTTCCTCACCACAGCCCCACCACCTTCACCACTCCAAGCTTCTCCTACATCTGGCCAAGATGCTACTCAGAGCTGGATGAAAGCAAAAGTCACTGCTCTAATACAAGAAAAGTCCCGGTTTTAGGTTTCAGAAACAGAATTTTCCCGAATGTTTAAAATGGTGAATGGTTCCATAAACTGTGTTAACCAGGCTTCTTACAGGCTAGTCCCAGAATCTGACCACCATGTGCAATACTGTTTCTAAGAAAAGTGTGCTCCAAGCAAGAACCTTCAAACATTTAACCTGAATGAATGAATATAACCTCTTCACGGTTCAGTGTTTTCATAAGCAAAACAAGAGAATAACAGCATTGATGTCTTTTAAAAAAAATTTAGGGCTGGGCGCGGTGGCTCACGCCTGTAATCCCAGCACTTTGGGAGGCCAAGGCAGGCAGATCACTCCTGAGGTCAGGAGTTTGAGACCAGTCTGGCCAACAAGATGAAACCCTGTCTCTACTAATAATACAAAAAAATTAGCTGGAATGTGGTGGCACATGACTGTAATCCCAGCTACTCAGGAGGCTGAGGCAGGAGAATCACTTGAACCCAGGAAGCAGAGGTTGCAGTGAGCCGAGATCGAGCCACTGCACTCCAGCCTGGGCGACAAGAGCAAAACTCCATCTCAAAAAAAAAAAAAAAATTTGGAAAGCTTCCCATTTGGGATCTGTCCACCTACACAGGGCAACACGATAGTATTGACATCTCTTAGCTTTTACGGAATTTTCTGCCTACAATGCAGAGGGCAAAGAAGGGGTATTGTCAGCTTGGCTTTGCTGTCTCTGAGTGACAGTCTCTTGTATACGTAAATAAGATGAATTTTCATAAAAGCATTGACAGAGCATTAGCTTCACCTCAGAAAGAAAATGAAAAAGCAAATGACAACTGTAGTCAAAGAAGAAATTAAAATATAGTTAAATAGTAAACAGATCAAGAAAAAATCAGTGAAAACCTTTAACTTGCAACCTATTCTTTTTAAAGACATCAGTACACAAAGATTCGGAAAGTTTATTAAAAATGTTACCAAACTTTAATTTTTTTTTTTTTTTTTTTTTTTGAAACAGGGTCTCATTCTGTCACCCAGGCTGGACTGCAGTAGCACGATCTCAGCTCACCGCAGCCTCAGCCTCCCAGGCTCAAGGGATCCTCCCACCTCAACCTCCCGAGTAGCTGGGAATAAGTTCTTACTCACTCCGTTAGGTTGAGCTATTCGAACATCACTGTTTCCCATGTAAACGTTGAGACCTTCATTAGGCTCTCCTTGCTTACCCTGCCATTTCACTTCAGGTGTCACGACCTTTAAGAAGCTACCCCTTGCCAGGTGTGGTGGCTCACACCTGTAATCCCAGCTCTTAGGGAGGCAGAGGCAGGAGGATAGCTTGAGCCCAGGAAATTGAGACCTGCCTAGGCAATATAGCGAGACCCCATTCTCCACAAAAAGGAAAAAAGCAAACAAAAAACAAGCATAAGAAGCTACCCTTGAACCCACTGTACCCTCAATCTGATTTTTGAAGCTGATTCCTGGGAGCCCAGCATCCTGGCACAGAGGCACTGCTAAGGCAAAGGCATTGGTCTGCCCTCCCCACCAACTCTGAGCTCTTCAGGGGCAGGAATATGATATATACAAGCAGTTCATTTAATCTCTACGAGCTGAAATGATTCATTTGTCTTAATAATGCTGTCATTTTAAAGTACAGAATTTGAGAGCCGGAGGGAATCTCAGATACCAATTATTCCAACACTCCACTCTTTTCTGAGGCTTTAAATGACTTGCTCCAAGTTAGAAAAGAATCAGGACCCAAAGCCAAACCTTGAAAATGCTGTTCTAATGCTTTGTGCCTGCATCCCATGCCGCCTTGCCTTTGTAAATTCACAGGATTAAATAAGGGAATCCTAAAAAATGTGTTCAATTCCCCCTTCACTTCTAACCCTGGTCAATTTTACAGGCAAAGAAACACCACTGGAGGCAATGAAGGGCCGTTCTCACAATTACATGGTTCACAGCAGAGCTGGGATGAAAACTCGGATCTAATATGAGGGACCGTGTTCTTCCCACTATCTCATAAAAATTCAACTTTCAAGTACAGGTCATGGGTGTAGAGCAAAGGTCAGCATGGCACAGGGGCCAAATCCTGTGGGCCACCTGTTTTTGAGTATGGCTTGCAAGCTAAGAATGGTTTTTACATTTTAAAATGGTTATAAAACAAGAAATCATACTTTGTGAGGTATATGAAGTTCAAATTTCAGTGTCCACGAATAACGTTTGGTTGGAACATAGTCATGATCATTTGTTTAGGTCCTGTTTATGGCTGCTCTTGAGTAATAGGGCAGAGTTGAGAAGTTGTGAAAGAGACCTCAAGAAATGAAACCACACACCTAAAACCATCTGATCTTCAACAAAGTCAACAAAGTAAGTAATGGAGAAAGGACTCCCTATTCAATAAATGGTGCTGGCTAGCCATATGCAGAATAAAATTGGACCCCTATTTATCACCATATACAAAAATTCATTCAAGATGGATTAAGGTTTAAATGTAAGACCTCAAATCATAAGAATCCTAGAAGAAAGCCCAGGAAATACCATTCTGCATCAGCCTTGGGAAAGAATTTATGACTAAGTCCTCAAAAGCAATTGCAACAAAAACAAAAATGACAAATGGGACCTAATTAAACTAAAGAGCTTCTACACAACAAGAGACACTATTAAGAAAGTAAAAAGACAACCCTCAGAATGGGAGAAAATATTCACAAACTACGCATTTAAGAAAGGTCTACAAATCAACAAGCAAAACAACAAATAACCCCGTTAAAAAGTAGGCGAAAGATATGAACAGACATTTCTCAGAAGAAGGCATACAAGCAGCCAACAAACTTATGAAAAAATGTTCATCATCACTAATCATCAGAGAAATGCAAATCAAAACCACAATGAGATAACATCTCACACCAGTCAGAATGGCTTTTGTTAAAAAGTAAAAAAATAACAGATGTTGGCGAGGCTGCAGAGAAAAGGGAACACTTACACACTGTTGGTGAGAATGTAAATTAGTCCTGCCACCGTGGAAAGTAATTTGGAGAGTTCTCAAAGAACTAAGAGCTGAACTACCGTTCGACCCAGCAATCCCATTACTAGGTATATACCCAAAGGAAAATAAATTGTTCTACCAAAAAGACACCAAAACCAGATATTGAATGTTCTCACTCATAAGTGGGAGCTAAACATTGGGTACAAGTAAACTTAAAGATGGGAGGCTGGGTGCAGTGGCTCACGCCTGTAATCCCAGCACTTTGTGAGGCCAAGGTGGGCAGATCGTGAGGTCAGGAGTTCGAGGCCAGCCTGGCCAACATGGTGAAACCCTGTCTCTACTAAAAATACAAATATTAGCCACGCATGGTGATGTGCGGCTGTAGTCCCAGCTACTTGACAGGTTGAAGCAGGAGAATCGCTTGAACCTGGGAGGCAGAGGTTATGGGGAGCCAAGATCACGCCACTGCATTCCAGCCTGGGCAACAGAGCGAGACTCCGTCTCAAAAAAAAAAAAAAAAAAAAAAAAAGCTTAAAGATGGGAACAACAGACAGTGGGGACTACTAGAAGGAGAAAAGAGAGGGGGCTGAAAAACTACCTATTGGGTACAAGGAAATTTTTTTTTCATTCATACCCCAAACCTCAGCATCACACAATATATTTCTTAAACAAACCTGCACAAATACCCTCTGATTCTGAAATAAAAGTTTTTTAAAAACTGCAAAGTCTAAAATATTTAGTATCTGGACCTCTACAGAAGTTTGTCAACCCCTAGTGGGGAAGAACAAGCCCTCTTAGAAGTCAGAAGAAAGTAAGTTCTACTACCATCAAACTCCACAGCCCTTAGTTTAGAAAAAACAAAGGGAGGCTGGGTGCAGGGCTCACGCCTGTAATCCCAACACTTTGGGAGGCCAAGGCAGGAGGACTGCTTGAGGCCAGGTTTGAGACCTGTCTGGGCAACACAGCAAGACCCCGTCTCTACAAAAAAAACATAGTAAAATAAAATAAAATTAGCCCAGCGTGGCGGCTCATGCCTGTAGTCCCAGCTACTCGGGAGGCTGAGGCAGGAGGATCACTAGAGCCCAGGAGTTCGAGCTAGCAGCGAACCATGATCATGCCACTGCACTCCAGGCTGGGCAACAGAGTGAGACCTTGTCTCTAAAACAAATAAAATAAAATAAAATAAAATAAAATAAAAACAAAGGGTTTGGATAAAACTGATGCACTACCTTCATTCTGTCACATTTTCATGCTTTCATGCTGACTGAGAGGGCACTCATCCTGGGAGTTCCTGCCATCCAGATGGGCAGGGGTTAAACTGAGACCTGTCTAGGTTGAAAGAAGCAGTACGAAGGGACAGAGTGGGCCCAGGAAAAAGAGGCTTCCGAGAGCATGCCCTCCCCACTATTCCATACACACCTAAACGCCTGGTAAGATCTTTGCCAGCTCACTCACATGATTCCAAGATAGGGAGCTTCCCTTGATTCTGAGAGTAACTCAGCCCACCTAAATGGAGGAAGCAAGGGCCAAGCACAACCTCTTTTTTTCTTTCTTTTTTTTTTTTTTTTAAGACAGAGTCTCTTTCTGTCACCCAGTCTGGAGTGTGCAGTGGTACAATCTCAGCTCACTGCAACCTCTGCCTCCCAGGTTCAAGTGATTATCCTGCCTCAGGCTCCTGAGTAGCTAGGACTACAGGTGTGCACCACCATGCCTGGCTAATTTTTGTCATTTTAGTAGAGACAGGGTTTCACCATGTTGGCCAGGAGGCTGGCCTGGAACTCCTGACCTCAGGTGATCCACCCGCCTTGGCCTCCGAAAGTGCTGGGATTACAGGCGTGAGCCACCACGCCTGGCCCAAGCACAACTTTTAGGGTCAGCCACCTGAAGTGGAATCCTGCATTGGCCACTTACTCCCTATGAATCCTAGGGCCAGTTAGGGATCCCTGGGTTTTCTCACCTAAGAAGGTAAGTACTTCCTTCACAGGCTTGTTTGGAGGATTCAATGAAATACACTCAAACTTCAGCTCCCTTCTAATCATTCTCTCTCCCTTTCCCAGAGACAGTATTTGGAGAATAACAGAAACCAAGCCTTGTTAGGAAAGTTTCTTTCAAATTAGCTTAGAGTTTAACATTTTTTTTCTAGAGCCCTAGAAAAAAAAACGCCCAATCAGTGCAATAAAAATAGGCTCAAGTGTTCAGTTGGGTATTTTCCTCTCATATCTTTTAGTTCTTTGAAGTTTCTTCCAAATTATAATCCAAAAATAAGAGTGCTACAATTTTTAGAAAAGTTACGTTGATGTAACTTTTATAGCAAGCTACCCAAAGAATCAAGCTATATTATAGCCATGCTCAGTTATGAAGACCAAAACTATTTTAAAAATACCAGAACCAGAAAGTCCTAGTTTATTTAGTCTGGCTTCCTTAACATGAAGGTCTTGCTGCTCTTAAAATATTCAGCTTTGGCTGAATTCCAAAACTGACATAAGCCCACTTCAGGTGTTTGGAAGACACTAAAGAGAATCAGAATTGAAAACAAGATTGGAAAATAAAGCCTTTTATGTGATCACAAATGCAAGAAGTGTATTGTTTTGAAACTACTAAACCAAGTTTTTACCCACAAATGTAAACATAAATATGTATATATTCTCAACACTGGACCTACAGGGGACTAAAGGTTAATTTCCATAATATGGTATTATTCCTAACATTTGCTAACAGCTAATTGCTTCAGTTACTAGAACTGCCTTAACATTTTCTGAAATTTGAGATAGGTTGAAAGATACATTTCTTTCATGGATTATGCTAGCAATCACTTTAATGGCGAAACTAATCTTATTATTAGGATAGCATACAGGTGTTTTAGACAATGTTAAATTACAAACTTTCTAGCCCACCATGGTTTATGGGGTAATAAAAAACAGGCCCTGGTTCTTTCACCAAAATCCTTACAAAGATAACACACAAGTTCAGTGTAAGTTGTAATGTTATTGCCTTTGGAAGCACTGTGATTACTTCAAAGTCTGGGTTGGTGAGAGGAAATTCAAGCTACTAAAACTTATCGAAGGTAAGGTGAGGTGGGAAGATCATCACATGGCATGCAAATTAATATAGTTACACTCTGCGTGCATGGTATGTCATCGTTCCCGTACTCTCAAAACTACACAGAGAAAAGGAGAACCTCATCTAAAACGGTCACAGGTATATGCAGAAAGAAAACAGGGACCAAACCTCACAGAAGCGAAACCGAGACACTGAAAGGAGAAAGACTGACTGGGGCAAATATCTCACACTGCTGGAGAACAGTTCAAGTCGATCGCATGGACCCAGGGCTCCAGCGCTGGGCGGTGGGTGGATCCTTGGGTCTCTCGCACAAGTACACACAGACTCTTGCACAAGCACACACGCTCTCTCCGGAGCGGCGAGCGACAGGAGCAGTCACGCAGCGGCGCTCGCTGCCCCCAAAGTGGGGCAAGAAGTAAATGCTTCCCGCCCAGAAAAATGAAATGCCCCGAAGACCGCCAGATTAAACGCGGGTCCCGACCGCGCGGGATGGGAAAGGGGTCACACACGCACCTGCATTGTAAAAGCGGTCCAGCACGGTGGTTTCTCCAAAGTCGAGTTTCCCAAAATGCAGGGTTTCCAGGGTGGCGCCCACTGTCTCGCACGCCTCCCGCAAGCTCTGCAGGGCCTCGCTCTCGGCCACCACCAGTTGCCCCTGGCTCGCTTCGTTGATCACATATGCCACCGTGGTCCGTCGGCTGCCCCCGCCAACAGAGCTGCCCCGGCCTCGGGTGGCACTGCTCGAGGAGGTGGCCGCCGGACAACCGATGCCAGGGGCAGCGGCGCTCTCCACGTTCCAGAAGCTGCCCGGCGGCGGCGGTGGCAGCTGGTGCTCCTCGCCCTCGCCCACCGCCGCCGCTCCTCCCCTCCTGCAGATGCCGCCCTCGGGGATGGTGCAGAAGCCCGAGGGGGCGAAGGGTGGCACAGAGAAAGTGATGCCCTCGTCCGCCTCCGTGCTCATCTCTCCGGGCCGGGCAGCAACGGCGGCGGCGTCCCCCGCCCAGCCGCACCGCCTGGCCAGCCACAGCTCGGGGCTGCTCCGCGCCCGCCGGGCTAAGCAGCTGCCATCGCGCGCCGCGCCCTCGCCGCCGCGCCGCCGCCTCCTCTCCGGCGCCCTCTCCCCCGAGGGCACGCCGCTGCCCGGCGGCGGCTCGCTCCTCCTCGGCGCCTCCGTGGCCGCGCCGCTCGCCCTCTGCAGTTTAGAGTACAAGGGGTGGGGAAGCCGGGTGAGCGGGAAGGGACGGAGCTTCCTTTTCTTGGCCGGCTGACAAGTCGGCTCGCAAACCTGCGCCGCGGTGCAGCTCAAGGGCGCCGCGCTCGGGGTGCAGCCCGCCCTCGCCACCCGCCGCGCCGCGCCGCGCAGCTCCTTCCGTCCCGGCCGCTCTGGGAGGGGCCAGGAAGGGCGCCCCCTGGGTGCGGAGCTACCTGGCGCGCACCTTACGAGCGGGCTGGCTCCCCAGGCGGCGTCCCGGAACAGCAGCAGCGGCAGCCGAAAGGACCCTCCTCCCTCCTAGGCGGCAGCTCGCCTTCATCGGCTGGATTTCCTCCTCCTTGCCTGGCCTCGTTTCTCTTTCGATCGCCTCCGCCGCGTGGTCCCCGCGCCAGCCTCGTCGTTCCTTGCAGCCGCTCTCCCTCTCCACCACCAGCTTCTGGCTACCCACTCGTAGCGGCACCGAGGGTCAGGGCCAGCCCCCAAGGAGGGCGCTGCTAGGAAGCTCGAGCCCGGACTGAACTGACCGCGCTGCGGCCCTTGGACCCCAGCCCTCCTCTGAGTGCTGCGCGTGGCATAGGGTCCCAGTTTTCACCCACCCGGCCCCCACCTAAGAAGACCTGGAGCGCAAGCGATTACGGGGTGGCGCAAAAAGTCCCTCCAGGCAATACTCGGTCGTCGGAGTCCGCCCCTGAAGCATTTCCAGTGTTCCCCGCGACTAGGGCGCCCCCCTCCGGGCCTTGGCGGCCTGGTGGACTGGGACCGTGCGCGGCGCTGGCAGGATAGGCTCCGGGAGACCCACGTTGCGCGAGGCAGGAGGTTGCACATAGCGCCCTGGAGCCAGGGCCTACACTGGAGGTTGCTTCATTAGTGACTGTGGCACTCCACAAGTGGCTGGCTAAATTGATCAGGTTCTCCCATGTACTTTTCCTTTTAAAATTTCCAGTGGCTCATTCCGTTATCAGTAATGAGTAATTGATTAGTGCCAACTGCCGAAGGACTTAGTATTCTCATTTAGGATCTTAATTCCCCCACAAGCGCCAGATACTTAAGATAGAAGATGGAGTCTCTACCCGACTCCACAAATGATCAACAAGATGAAACAGGGGAATAACGTGACCTATTCTATTTTTTAAACTGCATCACGCGAGGCTGGGAGGGAAATACCCAGATTGTTTAAGAGCAATCAAAAAAAGCACCTGCTTATTTGGGGAGCAAAGAACAGATGTGTAAGTTCCCAGAGAACCCCAGAATGCTGTAATTGTTAGGAAAGCCAGTGCAAGTTACAACTGAGTAAAGAAACAGGTTTTGTACTTCCCATCTCCAGGAACTGAGACTAGTGAGTCCTGTGAAAAAGGCAGAAGAAAATGTAAATTCCTTTTTTTTTTTTTTTTTTTGAGACGGAGTTTCGCTCTTCTTGCCCGGGCTGGAGTGCAATGGCGCGATTTCGACTCCCTGCAACCTCTGCCTCCCGGGTTCAAGCGATTCCCCTGCCTCAGCCTTTCGAATAGCTGGGACTACAGGCATGCGCCACCACGCCAGGCTAATTTTGTATTTTTGGTAGAGACGGGGCGGGGGGTGTGGGGTTCACCATGTTGGTCAGGCTGGTCTCTAACTCCTGACCTCAGGTGATATGCCCGCGTCGGCCTCCCAAAGTGCTGGGATTACAGGCGTGAACCACCGAGCCCAGCCATGAATTACATTTCAAACTGGGTAAGAAGGAAGGATAAAATAGTTGAATAGTAAAGAATTAAAGGAAAGGCTGAGCGCAGTGGCTCACGCCTGTAATCCCAACACTTTGGGAGGCCGAGGCGGGCAGATCACTTGAGGTCAGGAGTTGAAGACCAGCCTGGCCAACATGGTGAAACCCCCGTCTCTACTAAAAATACAAAAATTAGCTGGACGTGGTGGCAGCCGCCTGTAATCCCAGCTACTCGAGAGGCTGAGACAGGAGAATCGTTTGAACCCGGGAGGTGGAGGTTGCAGTGAGCCGAGATGGCGACACTGCACTCTAGACTGGGCGACAGAGCGAGACTCCATCTAAAAAAAGAAAAAGAAAAGAATTAAAGGAAAGAGTTCTTTAATTTTCTCCAAGGTGGGAGGATTGCTTGAGCCCAAGAGTTCAAGATCAGCCTGGACAACATAGTGAGACCCCCATCTTAAAAAAAATAATAATTAAAGGAAGGAAGGAAATAGTCATGAGGAAAAACACCTAGCCGCTGCACAACTGTATCAATGAATCAATGTGACATTAGATTTTTCTAAAGGTGTATGAAATAATAGAAGTAAATTTCTAGTAAGGAAACTTTATATTCTTCATGTAAAATGGAATCTATGTGACCCACACTAGCTTTTGGAATTAATATCAATAGTAAAATAGGTAGTGAATCAGTGATCATACTGAAACAAAATGTTGCTGAGCTACTAATAGTTATGTGCCTTTTAATATTTTCAACAACTTGTCAAACCTCCAAAACCTTGTAGGAGTAAGATAATCCTCCCCGCTATCCTCACCAAGAACCATAAACTCTGGAAATCGATGAGGGTCATGTGTGGAAAACTAAAATGCCTAAATGCTCAAGTGGCATTTTACTGTAGAAATACAAAATCTGAAATTATATATCAAGCTATTTTCCAAAGCCGTAACTTTTTATACCCTCTCACTTTGTGCTTTCCTTCCAGATCCTTTCAGAGCCATTTTCATATACAATTTTTATTTTTTGTTTTACTTTGCTGGATTTTTTGATTTATTAACTTTAAATATGTTTTTTATGTTAGGCACCCAAACCCCAATACAATGTTGAAATGCTGCTTCTAGCTGGTCCAGAGATTCTCCCTCTACCTAAAAGGCATGGTTTAGGTAATTTATGTTCCATAGCATAGTGTTATGAGATAATGAGGAACTAGCTGGCAAGATTCTGGAAGAAAGGACAGGAATCCAGAGGGTGAGTCTACAGTCAGGGTTCCCTTTGGCTGTGGGATTTTTGTGGATCTGAATTAGGCAGCTGAAAGGCTGAGGTGAATTTTTTTTAATGAAAAATAACGGTATTTTGCAAAACAAAACAAAAAGAATGGTGACACCGCTGTGCATTTTCACAAATCTTTTTAATGTCTGGCTTAATAGATGACAGTGGATTTTCATTTCTGCTTCTACATTCATGCTGTTGCAGCATGTTGTTTTGGTTGAAGGGTATGAAGAAAATCTGGAGAAGTTTCTGAAGTGTAGGAGGTATTTGAAGAAGTACATGAAGAAAATACTCTGGGAGGAGTACAGTCACTTCCACTGTGAAGGCACACATGAGTTCCTAAAAATCACTGAGCTATGCAAAATAGTGCTTTTTTTAAAGTAATTTCAAGTTTTATTTTAGACTCGGGGGTACATGTGCAGGTTACATGGATATATTGCATGATGCTCAAGTTTAGGGTACAATTGTTCTTGTCACTCAGGTAGTAGACATAGCACCCAACAGTTGGTTTTTCAACCCTTGCTCCCTCCTTCCCTCCCGTCCGCAGTGTCTGTTGTTCCCATCTTTATGTCCATGTGTATCCAATGGGACCCTCTCCTGGGAAGGTCTTAAGACCCACAATCAGAAAGGTGGGGGGTTGTTAGCAGGTAAAAGGAGAGCAGGAAAAAATTAGAGGCCTGCCTCTGAGGCCTAACACACTCAACCTAACAAAAGACTATAACAAGGGTTATGGGAGTTACAAGCCAGAAACCACAGATGGAAAGCAATATATATCATAACACCACACTCTGTTCATAGTTTCTTTGGTTGTGCAGAAGCTGTTTAGATTAGGTCCCATTTGTCAGTTTTTCGTTTTGCTGCAAATTGCTTTTCAGGACTTAGTCATAAATTCTTTCCCAAGGCCGACGTCTAGAATGGTATTTCCTAGGTTTTCTTCTATGATGCCTAGGGTTTGAGGTCTTACATTTAAATCTTTAACCCATCTTGAGTGAATTTTGGTATATGGTGATGGGTAGGGGTCCAGTTTTATTCTGCATAAGGCTAGCCAGCACCACTTATTGAACAGGGAGTCCTTCCCCATTGCTTATTTTTATCGACTTTGTTGAAGATCAGATGGCGGTAGGTGTACGGCTTTATTTCTGAGTTCTCTACTCCATTCCATCGGTCTGAGTGGCTGTTTTTGTACCAGTACCGTGCTGTTTGGGTTACTGTTGCCTTATAGTACAGTTTGAAGTTAGGTAAAATGATGCCTCTGGCTTTGGCTTTAGCTATTCAGGCTCTTTTGGGGTTTTATTTTATTTTATTTTATTTTATTTTATTTTATTTTTTCCTGCTGTTCTACAGGCTCCTTTTTGGTTCCATATGAATTGTAGAATAGTTTTTCTAATTCTGTGGAAAATGATGTTGGTAGTTTCTTAGGAATACCATTGAATCTGTAGATTGCTTTGGGCAGTGTGGCCATTTAAACAATATTGATTCTTCCAATCCATCAGCATGGAATATTTTTCTGTTTGTTTGTGTCATCTATGATTTCCTTCAACAGTGTTTTGTAATTCTCCGTGTAGAGATCTTTCACTTCCTTGATTAGATGTATTCCTAGATTTTGTGTGTGTGTGTGTGTGTGTGGCTATTATAAATGGAACTGTGTTCTTGACTTGTCTCTCAGCTTGAACGTTATTGATATATGAAAATGCTACTGATTTTTGTACATTGATTTTGTATCCTGAAACTATACCGACATTGTTTATCAATTCTAGGAGCCATTTGGTGGAGTCTAGGTATAGAATCTTGTCTTCAGGGGATGAGGCGCAGTGGCTCATGCCTGTAATCCCAGGACTTTGGAAGGCCAAGGCGGGTAGATCACTTGAGGCCAGGAGTTTGAGACCAGCCTGGCCAACACAGTGAAGCCCCATCTCTACTAAAAATACTGAAAAACAAATTAACTGAGCATGTAGTCTGTAGTCCCAGCTACTTGAGATGGAGGTTGCAGAGAGCCGAGATCGTGCCACTGCACTCCAGCCTGGGTAACAGAGTGAGATTCTGTCTCAAAAAAAAAAAAAAAAAAAAAAAAAAAGATTCTTATCTTCAGGGAAGAGAGATTATCTGACTCCTTTTCTTATTTGGATGCTTTTTATTTCTTTCTCTTGCCTGATTGCTGTGGCTAGGACCTCCAGTACTATGTGGAATATTGAGAATGGGCATCCTTGTCTTGTTCCTGTTCTTGAGGGCAATGTCTTTAGCTTTTGCCTGTTCAGTATGTGTTAGCTGTGGGTTTGTCATAAATGGCTCTTATTATTTTGAGGTATGTTCCTTTGATGCCTAGTTTGTTGAGGGTTTTTATCATGAAGGGATGTTGGATTTTATCAAAAGCTTTTCCCATACCTATTGAGATATTCATCTAGTTTTTGTTTTTAAATCTGTTTATGTGGTGAGTCACATTTATTGATTTGCATATGTTGAACCAACCTTGGATCTTAGGAATGAAGCCTATTTGATCAGGGTGAATTAACTTTTTGATGTGCGGCTAGATTCAGTTTGCTGGTATTTTGTTGAAGATTTTTGTGCCTGTGTTTATCTGAACTGAATTCTTGATAACATCTTGAGGACAAAATTAAAGATGATATACCCTACAAGTAAGAGTGAACTATAGGTTAGATGGCCCGTACGTGGACAGCAATCCTGCTTCCATTCATCTGAGTAACCCAGAAAGAAGTCTCAAACCCTAAAATTGTATTAAGGTAGTTCCCTGCATTTGAGAAACAAAATTAACTCCAGAGGAAGATGACATCATCTTGGGCCATGAATTATTTCTACAAATATAAGATCTGTAAATGTAAGCAAATATTTGAATGCACGGTAGAATGGTGGAATCGGAGCAAGAATGTGAACTGAAATTTTTGCCATCTGTTTCTGATTTTCCCCTCTAGATTCACTCTCCATTTATATCCCTCAGAGTCTCTGTCTTGGGAGGCTATGAATTAAGTCAATGGGCTCCCTTCCTTTCTGTTTATCAGTTGGATTTGGTCAGTGGGGAGTCCAGGCAGGGATCTGCAGGAGGAAGGACATTGGGAGTTGGGTATTTCTCTCCTGGACTCACTCTGTATGAGTCACTACAGGCTGGCTGTGTTCTTCAACAGAAGGTTATTGCTCTTCCCAAGGTGACAGCTCCTATGGGACTCACTTTCTAACAGGGTCTCATAACTGTCCCTTGCTTTGTTGTTTATTGGCACCTAGAAATGATAAAGTTGCTGGCCCCAAGCTCATGAAGAATTCCTTGAAGCCTCCTTATACCCTTCCACACCTTTGTAATTAGTCTTTTTGTAAATAAACCCACTTCAAATTATCCTACCTGTTTCCTGTTGGGACTCTGATAACTACTAATGAGCGTTTAGAAATTAGAAAACCAATTTAACCTTTCTGGACCTGTTTCTTCATCCACAAAACACAGTGTTGAATTAGATTCCACTGAAAATCCTTTGAAGCTCCAATGTGCTATTTTAAGTAGTTAGTTAAGATTCTAGTTCTTATACTGAATTGAAATGTGTAAAGAATGAAAATACCACTGGGCAACCATGTAGTAATAAGGGAACTTTTTCTTTACAGAAATATTCCAGCTAATGCATACAAAAGCCTGATGTCATTATAATATCACCATTTTGTAACTCTTAATGAATTTGGATTCAGATATCAATCTTTTTTTTTTTTTGAGACAGGTTCTGGCTCTATTACCCAAGCTAGAGTGCAGTGGCTCCATCTCAGTTCACTGCAACCTCTGCCTCCTGGGCTCAAGCAATCATCCCACCTCAGCCTAGTAGCTGGGACACAGACACGTGCTACCACACCCAGTTAATTTTTGTATTTTTGGTAGGGACAGGGTTTCACCATGTTGCCCAGGCTAGTCTAGAACTCCTGGGCTCAAGCAATCCTCCTGCCTCAGCCTCCCAAAGTGCTGGGATTACTGGCATAAGCCACTGCACCCAGCCTACATATCAATCATTAATAGTCACTAATATCATTAAAAGAGAGATGACCAGATTATTGCATGCCTCCTGATGAAAGAACACACCACTAACCATGAAGTAGTCATCCCAAAAACAGTGGACATGAATCTATCAAAGCCCCAGAACCCGAGGTCTGGGTTCAACAGTTAATTTCAGGAAATATTAAAGTCATAAAAATAGGGTCAAATACTCTGGAGATGCAATGAGTAAAATCTAGACTGTAGGAAACTCTATAAGACAAATGGCTCACTTTCTTGCACGAATAAATTGCAGTGGTGGAAGAGGGCAACATTGAGATTAAAAGATTATTAATTTGTAAAGATATAATATTGTGCTTATGTTAAAAAGGGAGTCTTCATATTTCAGAGACTCCATACAGAAATACTTATAAATGAGGTAAAATGATTTCTGGGATTGGCTTAAAAATAATATGGTAGGAGGTACAGGAATGCGTGAGAATACAGATGAAAGAAGATTGGCCCCGAACTAATGATTTTTTATAATGGGTACATGGAAGAGGTTCATTATACTAGTCTTTCTACTCTTGTATATGCCTGAAATATTTCATAATAAAAAGTTTAAATAAAATAAAACCATGGAAACAAAGAATGTAAGACGTTTTCATATGAAAAATGTTTTAACATTCTGACCACAAAAGAACAGGTGTATAGTCTCATGCAAATCATCTTTTTATTTCATTTTTTATTTTTGAGACGGAGTCTGACTCTTTCGCCCAGGCTGGAGTGCAGTGGCACGATCTCAGCTCCTCAGCTCACTGCAATCTCCACCTCCCACTTCAAGCAATTCTCCTGCCTCAGCCTCCCGAGTAGCTGGGATTACAGGTGTGTGCCACCACACCCGGCTAATTTTTGTATTTTAGTAGAGACAGGGTTTCACCATGTTGGTCAGGCTGATCTCGAACTCCTGACCTGAGGTGATCCACCTGCCTCGGTCTCCCAAAGTGTTGGGATTACATGCATGAGCCACTGCACCTGGCCTAATTCATATCTATTTTAATGTGGTGAGTGTTCCTATTGAGAGCCTAAACAGTTTTTACTTTGAAAATTAAGCCATGCCTGGGCATATGTGGACTCAGAGAAGAGTCCACCAGGAGAATCAGCTCATGGCTAATAGAGAAGCCTTATGAAGGTCAATAACCCCAGGAAAGAAACAGCAATGGTAAATCATTATGAGAGTCGCCTGCAGATGGAAGTACAACAGGGCAAGAGTGACTCAGTTTGCCCTGCAGTACTGCTTGCACAAGAGAGGCCCCTCCCTTGGGCCCTATGTTTTAGAGGGCCCAGCCATGTCCCTTTCTCAGAGAATCAGAGGTATGAACCCACAGAAAAATCCTCCTCTTCTAATTTGCCCTCTGGAGACCCCAGACCCCAGGATTATCTGCTCAAGCATCATCAAGCCCATTTTCAGAGCCTATTTGTGAGGGCTATAGATGGAGTTTGGCTGCTGAGGCTGGGATGTCTCCAAAAATGTCTATAAGATCTTGCAGAGCTAAAGATGGCAAGAAAGGTCACTCTCTCCATGCTACCGCACTTGGGTGTGGAACTCCAAGAAGTTCAATTGTAAATTCAAAATCCACCTTCCTAGCCTTTATGCAAGTATATTTGTCAAGGACAAATATATTTATTTAATAGTATATTAGCCTGATTAATAACTTTTAGGTAGGGCATGGTGGCTCCCACCTATAATCCTCACACATTGGGAGCCTGAGGCAAGAGGATCACTTGAAGCCAGATTCGAGACCAGCCTGGAAAGCATAGCCAGACCCCATCTCTTAAAAAAACAAAACAAAACAAAAAACCAGCATGGTGGCATGTGCCTGTAATCCAGTCTACTCAGGAGGCTGAGGTGGGGGGATCATTTGAGCCCAGAAGTTCAAGGTTGCAGTGAGCTATGATGGTGTCTCTGTATTCCAGACCAGGTGATAGAGCAACACCCAGTTTCAAAGAAAAAAAAATTTTTTTTTTGTATCAAAGTCCTAGCTAGTGCAATAAGGCAAGAAAGTAATAAAATGAATAAATATTGGAACTAAAAAAGTAAAACTGCCTTTATTTGTAGACATGATTGTGTATGTATAACATCTTAAAAAATCACCAAAAATAAAAAATACTAGGACTAAGAAGAAGTCCCAATTTAGATATCCCAAATGTGATCTAAAAGTTCAACACAATGTCAAGCAAAATTTGTGCAGGCTTATTTTTGTAGAAATTGATAAGTTACATCTAAAATATACTTTTAAAGGATATGAATACATATATAAACATAAGAAAAGCAAAGGGACTTGTGTAGCTAAACAATTTTCAAAGGAGGTCTTATACTGCTTGTTATAAAGCTCTGGTAACCTGACAATATGAAAAGACTTAATATGAATAGAGTCCGTAAATAGGCACATAGATATGTTCAATTTGTTTTCAATAAGGGTGTCTCGGTAATTCAATGGGGATAGGGCAGTCTTTTCAAAACCAGTGTTTGAATAACCAGATACCCACAAAGAAAAAAAATGAACCTCAATCCTTACTTATGCTATTCACAAAAATAACTAAAAATTGATCATGAGCCGAGATCGCGCCACTGCACTCCAACCTGGGAGACACAGCGAGACTCCGTCTCAAAAAAAAAAAAAAAAAAAAAAAAAAATTGATCATGGGCCTAAATTTAAAGCAAAAGCTGCAAACCTAATAGAACAAAATAATGGAGAAAACGTTTGTGAACTTGGGTTAGGCAAAGATGTCTTGGATATGACCTAAAATAAAATAAATTATAAATATATAATTTATATATAAATGTTATATAAATATGTATAAATATATAAAAATGTTATATATTGGACTTAATCAAAATTAAAATATATGCAGTTCCTAGACATTGTATAAAAATGAAAAGGCTTGGTTGGCCAGGTGCAGTGGCTCGCACCTGTAATCCCAGCACTTTGGGAGGTCGAGGCAGGCACATCACTTGAGGTCAAGAGTTCAGAACCAGCCTGGTCAACATGGTGAAACACCGTCTTTACTAAAAATACAAAAATTTGGCTGGGTTTGATGGCGCGTGCCTGTAATCCCAGCTACTTGGGAGGCTGAAACATGAGAATTGCTTGAACCTGGGAGGAAGAGGTTTCAGTGAGCTGAGAGTGTGCCGCTGCACGGGCAAGACTTAGAAAAAAAAAGGAAGGAAGGAAGGAAGGAAAGAAGGAAGGAAGGGAGGGGAGGAAAGAAAGAAAGAGAGAAAGAGAGAGGGAGGGAGGGAGGGCGGGAGGAAGGAAGCTAAATAAATGGAAATATCCAATATTGTTGAGATGCCAGTTCTTCTGAATTTGAACTATATGTTTGACATAATTCCAATCAAAAATCTGATTCTAAAATTCATATTGAAATGGAAAGGACGTAGAATAGTTGAAACAACTGTGAAAAATAGAAATAAAGTTGGAGGACAAACATTACTTATTTTAAGACTATAAAGCTGTAGTAATCAACACAGTGTGGTATTGGCATCAATACCCAGCTACTTGGGAGATAAATAGAGACATGAAACAGAATGGAGTCCAGAAATAGATATATAGTACATGTATATGGATGGCTGACTTTGAAGAAAGTTTCAAAAGCAATTCAGTAGCGAAAGGATAGTCTGTTTGTGTATGGATATCTAGTTACTATAGATATCCATATGCAAAAACAATCATCTATTTATGTGCACAAATATGGACTTTGATCCATACCTCTCACATTATACAAAATTAATTCAAAATTGTCATAGTCCTAAATGTAAAACTTAAAATCAGAAAAGTTCTAGAAGAAAACATAGCAGAGGGCTGGGCGCCATAGCTCACGCCTGTAATCCCAGCACTTTGGGAGACCCAGGCGGGTGGATCACCTGAGGTCAGGAGTTCAAGACCAGTCTGGTCAACAAGGTGAAACCCTGTCTCTACTACAAATACAAAATTAACTGGGCGTGGTGGCAGGTGCCTGTAATCCCAGCTACTTAGGAGGCTGAGACAGGAGAATCACTTGAACCCTGGAGGTGGAGGTTGTAGTGAGCCAAGATTATGCCATTGCACTCCAGCCTGGGTGACAGGCAGAGTGAGACTCCGTCTCAAAAAAAAAAAGCAGAAAACCTTTGCAACTTTGAATTAGGCAAAGATTTCTTAGATAAGACACCAAAAGCATGATCCATAACTGAACGAATCAATAAACTGGATGTCATTATAATTAAAAACTTCTGCTCTTTGGAAAACCGTATTAAGAGAATGAAAAAACAAACCACAAACTGGAAGAAAATATTTGCTAATCACCTATCTGACAAAAGTCTTGTAAGAATACATGATTTGCAAAGCTCAACAATAAGAAAACAAAAAATCCAGTAAATAATAAGCAAAAGGTTTTAACAGATATTTCTCCAGTGACAAATAAGCACATGAAAACATGCTCAATATCAATAGTCATTAAGGAAACACATACTAAAAATCACAATGAAATACGACAACTTGACTACATCAGGTGTTAGTGAGAATATGGAGGAACTGAAACTCTTACACTGCTGGTGGGAATGTAAAATGGTAGAACTCTTTGGAAATAGTTTGACAGTTCCTTTAAAACTTGAACACACATCTTCATTGTGACTCACCATATCCCTTTGGTGTATTTAGCCAAGATAAATGAAAGAATATATTCATAAAAAGATTTGCATATTAATGTTTATCAAAGCTTTACAGGTTTTGTTTACAAAACCTGTAAACAACCCAAATGTCCACCATTGGGTGACTGAATGCACAAATTGTGGTATATGCATACAACAAAAAGGAGTACACAATAAAAATAGTGGACTGCAGATACACATAAAAACAAGCTGAAAACAAGGTGAAAGAAATTTTTTTGGGTTTTTTTTTTTTTTTGAGACAGGGTCTCAGTCTGTTGACCAGGCTGGAGTACAGTGGCCCCATCAAAGCTCACTGTAGCGTGGATCTCCTGGGCTCAAGGAATCCTCCTGCCTCAGCCTTTCATTGTAGCTGGGACCATAGTCATAGGCCACCATGCCTGGCTAACTAACCTTTTGATTTTTTGTAGAGACAGGGTCTCACTTTTTTGCCCAGGTTGGTCCTGAGCTCCTCCAGTCAAGCATTCTCTCACCTGGGCCTCCCAAAGCCGTAGGATTACAGGTGTGAACCACGGTGATGGACCTGTAAAATTCTTTAAAAATGCAAATTAATTTATAATGAAGCAGATTAGTGATTACCTGGGGAAGGAGGAGGGGAGCACAGGAAGGAGAGATGACAAAGGGGCATGAAGAAACTTTTGAGGATAATAGATTTGTTCATTATCTTGGTTGGTGCCCCATAAATATATACAATTATTATGTGTCAATTAAAAATAATAATAGGCTGGGGACAGTGGCTCAGGCCTGTAATCCCAGCACTTTGGGAGGCCACGGCAGGCAGATGGCTGGAGACCAGAAGTTCGAGAACAGCCTGGGCAACATGGTGAAACTCTGTCTCTACAAAAAATACAAACATTAGCTGAGCATGATCAGGCCTGCCTGTAGTCCCAGCTACTGGGGAGGCTGAGGTGAGAGGATCACTGAAGCCTGGGAGGCAGAGGTTGCAGTGAGCCCAGATGGCACCACTGCAGTTGACAGAGTGAGGCTCCATCTCAAAAAAAATAGAAAAATTGAGGTGAAGTCTTGCCCTGTTGCCCAGGCTGATGTGCAATGGCATGATCACAGCTCACTGCAGCTCGGCCCCCAGGGCTCAAGGGATTCTTCCACCTCAGCCTCTGGAGTAGCTGAGACCACAGGCATGTGCCACTACACCCAGTTAATAGAGACAAGCTCTTGCTATGTTGCCCAGGCTGGTCTCCAACTCCTGGGCTCAAATGGTCCTCCTGCCTGGGTCTCATAAATGCTGGGATTACAGGCCTCAGCCACCAAGCCTGGCCTATTGGGTTTTTTAGTGGTAATAATTGTATTGTGGATATATTTTTAAGGAGTCCTTATCTTTGAGAGGTATTTGATGAAATTTTTATAGATGAAATGACATGATGTCTGGGATACGCTTCAAAATAAAACAGGAGGGTAGTAGAATATATGGAAATACAGATGAAGTAGGATTGGCCACAAATTGATAATTGTTTTACTGGATTATGAGTTTATGAGGGTTTATCATAGTAATCTCTCTACTTTTGCATATATTAAATTTTTCCACTATAAAAACAAACAAAAATTATCTGCAAAGATTTCAAACAATATTTAAATGATAGAGAGTTTTGCTATAAACATCTATGAGAAAAATGAATGCCACAGTATATTATTATTATTTTGAGACAGAGTCTCGCTCTGTTGCCTAGCCTAAAGGGCAGTGGTGCAATCTCGGCTCATTGCAACCTCTGCCAACTGAGTTCGTGATTCTTGTGCCTCAGCCTCCCGAGTAGCTGGGATTACAGGCATGGGTCATCACAGATGGCTAATTCTTGTATTTTCGGTAGAGATGGGGTTTCACCATGTTGGCCAGGCTGGTCTCGAATTCCTGGCCTCAAGTGATCTGCCTGCCTTGGCCTCCCAAAGCGCTGCGATTACAGGCATGAGCCACCACACCCGGCTCCTAAAATATATTAATTCATAGCAACCTTAATTTATAAATTCAATCCATTTCAAACCCAAGCAACTTAAAACTCAAAACTTTTGATGAGTAGATCCAAAATGTTATATGAAACTAAATGATTGAGACTAGCCAGGATAATATTTGAAGAGTAAAGAAGGACAGATTCAATGTAGACATCAATCAAGACATTTTACAAAGGTAAGTATGGTTTAATAACATCGGAATGATACTAATGCAGAGATAGAGATATGGCCCAATGGAACAGACCCAGAAATGACCCCGTGCACATAAGGGAGCAAGTATGTACATCAACATGAATAAATATCAAAAAATAAAACTCTGAGAGAGAAAAATAGTATGTTGCAAAAGGACAAGTGTCCATTTTAAAAACAAACCAAATAATACTGTGTATTATTTATGGATAGATGTATGTGCGGTAAAAGGCAGACAAACATGGACAAAAAGGATTCATAATTATTCTAGGAAATGTATTTACTCCTAGAAATGAAAAGAGTAAAATATAGGGAAGGAGGATCTAGTATGTTCTTTCTTCTGAAATGCTCTTGTGTCAGAAGATCTCTTTTTTTTTTGAGACACAGTCTCTCTCTGTCACCCAGGCTGGAGTGCGGTGGCACAATATTGTCTCACAGCAGCCTCCATCTCCCTGGTTCAAGCGATGCTGGTGCCTCAGCCTCCTGAGTAGCTGGGATTACAGGCCAGTGTCACCATGCCCGGCTAATTTTAATATTTTTAGTGGAGACGGGGTTTCACCATGCCAGGCTGGTCTCAAACTCCTGACCTCTAGTGATCTGCCTGCCTCCACCTTTCAAAGCGCTGGGATTATAGGTGTGAGCCACCACACTGGGCCACAAATATCTTTTAACTGATGTAATTGAATATTTACTAATTTCTATATCTATTTTCTAAACTATGTGGATAAGACCAGTATGACCATTAACAATGCCATATTCTCCTCCATTCACTTTCCTTGAGAATGCTTTTCTCTTTTGGCATGTCATTATGAACTTAGGGCCTTTCACAGATTTCATATATTTTAATCAACTACAGCCTTGGTTCTCTTTTTGATGCTCAAAGTCACAACTTTGGTCAATGAAGCCCTTTTTTAAGTAGCACCCTTTTCCTTTTGATACCACTGCATTAATCTTTGAAAGTTTCCTTGCTTTGTGGTAAAAGAAGATATTCCAGGCTCAGTCTAGCCCTGCCACAAACACGAAATAAGCTAGCCTTCTAGAGAGACTCATGCCTTTTAGTGACTGACTGGTATAAGAAGCCACATTTCAAGTACTAGGGTTGCCTGTTGGGTTCATCCCATCAGGGGAGCCAGAAACTCTGGGGTTCACTCAAGTGGATAGAGTTAGAAAGGAAGAAAGGATGTGGATATATTTTTACATCTGCACATACAATGAAAGGAACATCTACATATTCCATTTTGAGTTGATAGGGAAACTCATGCAATTTAAGGTTCTGTATAGCCTTAACTTGTCACTCTATGATTTGATGGATGTCATCTTACTATCATCTAGTCCATTTTCAATACCTTACTGTATAATTATAAGAGCAAGACTCATGTATATAAACTTTTATATATATATAAAGTTCTGGCTAAACAATTTGATCATTTCTCCTATTATCTAAATTCTAGCAATATTAGGACAAAAGCGAAAGAAGACAGATGTAAGGGGATATGGTTTGGCTGTGTCCCCACCCAAATCTCATCTTGAATTATAGCTCCTATAATTCCCACGTGTTTATAAATATATAAAACTATATTTATATATTTCATAATATTTTAATTTTACAAAATCCTGGCCAGTTATCAAAGCCTTTACATTTACTTTGCTCTTTTTTCTGAGTTACTAGTTTTTCTTCTTTTAAAAGACAAAACATCCCCCTATCAACTTTACATAATATTATGCTATGTATTATTATTTTTTGAAGTTTGCTTTGTATAAATCCAAACAACTCTCCCAATTAGTAATATCTTGACCCAATATCTCTTATAGTCTTTCATTTTCCAGTAGGAAATCAAAGATGATCTTGGTATTTGGAACTCCATGTAAATAGGAAATATTGATGCATGTAAATATCAGCTACCCTTGAGGTTATTTAAATTCCTCTTTTGATGTATGGGCCAAAATATCATATATATTTCTACTACCTTTATTTTAATTACAGGTAACTTTAATCTCTAGTATAGAAATCCAATTAAGAAGAGGCCTTTGAATAAATATAAACATTTATGTTTTTAGTGGTTTGTGAACTAAAACCTCCAAAAGCCAACAAACTATTTAAAATCAGATTTTATCTAGACTAATTAATTAAATTAATTAATTAAATTGATAACTGTGATAGTTAATGTGTCAATATGGCTAGACTACGATGCCCAGTTGTTTGGGCAAACACTAGTCTAGATGTTGCTGTGAAGGTATTTTGTAGAGTGATTAATATTTATAACCAGTTGACTTTATTATTTTATTATTATTATTTTTTTAGAGACAGGGTGTTGCTCTGCTACCCAGGCTGGAGTGCAATGGCATGATCATAGCTCATGGCAGCCTTAAACTCCTGGGATCAAGTAATCCTCTCTCCTCAGCCTCCTGAGTAGCTAGGACTATAGGCATGTGTCATCACACCCAGCTAATTTTTAAATTTTTTGTAGAGACATGTATTAGTCCATTTTCACTCTGCTATAAAGATACGACCAGAGTTGGCCGGGCACAGTGGCTCATGCCTGTAATCCTAACACTTTGGAAGGCTGAGGTCAGGAGTTCAAGACCAGCCTGGCCAACATGGCAAAACCCTGTCTCTACTAAAAATACAAAAATTAGCTAGGCGTGCTGGCAGGCGCCTGTAATCCCAGCTACTTGGGAGGCTGAGACAGGAGAATTGCTTGAACCTAGGAGGCAGAGTTTGCAGTGAGCTGAGGTTGAGCCACTGCACTCTAGCCTGGGCAACAGAGCAAGACTCCATCTCAAAAAAAAAAAAAAAAGATACTACCAGAGTCCGAGTAATTTATTTTTTATTTTTTCTTTGAGACAGAGTTTTGCTTTTGTTGCCCAGGCTAGAGTGCGATGGCACGATCTCGGCTCACTGCAATCTCTGCCTCCCAGATTCAAGTGATTCTCCTGCCTCAGCCTCCCGAGTTAGCTGGGATTACAGGCGTGTGCTACCATGCTCAACTAATTTTGTATTTTTAGTAGAGATGGGGTTTCTCCATGTTGGTCAGGCTGGTCTACAAACTCCTGACCTCAGGTGATCCGTCCACCTCAACCTCCCAAAGTACTGGGATTACAGGCATGAGCCACCGCGCCCAGCTGAGTCTGAGTAAAGATTAAGGAAAGAGGTTTAATTGACTCACAGTTCCACATGGCTGGGGAGGCCTCATTAAACTTACAATCATGATGGAAGGCAAAGGGGAAGCAAGGCATGTCTTCCCACGGTAGCAGGAGAGAGAGAGAGCACAGGGGAAACTGGCACTTATAAGACCATCTGATCTCCTGAGAATTTACTCAGTCTCATGAGAAAAGCATGGGAAGCTGCCCCCATGATCCATTCAACTCCTACCAGGTCCCTCCCTCAACACATGGGGATTACAATTTGGATTACAATTCAAGATGAGACTTGGGTGGGGACACAGAGCCAAACCTGTATCAAGAAAGGGTTTCACTATGTTGCCCAGGCTGGTCTCAAACTCCTGGCCTTAAGTGATCCTCCCACCTCGACCTCTCAAAGTCTGGGATTACAGGCATGAGCCACTGCACCCGGCCCAGTTGACTTTAAATAAGGAGGATTACCCTCCATAATGTAGATGGGCCTCATCTGATCAGTTGAAGGCCTTAAAGCAAAGATTGAGGTTTCCCAAATAAGACTCAAGACTGTAACACAGAAATCCTGACTGAGTTTCTTGCCTACCCTACACATTTTAGACTTCCCAGCCTCCACAATCCCATGAGCCAACCTTAATATAAATCTCTTTCTCTCTGTATCCCTGACTGATATAATCACTCACATAAAAAAAAAAGTGTCAAATGCTAAACATTGCAATTTTGCCCAGTATCAAAGTGGTCTATAGATTCAGAAAATTTTCTACTTTCCTAACTCTTGCTAAAACCAACTCACAAAATATACATGTGCCTATATACTTTCAGCACAATAAATTCCATTTGAAATCACATACATTTCTTTAAAAAATCATATTTACATAAATGTGACTATTTAATTTTAGTGCACAATTCCAAATTTATTTATGCAGTCAAACATTCTTGGCCAGGTGCAGTGGCTCATGCTTGTAATCTCAACACTTTGGGAGGCCGAGGTGGGAGGATTACTTCAGCCCAGGAGTTCGAGACCAGCCTGCGCAACATGGCAAAACCCTGTCTCTACCAATAATAATAATAATACATAATGCTAGCCAGGTGTGGTGGCACACGCTTGTAGTCCCAGCAACTCAGCGACTCAGGAGGTTGAGGTGGGAGGGTCGCTTGAGCCCAAGAGATGGAGTTTGCAGTGAGCTGAGATGGCACCACTGCACTCCAGTCTGGGCAACAGAGCGAGACTCTGTCTTTTTTTTTTTTTTTCTGAGAAGGAGTCTCGCTTTATAGCCCAGGCTAGAGTGCAGTGGCGCAATCTCGGCTCACTGCAAGCTCCGCTTCCTGGATTCACGCCATTCTCCTGCCTCAGCCTCCTGAGTAGCTGGGACTACAGGCGCCCGCCACCACGCCCAGATAATTTTTTAAAATATTTTTTGTAGAGACGGGGTTTCACCGTGTTAGCCTGGATGGTCTCTATCTCCTGACCTCACGATCCACCCACCTCGGCCTCCCAAAGTGCTGGGATTACAGGTGTGAGCCACCGTGCCTAGCCCTGAGACTCTGTCTTAAAACAAATCAAAATGAAAAAACAAGCCATTCTATGCCTCAATTACCAATTTTATATTCTTTAGTAACTGTACTTACCATTATTGAGAAAATCTATAATAAAACTATATTCCTTTAAAATTAAGGTAAAATTAAATCTCCCTGATTCATTGTAGAATGTTTTCCTTTTAGATATTTAAAATGTGTTTAATATAAAAATACCCAAATTTAGAATTTTTTTAAAGAAACTAATATTCATAAATCATTATTTTACTTAGAAAAGGGTGAGGAGTAGTTGGTTCAATCCCCATCTTGGTAAAACCAGAGACTTTGCTGTTAGACATGATTTAAAACTGCCATTTTTTCCCCTTGCTTTCTTTGAAGTTTCTTGCCTATTTTCTATCTTTGAAGTCCTTTTGAAGTTTTTATTCTTCTCTTGTAGCCTGTTATATTTCATTTTTTCTGAGCTTACAACTAATTTCAGAAAAAAATACATTGTTTTTAAAAGTTTAATTTATACCACTTTTAGCTTTATATGAATGCATTTATAGTTACCCTTTTTGGATTAAAAATAACTTCAGGTGAACTATTTAACTTCCAGTTCCTTGTGTATCATGCATTTTACCAATCTAATTTCAGTTTCATCATCTTTGGAATATACACATCTCATTCTTGTGCCCTGAATTCTCTGAATGCCATTGCCAATTCAAGAGGTTTCTAATACATTTGTGTGATTCACAGTGCTCCCAGCTCCTTATGGAAAAAACAGAAACTTTTATCTGTAAAACAGATTACCTTATACTCTAAACCAAAGTCTTAACATTTATGAATATTTAAAATCTAGCATCTACTTCCTGCCTTCTGATTCACTGGGATTCTTTCTTTCAAATGTAGCCAATTCCTTTACCCTTGTAGTCTAGGCTTATTTTGATTTGCAATTTCTGAAATTCTATGGTTTAGACTATGAGGAGGTGGATTTTAATACATCTCAACTCTTCTGGAGAGGTGCCTTTAGTCCATTTAAGAGAGATGGGACAACCTTCACTGTAGTACAGCACTTTTATAAGGAACATACTCTGGTGATCCTAAAACTATCATTTTTGGAGTATTCTCTCAGGCTAGCTTCTCACCAAAGTACAAGATAATTAGGGCCGGGCATGGTGGCTCACACATGTAATCCTAGCACTTTGGGAGGCCAAGGCAGGTAGATCACATGAGGCCAGGAGTTCAAGACCAGCCTCGCCAACAAGGCAAAAACTCATCTCTATTAAAAATATAAAAATTAGCCGGCTGTGGTGGTGTGTGCCTGTAATCCCAGCTACTCAGGAGGCTGAGTCAGGAGAATTGCTTTAACCCGGGAGGCAGAGGTTGCAGAGAGCTGCGATCGTGCCACTGCACCCCAGCCTGGGTGACAGAGAAAGACCATGTCTCAAACAACAGCAATGACAACAAAGTAGAAGATAATTAGAAAAGTCCCAGGGACTAACTCTGACTAATGTGGCTTGGGTCACGTGTAGTCCTGGGACAACATGGTATCTAGGTAGGGGTGTTAGGAGAGGCTCAGTCCTAAGCACAGGCCTGTGTAGTGAAGGTTAGGTGGAGCAGATGTTAGTTTCCAGAGAAGTCAGGGGTGCTGGGCAGACTGACTCAATAGCCTCTGCCAAGATTTATAATCACTCCTTGTGGTCTGAAAGGAATGACCTACTATAACCTGCTTTTGCATGAATTCCATAGCATTATTCCCATCAGCTTTTCCTGAATCCTCTCAGCCTTTGTGACACTAGTAATCCTTTGTAAATAATGTAAGCCAAAGATAAAATTCTAAGCACCCCCAGCAATCATCCTAATGGATGCCTCCTCTAGGCAAGGGCATTCCAAAGTTAGCCTGGAAAATAAGCTCAGGCCATGATGGGAATGGGCAGCTGGACATGCCTCATTATACCCTCCTCTCTTTTGGAATTACTGATAGAACAGACTCTTTAAATCTGATGAGAAACATTTACATACTGCTTTGGATCCTGAATAAATTTTTAATAAAATTTTAAAAAAAGGAAACATTTCCAGGCTTCATCTGCATGATAAAGCCTTGGTCTCCACAACCCCTTATTAGTAACCCAGTTGTTCCTTTCTATTGATAATGACTCTTTCAACCAATCACTAATCAGAAAATCTTTAAATCTACCTATGACCTGGAAGTCACCCCCTCTCTGAGTGTCCCACCTTTCTGGACCAAACCAGTGTAAATCTTACATGTACTAATTGATGTCTCATGTCTCCCTCAAATGTATAAAACCAAGCTGTACCCCAACCACCTTGTGGACATGTCAACAGGACCTTCTGAGGCTGTGTCACAGGCACATTCTTAATCTTGGCAAAATAAACTTTCTAAATTGATTGAGACCTGTCTGAGATACAGTACTCAAGGTTACTCAGGGTCGTAATCACATATGAGAGATTGTGTTTTTGCCAGTAGTCCTGCTACCCAGCATGAAGAAGATTAGATAAGGAATAGTTGGTGGTAATAACTGGAAAATAAAAACATTTTGTGTTTATTCCCCCAGTAAGTTGAGGCATCTTTATCACAATATTTATGGCCTTTATCAGCAAATGCAGAAATTATAGTTTGCTATGATCTTGCTGACTGCATCACTTCCGCATGTATGTGTATCTGTGCTGAATAGGGTCTCTCATACTTTGAGCCAAAGCACATGATTTCAATAAAGAAGAACCCTGAAAATAATGCACTTCATGTTGTGATGATTTCCATTCTTCCTGGTGACTATGAATTTGTGAAAAAAAAGAAACTCTGGAATATGTTTTCCCCCATTACAAATTTTCTCTTTTGTGCCCTTTAAAAATACATCTTTGCTGTACAGCTAGAGTAGAGAAAAGGTTTTCAGAATTCTTTTTCCTTTTTAGGAAGTAAGTTGGTGTTTTCTTGAAGTCCTGGGCTCGAGTGAGCCTCCCGCCTTGGCCTCCTGAAGTGCTGGTATTACATGCCTGAGCCACCATGCTTGGCCAGTGTTTTGTATTTACATAAACATTTATAAAGGTTTGCAAAGGAAACATTTTCATTATTTTTTTTCCCAAAAGCTTATTGGATACCCTAAATCCATATTAGTTTTTACTTTGGTGCTCTCTCATGCAGCAACCATTTCTCTGCTCATTTATTATTCCTCCCATGTATCTGTTAACTTTGGATTAGTTTAATGGGAATATAATGTGAATTGTCCTGAAAATAAGGCACTTAACAACCGTCATTAATGAACATTAGATCCTCATTTATTAGTGGCCCTCACTCATTCTAAGTTATACAGAAGAGAGCATGAATGAACTAACTGAAAAGAAATCGATTGCATTAAGCAACATATTTCCAATGGCACTTTACTTTTTGTATTTAATAATAATATTTATCAAATTTTATTAAATGTTTATGTAGTTTTAATCAATAATGCTATTCATACTACTACTAACAATACATTAATGATAACTCAGTCTAAAAAAATAATCCTTAAAGCCATATGGTTATAGGAAATTTATTTATTATTATTATTATTATTTTTGAGACAGAGTGTTGCTCTGTTGCCCAGGCTGGAGTGCAGTGGTGCGATCTTGGCTCACTGCAACCTCTGCCTCCTGGGTTCAGGCGATTCTCCTGCCTCAGCCTCCTCAGTAGCTGGACTACAGGCGCCCGCCACCACGCCCAGCTAATTTTTATACTTTTAGTAGAGGTGGGGTTTCACCATATTGGCCAGGCTGATCTCAAATTCCTGCCCAGAGGTGATCCGCCCACCTCAGCCTCCCAGAGTGCTGGGATTACAGGTGTGAGCCACCACACCTGGCCCCAGGAAATTTTTTAAAAATTAAAATTTCAGGCTGGGCACAGTGGCTCATGCCTGTAATCCTAACACTTTGGGAGGCCAAGGCAGGAGGATCACCTGAGCCCAGGAATTAAAGACCAGCCTGGGGAACATAGTGAGACCCCTCCTCTGTATGAAAAATAAAAAAATTTGCCAGACATGATGGCTGGTGCCTGTAGTTCCAGCTACTCAGGAGGCTGAGGTGGGAGGATCACTTGAGCCTGGGAGGTTGAGGCTGCAGTGAGCTATGATTGCACCACTGCACTCCAGCCTGGGTTACAAATTAAGACCCTATTTCAAAATTAAATTAAATTAAATTAAAACATCAGTTTATGTACGTAATTTTCTAATGTGATAAATATGATAGAGATCAATAAAATGATTTCAAGCATAAGTGAATATTACATTAGAGAAAATTCTACAAGAGAATAGTAGAATAGAATTACAAGTTCAAGAAGAAAAAGAAATGACAAATTTTTCTTTTTTTGATTTTATCTTATTATTATTATATTTTAAGTTTTAGGGTACATGTGCACAATGTGCAGGTTAGTTACATATGTATACATGTGCCATGCTGGTGTGCTGCACCCATTAACTCGTCATTTAGCATTAGGTATATCTCCTAAAGCTATCCCTCCCCGCTCCCCCAACCCCACAACAGTCCCCAGAGTGTGATGTTCCCCTTCCTGTGTCCATGTGTTCTCATTGTTCAATTCCCATCTATGAGTGAGAATATGCGGTGTTTGGTTTTTTGTTCTTGCGATAGTTTGCTGAGAATGATGATTTCCAATTTCATCCATGTCCCTACAAAGGACATGAACTCATCACTTTTTATGGCTGCATAGTATTCCCTGGTGTATATGTGCCACATATTCTTAATCCAGTCTATCATTGTTGGACATTTGGGTTGGTTCCAAGTCTTTGCTATTGTGAATAGTGCCGCAATAAACATATGTGTGCATGTGTCTTTATAGCAGCATGATTTATAGTCCTTTGGGTATATACCCAGTAATGGGATGGCTGGATCAAATGGTATTTCTAGTTCTAGATCCTTGAGGAATCGCCACACTGACTTTCACAATGGTTGAACTAGTTTACAGTCCCACCAACAGTGTAAAAGTGTTCCTATTTCTCCACATCCTCTCCAGCACCTGTTGTTTCCTGACTTTTTAATGATTGCCATTCTAACTGGTGTGAGGTGGTATCTCATTGTGGTTTTGATTTGCATTTCTCTGATAGTCAGTGATGGTGAGCATTTTTTCATGTGTTTTTTTGGCTGCATAAATGTCTTCTTTTGAGAAGTGTCTGTTCATGTCCTTTGCCCACTTTTTGATGGGGTTGTTTGTTTTTTTCTTGTAAATTTGTTGGAGTTCATTGTAGATTCTGGATATTAGCCCTTTGTCAGATGAGTAGGTTGCGAAAATTTTCTCCCATTTTTTAGGTTGCCTGTTCACTCTGATGGTAGTTTCTTTTGCTGTGCAGAAGCTCTTTAGTTTAATTACATCCCATTTGTCAATTTTGGCTTTTGTTGCCGTTGCTTTTGGTGTTTTAGACATGAAATCCTTGCCCATGCCTATGTCCTGAATGGTATTGCTTAAGTTTTCTTCTAGGGTTTTTATGGTTTTAGGTCTAACATTTAAGTCTTTAATCCATCTTGAATTAATTTTTGTATAAGGTGTAAGGAAGGGATCCAGTTTCAGCTTTCTTTTTTTTCTTTTTTTTAATTATTATTATACTTTAAGTTTTAGGGTACATGTGCACGATGTGCAGGCTAGTTACATATGTATACATGTGCCATGCTGGTGCGCTGCACCCATTAACTCGTCATTTAGACAAAATTTTCTAACAGTTAAAAATGACCTTGTTCGAGTGTTTTTTAAAAAATTGATAGTAGTGGATAGCAGGCTTTATAAGATGGCCCCCAATGATCCTTGCCCCCAGGTATAATATTTATGCCCTTGTGTAATCTCATCCCCATGAGAGTGGGCTTGACCTAAAGACTTGCTTATAACAAAGACAATACAGCAAATGCGATGGGATGAGGCTTCTGAGATAAGGCTATCAAAGCACTATGATTTCAATGCTGCTCTCCTCTTTTGCTCTCTCTCTCTCTTTTGCGTGCTCTGAGGAAAGCCAGTTGCCATATTATGAACTACCGTATGGAGAGCTTCATGTGACACAGAACTGAGGGAGGTCACTAGCCATTAGCCAGCCATAAACTTAGGCCCTCTGCCCTATGGTCCATAAGAAACTGAATCCTGCCAACAGTTACTTGAGGAAGCTTGGGAGTAGATCCTCCCCGAGTCAAGTCTTCAGATCACCCAGCAGCCCTGGCTGACCCCCTCATTGCAGTCTTGTGAGAGACTTTTATCTGCCCCAGAGAAACTGTGAGATAATAAATGGTTGTTTTCAGCTGTGAAGCTTAAGGACAATTTGTTACACAGTAATAGATAACTAATATAATAATGATAAGTACCAAAAGCCTATTGTTTTTAGAATCCATATGATACATTTAAGGTTGATCAAATATTTTTACTTTTAAAGTGACATTAATTTTCAATAAACTTGAAATTATGTCATTTGCAGCTATTTAAAGTTATGAGAAAACATTTTAGAGGGCAACTTAAAACATAGATGTGCTTCATCATGATTATCAAGTATATAAGCCAAAAAATTAGCAAAGTACTAACAGCATTGAGAAATCCTTACTTCTTGGTGATAGTAAAAGAGGTTAAGAGAGAGAATCAAGAGTGAAATGGGGCCAGGCACAGTGGCTCACATCTGTAATCCCAGCACTTTGGGAGATCAAGGCAGGCAGATCATTTGAGGTCAGGAGTTTGAGTCCAGCCTGGCCAACATGGTGAAACTCCGTCTCTACTAAAAATACAAAAATTAGCTGGGCATGGTGGCATATGCCTGTGATCTCAGCTACGTAGGAGGCTACGTAGGAGGCTGAGGCAGGAGAACTGCTTGAACCTGGGAGGTAGAGGTTGCAGTGAGCCAAGATCATGCCACTGCACTCCAGCCTGGGTGACAGAGTGAGACTCCATCTAAAAAAAAACAAACAAAATAAGAAAGAAAGAAAGAAAAAGTGAAATGGGAACTAGAGGGTTTAATTTTCTGCCATGAAGAAGTAATTTTAATACTTGAGCCAAGTTAGAATGCACACAACTAAAATAATAGCCCCTGCCAATTGAGGGCTTACAGTTACACATGACACCTGCCCCATTTAATCCTCACAACAACCTTTTGAGGGAGATGTTATCAGCATATGGATTTGAAACAGCCAATGTATCACACCTCATGTTGTTTTGTTGAGTTGAGCCTGCAGAAGAGGCACCTGTCTATCTAGCCATGTGGGGAATCAAGGAGCTGTCAGTACATGTGCAGCATCATCTAAAATATTAATCCTACCCAAGAGCTGAAAGTAGATAAATAGATGTCACACGCTTTCCACCACACAAGCTAAAAAGCATAAGGCCTGGTTTCAATCCCAGGTTTCTGACTCTAAACACCATGCTCTTAATTGCTGTCTTTCCAGAAAAAGACGAAAAGACTAAATGCATTTTCTACTATGATCAGATTATACCAATTGCTCTTATACTTTTTTTCTCTCCTTCTACATAGAAGTGCAGTAAATGTATGTCCTAAACCAATACTCTAGTTAAGATTCTAATTTTATTGTAGCAAAATATACATACCATACAATTTACCATTTTAACCATTTTTAAGCAGACATTTCAGTGATGTTGAGTATATGCACATTGTTATACAATCACCACCATCTATTTCCAGAACTTCATCTTCCTAAACTGAAACTCCATGCCTATCACACAATAACTCTCCATTCCCCACCTCCCCTTGCCCCTGGCAACCACCATTCTATTTTCTGTCTGTATCAATTTGACTACACTATGTACCTCATATAAGTGGAATCATACGGTATTTGTCCTTTTATGCCTGGTTTATTTCACTTAGCATAATGTCTTCAAAGTTCATCCATGTAAGAATATCCCTCCTCTTTAGGGAAGAATAATATTCCATCATATGCATATATTACATTCTCTTTATGTGTTCATTTATTGTCTTAGTTGGTTCAGGCTTCTATAACAAACTATCATAAACTTGGTACCTTATAAACAACAGAAATATATTTATCACTGTTTTAGAGGTTGGAAAGTCCATCATCAAGCCATCAGCAGCAGGTTTATGTCTGGTGAGGTCCCACTTTCTGGTTCGTAGATGTTCACTTCCTGCCGTGTCCTCACGTGGTGGAAGGGGTAAGAGGTCTCTCTCTCCAGCCTCTTTTATAAAGGTAATCATCTCATTCATGACCTAATTACATCTCAAACACCCCACCTCTTAAAACCATCATATTAGTGATTAAATTTCAACATATGAATTTGGGGGGGACAGAAACTTTCAGACCATAGCATCTGCCAATGGACACTTGGGTTGCTTTCACCTTTTGGCTATTATGAGTAACACTGCTGCAAACAGGAGTGTACAAATATCTGTTTGAATTGCTGCATTTAATTCTTTTAGATATATACCCAAAAGTGGAATTGCGAGATTATATGGTAATTCTATGTTTAATTTTTTAAGCAATTGCTATCCTATTTCCCATATCAGCTGCACCATTTTACATTACCACAGATTCTAAAATTTTTAACAAGAAAGTATAACTAAAATAATAAGTGATGAATGATATAAAATGAGCAAGGTAGACAATTAGCCCATAATTAGAGACTCTCAGAGCTTTAAGGGTCTCTAAAGTGCATCAGTCCAAGTATCCATCATATATTTGAAGATAGTGCTTAAAGTTCTTGGATGATGATTACATTAACCCTCTGGCAAACATTGATTAAAGGCTAACTAGGTACCCAGCACAATGCTGTGCAGAGCTAAAAGGAACAATGAAATTATCCAACCTTTCTTGGAATTATTTCCCATAACTACCATATGCAGCCTGTCGATTTACCTAGGATAATGATTCACCTGGGTAGAAAGACCACGTATTTCAATTATTTTACTTCCGGTCTCTCTCCATGGGAAAGATAAACTAGTTTTAAAAATGATGTGGGTTGGTAAATATTTGCAGTTAGAGTCTTTGTGAGGTCACCATAGCAGTTATAAAACAAAACAATCTAAATATAATTGTAGATCCTTACAGAAACCTGACATCTAGCCATGTCCGCCTACATTATTAGGCCTTCCACAGAGTTAAATGGTCTTCCACAGAGTTGGCCAAGTTTAGAAGTTACACAACTCTGAGGTGTAATGAATGCTCATAAAAAACGGTTTCTGTCTCAGTTGGGAAATACCAAGTACTCCTAAACAATGACAAAAACAGATGGAAGACAACAAAAAGAGTCTTTTTTTTTTTTTGAGACGGAGTCTCGCTCTGTCGCCCAGGCTGAAGTGCAGTGGTGTGATCTCAGTTCACTGCAACCTCTGCCTCCAGGGTTCAAGCGATTCTCCTGCCTCAGCCTTCTCCAGAGTAGCTGGGATTACAGGTGCCCACCACCATGCCTGGCTAATTTTTGTATTTTTAGTAGAGACAGGGTTTCACCATGTTGGCCAGGCTGGTCTCAAACTCTTGACCTCAAGTGTTCTGCCTGCCTTGGCCTCCCAAATTGTTGGGATTATAGGCATAAGCCACCATGCCTGCCCTTCCAGGCAATTCTTAACTCCAATTCTTTCCATACTCCTATCAAACTTGGACTCCACTTGGTAAAGCATGGGTGGAGGAAGGGGTGTGGAGCAAGGGCAGGGGACAAGGAGAATCTAAGGAGCATTTCATGTTCCTTTTCCTTAATTTTCCAGTTCAGCTCAAGTTGTCAAACATTTGTGCAGTGTTTAGTATATATTGGACATTCTTCAAGGTACTGGAGACACAAACAAATTAGACTTGGACATTACTTCGAGATGCTCAAAATCTAGTGTAAGAGTATGATTTATTTTTTATATGTTTAGTTGTTTATATTTTAGAAAGCTTCACAGGTGGAATGAAATATTTTACAATGCTATAATCATGTATGGTTAGGTAAGGAGCAGGTAATAGCTCAGTTTGTGTGTGTGTGTATGTCCAAGGTCACTGTAAATAGTTTACCCCAGCTGGAACCAGCCTTTGTCCCTCCCAGAGATACCACGCTATTTTTAGCTTAGATTGGATAACTCTTTATATACAACTCTTTGCCAAGGTCCCAGCTGCTTCATGTTTGCTTACTTTGATATTTTATTAACACCTGTTTAGCATTTCAATAAACTCCAGAATGTTTCCAGGTTACTTTTTGTAGTATTACGAAAAACACACTGATCATTTAGGCATTGTATTAGGCTGCATTCACTCAACATTTCCTGAGTGCTTAAATACCAGGTCCTTGGGATACAACAGCGAACATAACAAGCAAAAATTTCTGCCCTCATGCAGCATACATTCCAGTGACTACATATGATAAAAATCCAAAATAATAGAGGCCACACTGGTCTGGATCCTCAAGTGATCCGCCTGCCTCGGCCTCCTAGTGTGCTGGGATTACAGGTGTGAACCACCGCGCCCGGCCTGAAAAAGTCTTTTAACTGGCCTCCCCATCTCCAAACTCTATCCTCCATATTAGTGTTGCAGGACTTTTTAAAATAAAACCTTGGTCATTTAATTTCTCACATTAGAAAACTTCCACTGTATTTCATTGTTTACAGTAGAAATCCAATTCTCATAGTATGGTATATAAGACTCTTCATGATCTAGCCCCAGTAAAACACTCCACAGTCTCCCCACCCAATATTTTTTTCACCGTATCCCTTCCATCTGGCCAGGCTGAGTCCTGGCAGCCACGACCCCCTATGGATCATGCTGGTTTAAATCTCCTGGGTTGCTCATGTTATTCCTGCTCCTACAAAGATCTCCATCTTCTTGTCTACCTAAAGAAAACCTACTCATCTGTGTGCAATCACCATAAAGACTTCTCTCTCTTCTGCAGCCTTTCCTGAAATTTCCATACCTCTGGCACGGACAATCACCTTTTAAAAATACCCCATATATATTTATCATAGCCTCTACAGTATTTTGATTACACTTAACTAATTACATGACTTCTCTTTTAGTCTTCTTCTCTCATCTCTTGAGGCCATGGACCATATCCCATTATTTTGAATCCCAAATGCCTAGTACTATTCTTGGTATATGGTTAAGATGATCATACGACTTGGTTTGTGCCTGTTGACCTGGCTTAATAATTACACCCTCTTTACTCTCAAAAGTATCTTGGTTTGGCAGGTAAATTATATTTGGTCATTCTCCACATAGTATATGCCTGGCAATAAATGAATGAATGAGCACCAGCATCTGAGCACTTATTACCATACAATATATACATGTATAGTAATACTTTTTTAAAAAGTTGTTTATGATGATGTGCTGCTTTTTTGCTTAGCTTCATTAGAACTGGCCAGCTCCTTTTTCTCACTTACCAAGCATGGGGAGTTGGTTTGGAGTTGGTGTTTCATCTTTTCCAGTTACAGTGTGAAAGTAGCCCACCAGCCCACGCTCTTATTCCTAAAGACCGCAGTGACTCCACGGAGTTAAGTTATCATTGCTTCCAGTTTCCTTGGGCAACGCAGCACGCAATTTTGGACGCGCTGCGTGGTTTCAGAGTCGGCTGTAACTTTTCTCACTTTATAGTCATCAGGAAAAGTTCCTGATGCCAGTCTTCCAAACGCTCAATGAAATAAAAACCAGATAGCACCGCAGAGGAGGTTGAGATGCAACGACAAAAGCTGTCGTAATTATTAATAATACCTAACCCTGGATCACTCCCCTGATAGATCTGTATCTTTGCAGCAGGCGCAATTCAGTTTGGTTTCACCCAAAACAAAAATGGTCTCCGTCGGAGTCAATGCCCTTTCCTGTGCGGACCAATCAGAATCTCAAACACAAGGCACGGGGCCCACACTTCCGTCCGGTCTTCCTGGTCTCTCTAACCGCGGCAGTGTGCCTCCGACTCGGAACGGCTTCCGCGGCCGGGGCAGCGAGGGCCGGGGGCGGCGGGCGGGATGAGTGCGGTGTGCGGTGGAGCGGCGCGGACGCTGCGGACGCCGGGACGCCACGGCTACGCCGCCGAGTTCTCCCCGTACCTGCCGGGCCGCCTGGCCTGCGCCACCGCGCAGCACTACGGCATCGCGGGTGAGCGGCGCAGCGCAGCTGGGGCCGGGGGGCGGAGGCGGAGGCGGAGGCGGGGGCCAGCCGGGCTCCAGTTCCTCGCGCTCGAGGGAAAGCCCCTCTGAGCGTAGACGGTTCCGCGGGTCCACGCCAGGGGGCAGAAGAGGCGCTGGTCGGCGCCTCTCCCTTCTTTGCCGAGCGCGAGGAGTTGGTCTGAAGCAGGAGTCGATCTTCCAGTTGTGTGCAAGTGCATATACGTGTAGCCTAGTAGCCCATGTCCTTGTTCCTTGAGACCGCGCTGCCTCCGCCACGTGTCACACGCCCAGGCACACGTCCCCGTAGGGAGAGCCGGGGGAGCCTGCGCGGTCCCTTGGATCGGTCCGCTCGGCACAGCAGTACGGGGAAGACGGTCTGAGCCAGAACCGACCCAGGGCTCGCGAGTTGGTCCACAATTCCCAGTCTGCATTCGAGCACTGAGCCGCGACCTGCGGGCTGGCCTTCCTAAGGACGATGCTCCTGAATGGACGCCTGGAGTCCCACGGGTGACACCATGAAATATATCAAGTTCAGTTCTTACCTGTAGTTGTCTAACGAGGAATGCACACATTCGCAAGTAGGTGTTACAGACTCCAGTTAATTGTCTCCCGTCGCGCGCATTGGCTCAGCCTGTGGTTAAAGCTGCTCAGGAGGCTGAGGCGGGAGGATCGCTTGAGCCCGGCATGTTGAGGCTACAATGAGCTGAGATCACATCACTCTGCCCCAGCCCAGTGAGCTGAGATCACATCACTCCACTCCAGCCTGGGTGACAGACTGAGACCCCGTCTTAAAAAGAAAAAAGGCCAAGCGCGGTGCGGTGGGTCACGTCTGTAATCCCAGCACTTTGGGAGGCCGAGGTGGGCGGATCACTTGAGTTCGGGAGTTCCAGACCAGCCTGACCAACATGGAGAAACCCCGTCTCTACTGAAAATACAAAATTAGCCGGGCGTGGTGGCGCATGCCTGTAATCCCAGCTACTCGGGAGGCTGAGGTAAGAGAATAGTTTGAACCCAGGAGGCGGAGGTTGCGGTGAGCCGAGATCGTGCCATTGCACTCCAGCCTGGGCAACAAGAGCAAAACTCCTTCTCAAAAAAGAGTCCATCTAGTCCGTGGACTAGATGAAAAGGCGTGGGTTCATTCTCGCTTTTGCCTTAATTCATGTCCTAGCTATTATACGCACTGAAGCGAGATGCAAAAACTCATTTCATAATGTCAGTGGTCTATTGTATTTTTTTGTTTTGTCCTACAGCAGAAAAAAATGTTACTTCTAAAACTCAGAGAAATACTTGATTTATTTTCATTATTAGCTCTTAGTGCTTGCACATTCAGATTTACATGGCCCACCAGTTAGATTGAAGACTCATGAGTCTATAATGGTAGTAGTTTCCTTTTTTTCTTTTTTCTTTTTCTCTTTAGAGACAGGGTCTCACCCTGTTGCCTAGGTTGAGTAGAGTGGTGCAATCACGGCTCACCGTAGCCTCAACCTCCTGGGCTCATATGATCCTCCTGTCTCAACCTCACCAGTAGCTGGGACCACAGGCATGTACCATCACACCTGGCTAATTTTTGATTTTTTATTTTTGTAGAGACAGGGTATCACTATGTTGCTCAGGCTGGTCCGGAGCTGGGTGCAAGCGATCTTCCTGCCTTGGCCTCCCAAAGTGCTGGGATTACAGACGTGAGCCACTGTGACTCGCCTGTAATGCTACTTAAAATCTTATGCAAAAACTCTTTAAAGGGAATTGGTATTTAAAAAAAAAAATTCAGTCATGTTTAAATAGAAGAGATTTTCCCCCTTGGTCTCTATAAAAAGTAAACATAACTTTTAAAATACAATGGCCCTTTGGTAAAATAATTAATCTTTGACAGGTAACATATTAATACTGTTTTCAGCACTTTATTACCACCAGTTATGTGGTAAATCCCACTAGGTATCTCCGCATTCATATTTTGCTTTAAAATCCTGTGTGAGATGTATTTTAGATTTACTGGTGAGGAGTGCAGTCCCTGGGGTCTGTAAGCCAGAGGTTTCTCATCTGTCAGTAGGAATGATAACACCAACTTGGAAGGTTTGTGTCTCTGGTGCCTTGTCTGGCTACAGAGTAGGCCCGTAAGTATTTCACCCCCCTGTTAGGTCCATGTCTGAATTCCAATCATAGGTGCAATGGGAAGTTGAATATTTAGTAACTGAAGTACAATATGGAAAAACGGAAATAGAGAACACATTTGGTATTCATGTCCCAAAAACTTAGGGAGAAATTGATCACCTGACCATTTGGTATTCAAGGTCCCAAAAACTTTGGGGAAAAATTTGTGGTATTAAAATCAGGTACCAATTACTTGATAACTCCTTGACTTTTGATGTTACCCTGGCAGGTTCAAAGGGATGACCTTGATTTTTTTCTCTTTAGGCTGTGGAACCCTACTAATATTGGATCCAGATGAAGCTGGGCTAAGGCTTTTTAGAAGGTAAGGGGGCTGAAATTATTAAAGGTATATATTGTTGCTATTAAAGCCTTAATAGAATTAGGTTTTGACTCTTTGATTAATGTTTTAATATACAGTATAAAAGGAACCTTGGCGTTTGCATAGGATGAAGCTTATTTTTAGCTGATTGTGGTGGTGCGCACCTGTAGTCCCAGCTATTCCCAAGTCTGAGGCAGAAGGATCACTTGAGGCCGGGAGTTCAAGACCAGCCTCGTGGGCAACATAGGAGGACCCCGTCTCTAAAAGAAATTTTTTTTTTTATGCACAGAGTCTGGCTCTGTCACCCAGGCTGGAGTACAGTGGCGCCATCTTGGCTCAGTGCAATCTTTCGCCTCCTGGGTTCAAGTGATTCTCCTGCCTCAGCCTCCCAAGTAGCTGGGATTATAGGTGCCCGCCACCACACCCGGCTAATTTTTGTATTTTTTAGTAGAGATGGGGTTTCATCATTTTGGCCAGGCTGGTCTCAAACTCCTGACCTCAGGTGATCTGCCCACCTTGGCCTCCCAAAGTGCTGGTATTATATGCGTGAGCCACTGGGCCCAGCCTAAAAATTTTTTTAATTTTTAGGCTGTAGTCCCAGCTACTTGGGAGGCTGAGGTGGGAGGATTGCTTGAGTCCAGTTCAAGGCTGTAGTGAGCTGTGATTGGGCCACTACGCTCCAGCCTGGATGACAGAACAAGACTCTTTCTCTCAAATAAAAAACAAAACAAATCTGAAGCCTGTCTCTTAGTGTCCACTCATAAATTATAAAATTTAAGCATAAAAAAATGTGGAGCAGTATACTGTGTACTATTACATTTTTGGACTACTACATTCCACTGGACTGTTTTTTTAACCTTTCTGAATCTGTTGCCATATTTGTCAAGTACCTACTCTACTTAACTCCCATAGTTGTGCAGATTACATGAGATATACGTGTTAAAATATGTGATAAATTGAAAGAAAAAAACCATAATTGTTATTTTTTTTGTTGTGTAGTTGCCTATGTAAGTGTTGTATTTTTTTGTTGTTTGTTTTTTCCTAGTGTAGCTTTGACTGGAATGATGGTTTGTTTGATGTGACTTGGAGTGAGAACAACGAACATGTCCTCATCACCTGTAGTGGCGATGGCTCGCTGCAGCTCTGGGACACTGCCAAAGCTGCAGAGCCACTGCAAGTCTATAAAGAACACGCTCAGGAGGTAGGAGGGGAATCTTTCTGGGCTGATTATTTTTCTTTCTTTGACTTTGGTTGAAATCCATTTTGGGATAGACACATGGAGAAATATCTTCAGGGGACAAGTTTAAACTTTAGCATTTCTTATACATACTAGATGTCACTTATTATTTGATTATTCAAACATAAAGTACCTCTTGGCCTAAGGAGCGGGGAAAGAAAAGAAAAGGTCAGTCTTCTCATTAGGCAGAAAAAACACCTCCAGCAGTGTACGCTGGCACCATTTCCTCCTGAGAGGCCCATCACTTTCTTTGCGCTCTAAGAATGTGCTTGCCACATGGTGCCTGAAGGTGGAGGTAGGTGGACTTTTCACATAGACATCACAAGATTGCCTTTGGGGCTTCAGTGAGATTCCCGAGGTGTTTCAGAGTATATTGGAGCAAGAGCATGAAATACTGAGTATGAGGCAGAACTTACTGAAGGGATTTTATATCTAAATCTGGTTCATGTGTCTAGATTTTGTGTGTGTGTATGTATAGCATAGAAAATAGTTTGGGCTTCAGTTGTACTAACATACACGTATATTTTCAGTGAACATAAAGACATCCTCTTTTTGTGTTTTTACCTTAAATGTTTTAAGATTTTCCTTAAGGGAGCAGTACCTCCTTCAAATGAAAACTTGCTAATCTACTTTCAAATTTTTGTCCACCACAGTGCCTGGCCTGAGAAGGCCCTCAATAAATGCTTATTAGATGCAAGAATATCAGTCTTTTGTGGTAAAGATTAGTTACGTGAGGGGTCCAGATGTTTTATAGCTATAGCTATTGACAATCAAGATTTCTAAGATTGTTACTGAAATAATGAAAAATTTTAGTTTTTATTTTAATTATGATAGCTATTTGAATAAATGTAGTTGTAAATTACTGTGTTTTCAGGGAATTACTGAATATTAAGACAATTTTGGTAAAGGAGAGATTTTAGTTTCAGGATAATCAATGCACGAATCTCTACAGAACAGTATGTCCAAAATTCAGATACTTTTGTGGAACCTGTGTGAATGTGTGTGTGTGTGTGTGTGTGTGTGTGTGTGTCAGGGTCTCACTCTGTTGCCCAGGCTAGAGTGCAGTGGTGCAATCTTGGCTTACTGCAACCTCCACCTTCTGGAATGGGCTCAAGCCATTCTCATGTCTTAGCCACCCGAGTAGCTGGGATTACAGACGTGCGCCACCGTGCCCTGCTAATTTTTGTATTTTTAGTAGAGACGGGTTTCACCATGTTGGCTACGCTGGTCTTGAACTCCTGGGCTCACATGATCCACCTGCCTTGGCCTCCCAAAGTGCTGGGATTATAGGCGTGAGCCACCGTGCCCAGCCAATTTTTGTGTGTGTGTGTTTTGTTGTTGTTGTTGTTTTTTGTAGAGATGGAGTTTCGCTATGTTGCCCAGGCTAGTTTTTGTGATGTTTGACATCTTTTTATACCACTTGTATTATAATTAATGTATTTCTTTTCCTTCTTTCTTTTTTAAAAAATATTTTTCTTTTCAGAAGTTTTTTTTTGTCCTTTTTCTTAAATCTTTGGTGCCTTTTATTATCTATATAAATTCAAGGATGATAACTGACATCATAAAATAATATAGCTAGTTAAGGTAAATTCAATATATTGACTTAATGTTTTTCTTTCAATCAAGTAAAGTCGTTGCTTCATTTATCCTAAAACAGTAATATTCATGAAACAATGGGGTTGATGGCTACTTTAGTATGTACATTTATTTGTTTTTAGTGTACATTGAGATAAGTAAGTAATGAATAAAATAAATGTATGTACCAGTTAAAATAATCTCTGGTGTAACTACTCTCTGGAAAATACTGTTCTAGGATATCCTGGATGGATGCTCACTCAGTCTTTACTTCCTCTCAGTGAAAGTAAATTTCACTTTCTCTTGAGATAACTTATTTGACTTTTAGGTTGTTCTGATTATTAAGAAACTGCTTCTTGTAATCCCAACTCTACCTTCTATAGCAACCAACTGCTGCTTTTAGTGTCTTTCTCTGAAGTGGCAAGACCAAGTCCAGCCCCTCTTGTCCAGGAAACCTCTTGAAAATAGCCATCGTGCTCTCTTCCAGACTGTGCACTTGTCATTTCATTGTCCTGTCCTCAGATGACATGATCTGTACGTCTTTCATCCTTCTGATAGCCTCCTTTGATAATCCTGTTTTTCAACTCCCCTTTCAATATATGCCTAATTTATTCCAGAAATGTGATGAAGGGCTAAGCTTTATAAGATTTTACCACCATAGTCTTGAGCCCCTAGCTCTAATAATATTACCTAAAGTGGCTATACATTGTTCTCAGCCATGTCTTAGTGTTAGGTTACTTTGAGTCTGCTAGTAACACACTTACCTCTTTTGTTATTTGAACTGCTATTAAACCAGTTTTACATCATTCTGTGATTTTGCAGCTGATTTCTTGAACCGAAGACACACTTCTGTTTTTTAATTTTTTAAATTTGTTTTGCGTACTGCTATTCTAGTTAGACTTCCTCGTTTTCTTTTCAAATGCACTTTTTGGTAAGCGTTTGTATCAGAATGCCTTGAATGTTAGTGTAATAGAAAACAATTAAATGGCTTCAACAGTCAGAGTTTACTGTTTCACATACTTTGCTTGGTTATGTGAAAAATAAATGAAGATAACCTTTTTAGGTATTTGTTACAGCAGCACCCCTAATTCTTGGCACCAGTTTCTGCCTCAGTCTGTTCAGGCTGCTGTAACAAAGTATTATAGACTGGGTGCCTTATAAAGAACAGAAATTTATTTCTTACTATTCTGGAGGTTGGAAGTCCAAGGTCAGGGTGCCCACATGTTTGGGTTCTGATGAGGGCCCTCTTTCAGGTCAAAGACTACTACTGTCTTTTCATTGTATCTACAGGTGGTGGAAAGAGAATGAGAGAGGTTTTGGAAATCCCTTTTATAAAGCACTAATCCCATTCATGAGGGCTCTACATTCATGACCTAATTACCCCCCAGAGGCCCTAAGTCCTAAAACCATTACATTGGGGGGTTAAGATTTCAACATGTGAGTTTTGTGGGGACATATTCAGTCCATTGCATATGCCAGATACTCAAAAATACTTAAAAGGATTTAAGTTCAAATGAGAGTTTTAAGGAGCTAGTAAATATTTGTTGAATAAATTAATAAATGAGGCTGAGTGCAGTGAGTCATGCCTGTAATCCTAACACTTTGGAAGGTCGAGGTGGGCAGATCACTGAAGGCCAGGAGTTTGGGACCAGCCTGGCCAACATGGCGAAAACCCCTCCTCTACTAAAAATACAAAAATTAGCTGGGTGTGGTGGTGCACACCTGTAGTCCCAACTATTTGGTGGCTGAGGCACAAGAATCATTTGAGCGTGGGAGGTGGAGGTTGCAGTGAGCTGAGATCGTGCCACTGCACTCCAGCCTGGACAACAGAGTGAGACCCTGCCTTAAAAAAAAGTTATTAAAAAAAAAAGTTGATAATGAACATAGCCAATTTCTGTTTTTTTTTTTTCCACCAGTATGTTCAGGGAAGCTGTGTTGTGAAATAGAAGAGCAACTAATGGGTCATTTTCTTCTGTGGAAGAGAGTATATAATAAAGATGTATAGCATGGTTTTAGTCAATCTTGGATTTGAATCCCAGCTTTGTAAGTTACCTGTTGTGAGACCTTGCGTATGTCACATATTTTTCCTAAACTTGAGTGTTTTTATTTGCAAACTAAGTTTATTAGTAGTCTGTATCACAGACCAGCATTGAATAAATATGAGCTAGTATTATTATTTGCTCTTATTATAATAGGGTTTGAAAAATGTAAAACAAGTTAGAACTTTTCCAGTTACCCACTTTACCACTTGATGGCTATGTGTCCAACAGTCAATTTTCAAGTTGTCAGATGAAGCAAAAAAGAGAAATCCAAGATTTAGATATATTTTAGGCTTTGAGGAATGAAGGTCTTGGTGAAATGAAAAGAAAGAAAAACATGGACATTATCTGTGTGAATGGTTGCTAAACCTAGCATCGAAGTAGGAATCAAATTCTTCTGTCTATTGTTTAACTGGTGTCTGCAGAGGTCATTATGTCTTTTGAGTCCCATAAAATGCCTTTGGCTTTGCTTATTCTAATGCTGCTGAATATATAATAAAAATTTTTAAAAGTTCAGTGAGAATAGAAAAATAAGAGTGAATTGACAATTTTATTTCACTGCTTTCTGACTTAAAACACTGTGCAACTGAGAGTGAGTTAAAGTGACTTTAAAGATGACATAAATCAATGTAATATATTAATTTCTAATTTTCAGACTAATGAGTTGGCTTATCACAATTTAAAAATGAGTTAAAATTTGTTCTCATAGTCAAATAACAAGGTTTATCAATTTGCTGAATTTTTATAACATATTTGATCCATTGAGGTTTTTGAGCATTGCTTATAAAAACTTATTTTTGACCTAAGTATACAACTATTAGTATTCTGTTATGGAGGAAATGTATTTGCTTATACATTTCAAGAGTTAAAATCTTGTTTACTTTAAAAAATGAACCAATTATTTACTTTTTGATAATGATAGAAGCTGAGAAGTCAATAATGATAGGTATTGTATTAGTCTGTTTTCACGTTGTTATAAAGAAATACCTGAGAGTGGGTAATTTATAAAGGAAAGAGGTTTAATTGACTCACAGTTCCACATGACTGGGGAGGCCTCAGGAAACTTAAAATTATGGCAGAAGGTAAAGGGGAAGCAGATAACCTTCTTCACAAGGCAGCAGGAGAGAGAGAAAGAGAGAGAGAGAAAGCAGGGGAAACTGCCACTTTTAAAGCCGTCAGATCTTTTGAGAACTCCCTCACTATCACAAGAACAGCATGGGGGAAACTGCCCCCGTGATCTGATCACTTCCTCCCAGGTTCCTCCCTGGACACATGGGGATTACAATTCAAGATGAGATTTGGGTGGGGATATAAAGCCAAACCATATCATTCCACTCCTGGCGCCTCCCAAATCTCATGTCTTTTTCACATTTCAAAACCAATCATGACTTTCCAACAGTCCCCCAAAGTCTTAACTTATTCCAGCATTAACCCAAAAGTCCAAGTCCAAAGTCTCATCTGAGACAAGGCAAGTCCCTTTTGCCTTTGAGCCTATAAAATAAAAAACAAGTTAGTTACTTCTAAGATACAGTGGGGCTATAGGCATTAGCTAAATGTTTCAAATGGGCGAAATTGGCCAAAACAAAGGGGCCACAGGCCCCATGCAAGTCTGAAACCCAGCAGTGCAGTTACTAAATCTTAAAGCTCTGAAATGATCTCCTTTGACTCCATATCTCACATCCAAGGGGTAGGCTCCCATGGCCTTGGGCAGCTCTACCCTTGTAGCTCTGAAAGGTGCAGTCCTTATGGCTGCTTTCACTGGCTGGCATTGAGTGCCTGTGGCTTTTCCAGCTGTACAATACAAGCTGTCAGTGAATCTACCTTTCTGGGGCCTGGGGGGCAGTGGCTCTCTCCTCACAACTCCAGTAGGCAGTGCCCCAGTGGGGACTGTGTGGGGGCTTCAACCCCACATTTTCCTTCTGTACTGCCCTAGCAAAGGTTCTCCATGAGGGCTCCTCCCCTGCAGCAGACTTCTGCCTGGACATTCAGGTGTTTCCATACATCCTCTGAAATTTAGGTGGAGGTTAAACTCTTGTCTTCTAAACTCTTCTTGTCTTCTGTGCACCCACAGACCCAACACCACATGGAAGCTGCCAAGGTTTAGGGCTTGCACCCTCAGAAGCAATGGCTTGAGCTGTACCTTGGCTCCTTTTAGCCATGGCTGGAGCTAGAGCAGCTGGATGCAGGGCACCATGTCTTGAGGCTGCACAGAGCAGCAGGGCCACTCAGGCCCACAAAACCATTTTTCCCTCCTAGGCCGCTGGGCCTGTGATGGGAGGGGCTTCTGCAAATGTCTCTGACATGCCTTGGATACATTTTTCCCATTGTTTTGGCTATTAATATTTGGCTCCTTGTTACTTATACAAATTTCTGCAGCAGGTTTGAATTTCCCCCCAAGAAATAGGTTTTTCTTTTCTACCTCATGGTTAGGTTGCACATTTTCTAAACTTTTATGCTGTGCTTCCCTTTTAAATGTAAGTTCCAAATTCAAATAATCTCTTCATGAATGCATGTGACTATACACTTTTAGAAACAACCGGGTCACTTCTTGAATGCTTTGGTGCTTAGAAATCTCTTTCACCAGACACTCTAAATCATCTCTCTCAAATTCAAGCTTCCACGGATCTCTAGGGCAGGGGCAAAATGCCACCAGTCTCTTTGCTAAAGCATTGCATGAATGACCTTTACTCCAGTTCCCAGTAAGTTCGTCATCTCTATTTGAGACCACCTCAGCCTGAACTCCATTGTTCATATCACTATTAGCATTTTGTTCAGAACCATTTAAGAAGTCTTTAAGAATTTCCAAACTTTCCCACATCTTCCTGTCTTCTTCTGAGCCCTCACACTGTTCCAGCCTCTGCCCGTTACTCAGTTCCAAAGTTGCTTTTACACTTTCAGATTATCTTTATAGCAGTACCTCACTATCCTGGTACCAATTCTCTATATTAGTCCTTTTTCACACTGCTATAAAGAAATACCTGAGGCTGGGTAATTTATAAAGGAAAGAGGCTTAATTGACTCACAGTTCTGCATAACTGGGGAGGCCTTAGGAAACTTACAATCATGGTGGAAGCAGATACCTTCTTCAGAAGGTGACAGGAGAGAGAGAGCAAGGGAAACTGCCACTTTTAAAAGCATCAGATCACATGAAAACTCACGATCACTAGAACAGCATGGGGGAAACTGCACCCATGATCCAGTCACCTCCCACCAGGTCCCTCCTTCGACACGTGGGGATTACAATTCAAGATGAGATCCGTATCAGGTGCCAATAAAAAATATTAATGCAGAATGACAACCAGTCCTGCATTTAAAACTAGTGTGTTTTCTTCAGAAATGCATTTATGTTTAAAACTACACAACACATTTATCAACTGAAGGCATTTTTTTTCTTTGCATCCTGTTTCTTTTTTAAAAATTGAGGAAATAGTTGGACTTGATATATTTCTTTTTGCATATTTAGTCATGCCCAGCCATTCATTTTGGAATAGGTTACTGCAGTAAGATTTTATTACAATTGATAATAGCCATTTAAAGCTTTTCCCTGTGAAGATTGTGATTGTACAGAAAAATAGTTTCTAGTTAGATGTCACTTGAACAATTCTCCCTTTTTGGATTTTACTGCCATTAGGATGTGATATGTCATCACTTTTCAATTCTCATGTTTTAAAAGCATTTACCTTCTTTTGGCTTTGTTTTATATTTTAAAGTTTAGACTTGTATTAAAAAAGGCAGACCTGTCTCTACTTGTAGCACATATTATATGCCAGGCATGTGCCAGTCATTGAAGATGTAGGTATAAATAAGACTCATGTGCTGTTCTCTGGTTGTAGTTTGGGACATGCAGACAAACCATTTAGGGTCCCACGTAAATTAAAAAACAACAACAACAAAAAAAACAACCATTCAGTACAACATGATAGATATTGAAAAGAGGTATCTAGAAGGTACACAGAGAGGAGAACCAGGGACTGCCACAGAAGAGTTGCTATTTGACCTGAGTCTTGGGTAGTTAGTAGTTTTTAGTAGTTTGCTAGGCAGCCCTAAGAGAAAGGGACATTTTTTGTTTTGTTTTTATCTTGAGATGGAGTCTCACTCTGTTGCCCAGGCAGACTGCAGTGGCACAATCTCAGTTCACTGCAACCTCTGACTCCTGAGGCAAGCAATCCTCTGGCCTCCTGAGCTCGAGCAATCCTCCTGCTTCAGCCTCCTAAGTAGCTGGGACTATAGGCGCTTGCCACCATGCCTGGCTAATTTTTGAATTTTTTTGTAGAGATGGGGTTTCTCCATGTTGCCCAGGCTGGTCTGGAACACTTGGGCTCAAGCAATCCACTTGCCTTGGCCTCCCAAAGTCCTGGGATTATAGGCATGAGCCACCACACCCAACTGAAAAGGACATTTCTGATGGAGAAGAGCCTCTACAAAAGTTAAGATTTGTGAAAGAGCGTGGCATGTCCACACAACCAGATGTCCTTTGATGTGCCTGGAGCATAGAGTGTGTGTACTAGGAGATGGTGTAATGGAGGTGGGTAAGGATCATATCCTAATGGGCCTTGAATACCTGGATGGTGGGGGTTGGACTTTATGCTTTGAAAATTCAGGAGAAAGATGGATTGTGTAGATTTTGGGCCACACACTGTGGGCAGAAAACAGGACATACATGTATAGGTAAGTATTACCCATTTTCTACTTAATCTGCTTCTTTAAGTATTAGCTGTTAGGTAGGACTAGACTACAATTCAGGCATTTGGAATTTTAATACTTAACATAAAAAAGGTATGCAAAGGCTTGTCTTAACTCTTTAGTTTTTTGTTTTTTGTTTTTTTTTTTGAGATGGAGGTTCACTCTTGTTGCCCAGGCTGGAGTGCAATGGTGCAATCTTGGCCCACTGCAACCTCCGCCTTCCAGGTTCAAGTGATTGTCCTGCCTCACTCTCCCAAGTATCTGGGCTAACAGGCATGACTAATTTTGTATTTTTAGTAGAGATGGGGTTTCAACGTGTTGGTCAGGCTGGTCTTGAACTCCTGACCTGAGGTGTTCTGGCCGCCTCAGCCTCCCAAAGTGTTGGGATTACAGGCTTGAGCCACTGTCCCTAGCCTTAAGTCTGTGGTTCTTAAACTTTGCAGCAGATTAGCATCACTTTGGGAGCTTATAAAAATTTTTTTTTCTTTTTTTTTTTTTGAGACAAAGTCTTCCTGTCTTGCCCAGGCTGGAGTGCAGTGGCATGTTCTCAGCTCACTGCAACTTCCACCTCCCGGATTCAAGCAATTCTCCTGCTTCAGCCTCTTGAGTAGCTCAGATTATAGGTGTGTGCCACCGTGCTTGGCTGATTTTTGTATTTTTAGTAGAGACAGGATTTCACCATGTTGGCCAGGCTGATCTCGAACTCCTGACCTTGTGATCCGCCTGATTCGTCCTCCCAAAGTGCTAGGATTACAGGCGTGAGCCACTGCATCCAGCCAGGAGCTTTAAAATATCTTCATGCCCAGGTCACAGTGTCTGGGGCTGGAGCCAGACATCAGTATTATTTAAAGATTCCCAGATGATTTCAATGTGCAGCATTGTTTGGAAGCCACTGCCTTGACTTGGTAAGTGTTCAATTCTAATGACCTTCATAAGTGTGTTATCTAGTAATTTGGAGATTGCAATATTCAAAATATAGATTTAAAAAACCTTTAATAAAAGGAGCGATTTGATTTACCTTGCAAAATCATTATTCCCAACCCATTATCTAACCTCAAAGTTTCTAAAATTTTTTAAAGAAGAGAAAATGATAGTTTTAAATAGATGGAAACTATAATAGAATATGTTCAGATAGAGAAGGACTCTGAAGCATGACTGCTGCTACTATATCTGTAGTCTCTCTGATACACACAGTGTAGGTGTCAACACTATGCATGTCTCTGAAGTGAGTTAGTGAGTGAATTGTAGATAGAAATTAAAATCCCCATCTCTGATTTTAGAATCTATTAAAAAGCATATGTAGGAGAATTATGCAATCTTATTTGAGAACTTATATGAAACTAGAAATTATGTTTAGTTTTGCTGCAAGCTAATATGAGGTGAAATTATTGGTAGAGCTATGTAAATATATGTAAAATTTGTTTTACATAAAGAGAGGAATAGAAGCATATATATTTAACTATAGCTGTTATATATTATAAATATATATAGTGTATATACATTTCAAAAAGAAACAATGGAAAAATAATTCAAAAACTAATAAAAATGGTTACCTTGAAAGAGGGGGTAAGGTAGAAAGCAGGGGAAGGGGGACCAGAATGGAAATAAGATTTCTTCAGATATAACTTGTATTATAGTTTTGACCTTGGAACCATTGAAATGTTTTATGTAATTAAGAATCCCGATATATTAATAAGTTGGAAAGAAAAAGCAATTGCTAAAAATTGAAAACAAGCACATTAATCTAAAGATCTATCAAATTGGTGCCATAACTAGGTATTGAAAATAATTATTCAAGTGACTTTAAAAACCCAGTATTGTGATTATACATTCCTAATAAGATCAGTCTAATGAACAAAAATAATTAGGCCTGGGCATAGTGGTTCACGCCTGTAATCCCAGCACTTTGGGAGATCAAGGCAAATGGGTCACTTGAGGCCAGGAGTTCGAGACCAGCCTGGCCAACATGGTGAAACCCCATCTCTACTAAAAATACAAAAATTAGCCGGGTGTGGTGGTGAACATCTGTAATCTCGTCTACTTAGGAGGCTGAGGCAGGAGAATCGCTTGAACCCGGGAGGCAGAGTTTGCAGTGAGTGAAATCATGCCACTGCACTCCAGCCTGGGCAACAGAGTGAGACTCTTGTCACAAGAAACAAAAACAAAGAATTGGAAAGAAATTTGAAACTGCATTCAAAAAAATTAACATTGTTACTTTGAAACTCATATGTACATTGTAGGATAAGGCATATCAGTAATTATGTCATTAGAAACTGAAAGTTTTAGCCACGCTTACCCCTGTAATCCCAGCACTTTGGGAGGCTGAGGTGGGCGGATCACAGGGTCAGGAGATTGAGACCATCCTGGCTAACACGGTGAAACCCTGTATCTACTAAAAAATATTTTAAAAAATTAGCCGGGTGTGGTGGCGGCCTCTGTATGTAGTTCAGCTGCTCGGGAGGCTGAGGCGGGAGAATGGCGTGAACCTGGGAGGTGGAGCTTGCAGTGCGCCAAGATCGCGCCACTGCACTCCAGCCTGGGCGACAGAGTGAGAGTCCGTCACAAAAAAAAAAAAAAAAAAAAAAAAAAAGAAACTGAAAGTTTTAAAGTGAGAGAAAAGCGTTATGAGAATAAAGAAGTAGAAGCGATCTTAAAGTTAAATGGGGAATAGTTATATAAACTTGTGATTTATTTTTCTCTGTCTAAAAAAAGTACATATTTCTTTGTTTTTTGCACAGTAAAGATTTAGAAGCAGTGACAACTGAGTAGCAGTGAATATTCTTAGTGCCCTGAGTATGGCCTCTAAATACTGTTTGCCACTAACAGGAATAGTGTCTTTGGAGAAGTCATTTATTCCAGAGCTGGGCAGGAATGCAAGACATCTTCTTGTGTCAGAAAGCAGGGAAGCTATGAAAGGCCGCTGGAGACATATCAAAGGTTTAGAAGGTACAACTTGAAGGGACTCTCACTGGCCGAAGATGAGACTATTGGAACAACCAAAAGAATGAAAGCAATGAATTTAAACACCACACACACACACACACACACACACACACACACACGTACGTGTATTTTCAGTCCTTACATGGAGATGGAGTTGTGATTAGGAAAAATGTAGCCACCATTGAAGATTATTAGGACATCCAGCTCATTATTCTGAAAATTGATAAACAAAAGTAAAGAATCAGTGCATTTACCTTCCCTTTCTTGTATGAGTTTTATTGTGGTATTATAAAATAGTTGATAAGAAAAGTTCTTGCTAATAGAGTTCTAGCTAATAAATGCAGAAGGAATAACAGAATTAGAAAATCACTATTTAGTAGCCCGTAATGAAATAATGATTAGGCAGGGATCATGTGGATGCTAAAACCATTAGTTTAAGATTGAAACATTCTGTGAACAATCTTAGGATCACTAAAAGTGGGTCAACCAGAAATTATATGCCTCCTAATATAATTGGAAGCTAAAAAACATGAACTGAATCTGATTAAGCCTCCAGATCTAACTTCTAATTTAAAGGAAATTGGAAGGGTAGAGAAAAAAGTTAATTACCACCATGAGGAAACATTTGGGATAATCCAGAAGGCAAGACATTCTACAAGACCAATAACTTGGTTTTTTCAACAAGTAAATGTTATGGGATGTGGGGCAGAAAGAGCAAGGTGTCAGGAGGAGGACTGTCCTATCTTAGAGGATACTTAAGAGACATAACAGCTAAGTGTAAAATGTGGGTCTTGTTTGGGTACTGATTCAAATAAGCCGACTGTAAAAGAAACATTTTTGGGACAGTCAGGGAAATATGAATAAGGACTGAGTGTTAAATGATATTAAGTAGCCATTGTTAATCTTGTTGGGGTGAAATTGGCCTGTGCTTATGTAAAAAAAGATAAACCAGCCTTACCTGCTGAAGTATTTAGGAATAAAAGATCTGATGTTAAAATACTCCAGCAGTCAGTCATTCAGTCAATAATGGGACAGAAGAAACATGATGGGCAACATGTTGATCATTATGGAAGGTGTGTAATGGGTGCCTGGGGGTTTATTATACTATTCTCTCTACTTTTATGCATGTTTTAAAATTTCCATAATGAAAAAACCTGCAAATTTAAGTTTCAGGGCTGGGTATGGTGGCTCATGCATGTAATTCCAGCACTCTGGAAGGCCTAGGCAGGGGGATTACGTGAGCCCAGGATTTAGAGACCAGCCTGGGTAACATGGTAAGACCCTGTCTCTACAAAAAATTAAAAAATTAGCTGGTGTTGTGGTGTGCACCTGTGGTCCCAGCTACTCGGGAGGCTGAGGTGGGAGGATCAATTGAGCCCAGAAGGTGGAGGCTGCAGTGAGCTGTGCTCGTTCGTGGCACTGCACTCCAGCCTGGGTAACAGAGTGAGATCCTGTCTCAAAAGAGAAAAAAAAGAGAAAATTTAAGTTTCACCTTAAAAGAAATATATAGCCCTTTCTAATCACTCAGTAATTAAAAGTCAGTGACCCTTTCCTTTGTATTCATACAGATAATAATAAAAATTCTGGACATAGTTTTTTATTTGACAATTTTTAATTAAGTAGACCAACTTAAAAAGGGCAATGCTTTACAGTAGATTAAATATGAGCTCTTTGGGAATTGGTTTCAGTAATAAAATTTGTCCTCTCAAACTGTGGTTTTGATGAGGTTCAGATTTCATAAAGCAGCACAAAACATTGTGCGGAGGGTTTTTTTCTTTTCCCATTTTCCTGGTTAATTTTCTTCACCGCTGCCAAGAGTAATTTAATCAGATAGGCCTCTAGAGGACCCTGCTCTTAAAGCATAAAGTCAGGCACTGCATATCTCTCTTCCTTTTTATATTTAATTTGACCATTTGCCATGCCCACTATTTGAATGAGTGTGGACGGGGAGGTTGGGAATAAGGAAGAGATGGAAGAGGAGACTAATAGAAGATGTGCTTTCCATTCAGATTTGTTTCTCTTTTCCTTCATTCATTCCAGGAACTTTTATTAACTCTACTGTGTGCAAGATACTGTACCAGGCTAGCTGGGAAGACAAAACACCTTAGGCATGCCCTTGCCCTCTTGGGGTCCTTGCCCTGTCTGGGGAGGCAGGATTCTGGTTGTCTAATGTCTAATGTGGTAAGCGCTGTGAATGTATGCAGTGTTATGGGAAGGGAGGGTTTGTCTGGGGAAGGGGCAGGGAGGGCATCCTTTGGTCTAAAGGGGAAGTTGGAATGAATTATTCAAATGGAGAGGCCAGGGTAGTAGTGTTAGAGGCAAATGAAAGAGCATGCTTGACCAGAGAGGATAGAGCCTGTGTGCTTAGAGCTGTCAGCGTTTTGGCCATTGTGCCAAGATCAGTGGAAAGACATTGCAGATTTTAAAAATCAATGAAATATTTTATACATTATAAAATACATGTAAGATGTAAAAATGATATATTGAACACACATATTCACCATCTAGCTTAAGAAATGAAACATTACCTATACCATTAGCGTCCCCTGCTTACCCTTTCTAGTCTTATCCTTCTTCTCTCTGCTTTTTTTTCTTCCTCGCTTCTTCCCAGGAGTAACCACTAGCCTGAATTTTCTATTTATATATTTTTTGCTTTTCTTTCTATTTTTACTACATATGTATGCATCCCTAAGTCATGCATAGTTTTGCATGATTTTGACCTTTGGGTAATAAGAATCAACATGGATGAATCTCACATAATGTTGAGCGAAGATGCTAAGTTGGAGGAGCTACATATAGTGTGAAACCATTGAAAGGCTTTGCACAGGGGAGTGACATTTAATTTGTATTTTCTAAAGATTACTTTTTATGCAATGTGGATAATGGATTGGAGGTAAACAAAAATGGATGGGGAGAGCAGTTAGAAGGATGTTATAATCTAAGTGGTAACTTATGGTTGATGGTTGTAACCTCTTAAGAGAAATCATAGACAAATTCTTAGCCATAGCCCTTTAGGATCTTATCCCTCCCAGCTATTCAACCTTGCTCTTCCCTGAATCTGGCAAGCTTGTTCCCTGTTAAGGTCTTTCCCTGTTCTCTGTAACCTGAGCCTTTCATCTCGGGTCTGCAGAGTTCAGTCTTTAACTGCATTCAAGTCTCTGCACAGAGAGGTCTTTCCTGGCCATTTTGTTGAGAAGTGACCCCCTGCCCTTGTCATTATTTTCTGTTCTCCTTACTCTGCTTTTTCTTTGTAGTTTTTAAAAAAATTGCAACTTGAAATTATACATTTATTTATAGCATGTTTTCTGCTGCTAAAATATAAGATCCATGGGGGCTGGTCTTATCTAAAATCGTAACCTCCTTTCCCCCCGTGCCTAGTACATAGTAGGTGCTTAATAAATATTTGTTGAATAGATGAGTGAATTGATTGAAGTTGGGATAATGGAATTCATTCTTCCCTTTTCAGCTGTTTCTCAAACATCTCTCTGGCTGTGAACTTTTTTCAGAGCTTGAGGTTAATGCCCAAACCCTGTCTTGCTGTCACCTCAAACTCAGTATATATAAAATTACATTATTTTCCTTCCTCCAGTCTTTCACTTTTGTTAATGCTGCCATCACTGACAGTTCTCAGGCGCAAAACCTTGGTGTTATCTTGCAGTGTTCACTACCCCCGATCCCTAGGGTGCTGTATATTCCCATTTATGTGTTTGAGGAAGTTTTCTGGTTACTGTTTCACCTCTGCTTTTTGCCTATTGACATTTTAGCCAGCCCTCAGGGCCCTGCCTCAGTCTTTCTCTTCTGAGCACGAAGCTGAATCTTCCATCCAAGCACCCCTTTTGTACTTATGTTTATAGTTTGTTTTGTTTTGTTTTTGAGACAAGGTCTTTCTCTGCTACCCAGGCTGGAGTGCAGTGGCGTGATCACTGCTCACTGCTGTCTTGACCATGACCTTGTGGGCTCAAGCCGTCCGTCCTCCCACCCCAGCCTCCTGGGTAGCTGGGACTACTGTTATATGTCACCACACCTGGCTAATTTTTAAAATTTTTTATGGAGACGGGGTCTCGCCATATTTTCCAGGCTGGTCTCGAACTCGTGGCCTCAAGCAGTCCTCCTGCCTCGGCCTCCCAAAGTGCTGGGATTACAGGCATGAGCCACCATGCCTGGTGTAATTACTCTTTTTTTTAAATTAAAAAAGAAAACCCACACAGTCTCCTGATCTGTTAGTTCCTTTCCCATGTCCTAATATTTTAAACATAGTATTGAGTTGCCTTTCTTTTCTTTTTCTTTTTTTTTTTTTTTTGAGACGGGTTCTCTGTGTCACCCAGCTTAAAGTGCAGTGGCACAATCTTGGCTCACTACAACCTCCACCTCCTGGGAGCGATTCTCCTGCCTCAGCCTCCTGAGTAGCTGAGACTGCAGGTGCCTGCCATCACACCTGACTAAATTTTATATGTTTAGTAGAGACGGGGTTTCACCATGTTGGCCAGGCTGGTCTTGAACTCCTGGCCTCAAGTGACCTGCCCGCCTCGGACTCCCAAAGTGCTGGGATTACAGGCATGAGCCACCGCACTCAGCCTGTTTCCTTCTTTATGATCCCATTTTTAACTTCACCACCATGTGTGTCCTATCTTTAGCTCTGTCATAGAGACCTAATGCTTGCTACTTGGTTGTGCAACAGAAGACAGCTGACAGCAACAATGCCATCAGCATGGTTTTCTTACCTTCTATCTTTGGTGTTGATTCAGGCTGGATTCTCTTGAGCCGGTGGAGGCTCCTGCAGTTTTAGAAGGTGAGTAGTCATAAGGTGTCACCTGCTGCATCACACTGGAAATGTGTGGAGGCAGTGGAGTCTGAGCTGATGATGAGTGTTTACTTAGTAGTTCTCTGTACCTACCTAGCAGTGATTCAGGTTGTAAAGAAAAATTTAATTGGTTAAATTATTTTAACCAACGTTTGAGTGCCTATTTTACTGTGATGAACATAGATGTACAAGATGTTTTGCTCATTAGGAGTCTCCAAAATCTAGCAGGTATGTGAGTTATGTAACATTCTTTTATAGTAAATAAAATATGGTAAATGCTGAGTTAGAAGTAGGTGTGAGCTGCTGTTGAAGGCAGCATATGACTCATTGAAGGGCTTATCAGGGGAGGCTTCTTTCGTAAGGGGTGTAATGGGGCACGTCTTGATGGATAAATGGAAATTCACAAGTGGACAGGGGCTTTAAGATCTGTGTATAGGTAATTCATGAAAACACAATGGAATCAATCTAGGCCCAAATGTAGCTCCAGTAAAGGGTGAAACCAGCAGGGGTAGAGCTTTAGTTCCTTGATATCATGGCTTAAGGTAGCCAAGAAGTTCTGATTCAACAGTGCCCTCAAGTAGCACGCTGTACAGATAGCCTCACATTGCGATTAAAAGTGGACTCTGCAATTAGGCTGCCCACGTTCAGATTTCATATCTGCACCTTACTAGCTTTGGGACTCTGGACAAATTACTTAACCTCTCTGGGCCTTGATATAGTATCTACTTCATATAAATGAACATTAAATGAAATACATAAAGTGCTTATGAACAGGATCTGACACTCAGAGTGTTCAATAAAGGTTTGCTATTTTTATTTTTGACTGTTTACATCAGCCTAGAGCAGGGATTGGCAAACTACGTCATGTGGGCCAGGACCAAATCTGGCCTGCAGTTAGATTTACAAATAAAGTTTTTTTGGAATCAAGCCATGCCCGTTCATTCGGTATTGACTATGGCTGCTTGGTGTGTGCTATAAGAGCTGGGTTTAGTAGTTGTGACAGTGACCAAATAGCCTGTAAAATCTAAAGTATTTACCATGTGGCCCTTTATAGAAGAAATGTACCTTTTTTGAAGAAACTTACCATTTACTATATGGTCCTTTGTAGGCGAAATTTAGAGGATAAAATCAAACTCTTTAGCTCTCAAGATCTTCAGTGATTGCTTCCAAACCAGCCTTTTTTCTATCCATAACTAACAGATGGCCACAGCAGCTCTTTGGTTTTCACTGGCCCTTCTATTCCTTTTATAGCTGCTGTCTGTTGCTGGATTGTGCTTCCTTTAGTGTTCCAACTACTCTTCTGTCTTTTGCGTGAATATGGGCAGAGGCAGGGCCAGGACTAGGGTAGGATGTGTGAGGCACTCACTTTAGGTACACAATTTAAGGGGGCCCCAAAAAACTTGATAATCAAGATAATTTGTTAATGTTTTTAAAAAGAAAAATTAATGCAAAAAAACCCATTATGAACAAAATATCGATATTTTACTTTTTTTGAAGCTTAATATTAATTTTATTAAACTTTTTTCCAGGTTTATTATGATTGGCAAATAAAAATTTGTAGGCTGGGCACGGTGGCTCATGCCTGTAATCCTAGCACTTTGGGAGGCTGAGGCGGTAGGACTGCTTGAGCCTAGGAGTTTGAGACCAGCCTGGGGAACATGGTGAGACACTGTCTCTACAGAAAATGAGAAAAAAATTAGCTGGGTGTGGTGGCACGCAAGCGTGACTCCAGCTACTTAGGAGGCTGAGGTGTGGGAGGACCGCCTGAGCCCAGGAGGTCATGGCTGCAGTGAGCTGAGATTGTGCCACTGCACTCCAGCCTGGGAGACTGCACAAGACCCTGTTTTGGAAAAAAAAAAAAAAGAAAAATCTAAGTTGTACAGCTTAGGGTTTTGATCTAAATATATCTTGAGTAATGATTCCTACAGTCAAGCTAATTAACATATCCATCACTTGAATGCTTACCATTTTCTTGTGTGTGAGATAAGAACATTTCAGATCTACTCTCTTAGCAAATTTCAAGTATTCAGTAATACATTATTATTTACAATAGTTACCATGGTGTACATTGAATCTCTAGAAATTATTCATCTTATAACTAGAAGTTTGTATCCTTTGACCAACATATCCCCATTTCCCCCACCCCCAGCCCCTGGCAAACACTATTCTACTGTATGTTTCTCTAAGTTTGACTTTTTTGATTCCACCTATAAGTGACGGGATCAGTATTACTGATGTTTTTTTTCCTCAGCCTCCAACATGGCTCAACATAGTACTGGGCAGCAGAGAGAAAGTAACCCACGTGTAAGCGGCTTAAGCCCAGATACTCATACTTCCTACGTATATGTGGGAGAGAGTAGTAAGATTCAAAGTAACCTGCTGGCTGATCACCAATGTGATATACCAATGGCATATACTCAGGTCCTTGTCAGGACGAATTTCATAAAGTATAATTATGCACATATTTTGTTGAACGTAGTTTACAGCAGTGATCTGTGTATAATCTGTTGTATAAAATGAAAGAATGAAAACATTTCCAAAAGTTTTCAAATAGTTCATTTGAAATGGTTCACTGAGAGCAGTGAAGCATATACTTTAGAATAGCAGCACTGGATAACTAAAACTGTTTACCAAGAGATCTGGAAGGATCACCTGGTTCCTGCAAGCTTTTTCTAAGAAAGGCCAGATAGGGATATTAATTGAATTTTAATGCTTTCCAATAAACATTGACCCAGCAAGCTTTTTTAGATGACTAACTTTCTAATCTGCTTTGACATTTCTTCGTGGGGCTGCAAACAGTGATTTGTTGGTAGGTTTTAAAATATGTATAATTTGTTTTAGTGAAGAAGGTTTGGAAGTATACTGTAGAATTCTGTGAAAGCAGAATGGAGTCTTATCTGTAAGGAATAAGTCTGGAGGAATGGACAAGATCAACTTTTCATTTCTCAGACACCTTGTTGAGATGGATAGGAATTATTTGATGTTTTGACATAGTAAATTAGTTGTTCTGCCTCTCATTGTTATATAACAAGAGATAAAATGCAACGTTGAACTTGATGGTCTTTTGCTTTCTAAACACTTTTCAATGTTTTTAGGTGTATAGTGTTGATTGGAGCCAAACCAGAGGTGAACAGCTTGTGGTGTCTGGCTCATGGGATCAAACTGTCAAATTGGTATGTTAGCATTATTGTATTCAAAAACGAATATTCCCTTCTCTAGAGCTTCCACTAAATTTTCTTTTCTTTTCCCAACATACTTCTGTAGCTCTATGATTGGACAGCTGAGCTTTCTTTTAAAAAAAAAATTAAAACACTTGTTAGAACTTAAAATTTTCTAATCTTTTGGCTGTGAACTAATAGTTAGCTCAGCATTAGTTGGGCCCTTAAATACAATCTTGCTTTATATCAAAACAGATCTTTAAAAATCCTTGAGATCTGTATATATATTGTATGCATATATATAAATGTATATAATTTATTGGTGTATGTAGTATATGTAAAAGCATAAATTTGAATTTATCCCTCTTGAGTAATTGATCTATTCATTTATTTGTAGTGGGATCCAACTGTTGGAAAGTCTCTGTGCACCTTTAGAGGCCATGAAAGTATTATTTATAGCACAATCTGGTCTCCCCACATCCCTGGTTGTTTTGCTTCAGCCTCAGGTAAATTATTCTGTATTTACCAAAAGCCTTACTTGTAGTGAATGGTGGCCTTGTTTTTACCGTTAGGTGGCGCTGTGTACCTTAGCTTCAGAGAGAAAACAGGAGAATATTACTATTCTTTTGTGCTCTTAAGACTTTACTTCTTTTTTTATTTTTATTTTTTTATTTTTATTATTATACTTTAAGTTCTAGGGTACATGTGCACAATGTGCGGGTTTGTTACAAATGTATACATGTGTGCCATGTTGGTGTGCTGCACCCATTAACTCATCATTTACGTTGGATATATCTCCTAATGCTATCTCTCCCCCCTTCCCCCACCCCATGACAGGCCCCGGTGTGTGATGTTCCCCATCCTGTGTCCAAGTGTTCTCATTGTTCAGTTCCCACCTATGAGTGAGAACATGCGGTGTTTGGTTTTCTGTCCTTGGAATAGTTTGCTCAGAATGATGGTTTCCAGCTTCGTCCATGTCCCTACAAAGGACATGAACTCATCCTTTTGTATGGCTGCATAGTATTCCATGGTGTATATGTGCCACATTTTCTTGATCCAGTCTATCATTGTTGGACATTTGGGTTGGTTCCAAGTCTTTGTTATTGTGAATAGTGCCGCAGTAAACATACATATGCATGTGTCTTTATAGCAGCATGATTTATAATCTTTGGGTATATATCCAGTAATGGAATGGCTGGGTCAAATGGTATTTCTAGTTCTAGATCCTTGAGGAATCGCCACACTGTCTTCCACAATGGTTGAACTAGTTTACAGTCCCACCAACAGTATAAAAGTGTTCCTATTTCTCCACATCCTCTCCAGCACCTGTTGTTTCCTGACTTTTTGATGATCGCCATTCTAACTGGCGTGAGATGGTATCTCATTGTGGTTTTGATTTGCATTTCTCTGATGGCCAGTGATGATGAGCATTTTTTCATGTGTCTGTTGGCTGCGTAAATGTCTTCTTTTGAGAAGTGTCTGTTCATATCCTTTGCCCACTTTTTGATGGGATTGTTTGATTTTTTCTTGTAAATTCGTTTAAGTTCTTTGTAGATTCTGGATATTAGCCTTTTGTCAGATGAATAGATTGCAGAAATTTTCTCCCATTTTGTAGGTTGCCTGTTCACTCTGATGGTAGTTTCTTTTGCTGTGCAGAAGCTCTTTAGTTTAATTAGATCCCATTTGTCAATTTTGGCTTTTGTTGCCGTTGCTTTTGGTGTTTTAGACATGAAATCCTTGCCCATGCCTATGTCCTGAATGGTATTGCCTAGGTTTTCTTCTAGGGTTTTTATGGTTTTAGGTCTAACATGTAAGTCTTTAATCCATCTTGAATTAATTTTTGTATAAGGTGTAAGGAAGGGATCCAGTTTCAGCTTTCTACATATGGCTAGCCAGTTTTCCCAGCACCATTTATTAAATAGGGAGTCCTTTCCCCATTTCTTGTTTTTGTCAGATTTGTCAAAGATCAGATGGTTGCAGATGTGTGGTATTATTTCTGAGGGCACTGTTCTGTTCCATTGGTCTAGATCTCTGTTTTGGTACCAGTACCATGCTGTTTTGATTACTGTAGCCTTGTAGTATAGTTTGAAGTCAGATAGCATGATGCCTCCAGCTTTGTTCTTTTGGCCTAGGATTGTCTTGGCAATGTGGGCTCTTTTTTGGTTCCATATGAACTTTAAAATAGTTTTTTCCAATTCTGTGAAGAAAGTCATTGGCAGCTTGATGGGGATGGCATTGAATCTATAAATTACCTTGGGCAGTATGGCCATTTTCACGATATTGATTCTTCCTATCAATAAGCATAGAATGTTTTTCCATTTGTTTGTGTCCTCTTTTATTTCGTTGAGGAGTGGTTTGTAGTTCTCCTTGAAGAGGTCCTTCACATCCCTTGTAAGTTGGATTCCTAGGTATTTTATTCTCTTTGAAGCATTTGTGAATGGGAGTTCACTCATGATTTGGCTGTCTGTTTGTCTGTTATTGGTGTATAGGAGTGCTTGTGATTCTTGCACATTGATTTTGTATCCTGAGACTTTGCTGAAGCTGCTTATCAGCTTGAGATTTTGGGCTGAGATGGTGGGGTTTTCTAAATATACAATCATGTCATCTGCAAACAGGGACAATTTGATTTCCTCTTTTCCTAATTGAATACCCTTTATTTCTTTCTCCTGCCTAATTGCCCTGGCCGGAACTTCCAACACTATGTTGAATAGGAGTGGTGAGAGAGGGCATCCCTGTCTTGTGCCAGTTTTCAAAGGGAATGCTTCCAGTTTTTACCCATTCAGTAAATATTATCATATTGGCTGTGGGTTTGTCATAAATAGCTCTTATTATTTTGAGATACATCCCATCAATACCTAGTTTATTGAGAGTTTTTAGCACGAAGCGCTGTTCAATTTGGTCAAAGGCCTTTTCTGCATCTGTTGAGATAATCATGTGGTTTTTGTCTTTGGTTCTGTTTATATGATGGATTACATTTATTGATTTGCGTATGTTGAACCAGCCTTGCATCCCAGGGATGAAGCCAACTTGATCTTGGTGGATAAGCTTTTTGATGTGCTGCTAGATTCAGTTTGCCAGTATTTTACTGAGGATTTTTGCATTGATGTTCATCAGGGATATTGGTCTAAAATTCTCTTTTTTTTGTTGTGTCTCTACCAGGCTTTGGTATCAGTATGCTGCTGGCCTCATAAAATGAGTTAAGGAGGATTCCGTCTTGTTCTATTGATTGGAATAGTTTCAGAAGGAATGGTACCAGCTCCTCTTTATACCTCTGGTAGAATTCGGCTGTGAATCCGTCTGGTTCTGGAGTTTTTTTGGTTGGTAGGCTATTAATTATTGCCTCAATTTCAGAGCCTGTTATTGGTCTATTCAGGGATTCAGCTTCTTCCTGGTTTAGTCTTGGGAGAGTGTATGTGTCAAGGAATTTATCCATTTCTTCTAGATTTTCTAGTTTATTTGCATAGAGGTGTTTATAGTATTCTTTGATGGTAGTTTTTATTTCTGTGGGATCGGTGGTGATATCCCCTTTATCATTTTTTATAGCGTCTATTTGATTCTTCTCCCTTTTCTTCTTTATTAGTCTTGCTAGCAGTCTATCAATTTTGTTGATCTTTTCAGAAAACCAGCTCCTGGAT